>NW_026267135.1:2826164-2828557 GCF_000697945.3 Frankliniella occidentalis
CGGCCCGCCTGCACCCATGCCCACCGACCGCTACTACTACTTGCAGTCGTTTTGATTGGTTTCCGACACCTCCGCGCCTCTCTAACGTTTTTACCGCTATTCATTTAGTCCCAAATTGCCCCGCCGCTGCCGCCCTGCCGGCTCGATTGGCATTCCCCCCAGACTTGTGTGTGTGTGTGTGTGTGGGGGTGTGTGTGTGTGTGTGTGTGTCCGGGCGCGCAACGCGCAGCGAGCGGGCAGGGAGGGGAAGAGGGAAGGGAGGAGAGCGGCAGCGAAAGGGGAGGGCAGGAGGGGGGGATAGGCGATAAACGGGTGCGTTTTACCGGTCTATTTATTTCCTGGGCGCCTTGTAGAACGAGTAGTACGTGAGCGAGGCGAAGGCAAAAAGGCAGGGCGTGGCGGGGGAGGAGGAAGGGAAGGAGGCAGGGGAGGAGGACCAAATTGTTTTCTCACCCGGGCGGCAGGCAGTGCGCGCGCGCGCGCGGCCCCCGCCGCCGCGGCGGATAAATGAAGACTCTCTGATCCGGAATAAGGTATGGAGGCGTAATAACCAGGTCCACGACGCGGGGTCAGAAACCCCCTAAACCCACCGCAGCCGCAGCAGCCGCAGCAGCCGCAGCAGCCGCAGCCCGCACCATAGAGCGTAGCGTGCGGAGGTAGGGTTAAAACAACAACCACTTTAAAGTTGCACATGACAGGCATGGTTTATTCAACAAACAATATTCACAAACAATAGTTTCTTTCTCCTAAAATTATTTCTCCTAAAAAAATTATAAATCTTGGGGGATCAAATACTTGTCAATTTATCTTCCGCAAAGAAACTCTCTCAAGGTTTTTCTTTATAAAAGGATTTTTGTCTTTTAAATAAGTTTTTAAAAGTAAAAATTAAAACAAGTACACACCGTGCGAGCACGTGGTGTGCCATCCCATACCTAAGCGGTCGTGTGTGGGGCCGCGGGGCCGGGGAGGAAAGGGGTAAAGGGGGAGACGAGGGGTGGGGGCAGCAGCCGACGGCTCACACTGGCATTACGCCTTCAGCTACAACTAGATCGGTTCTGCGTGTATCCACAAATTATGCCCGCCCCCCCTTCTCCCCTCCTCTCTCTTCCCCTCTCTCTCTCCGGACAACACGGGCGCGCGGCGTTTTGTTTATGGAGGGATTGCAGGCCTCGAGGCTCGCCATTGGTCGCCCTAGCACGGCCAAAGCTCGCGGGGCGTGGCGGGGCGTGGCGGGGCGTGGCGGGGCGTGGCAGGGCATGACCGTCCGGACCAGATTTGGACCGGCACGCCACGTACACGAGTCCGCGCGGCACGCACGGCGACGCGAACGCCTTCTCTTTGCCCGCGTGCGCCGTCCTTTTTGTGGTTTTGAATTAAACGCGCGCGCGCGCGTGTGTGTTTGCTTCGCGACAAATTAAAAGTGGTGTCGAAGAGCGATTATCGCACGCTTTATGGGGGCGTTAAACGCGGCCGGACGCGTCGGGGATACGAGTGTAAGAAAGCTTCAAACGACGTCTCGTAAATTTTATTTTGTTTAAAGACGCGCGGGTGGGGCAGAGCGCGTCCGCTTGTCCGAGGAGTCATACCCAAAGATGCTGCGGACGATTGTCAATTCCTACGCGATTGACCACATATGGGTATCGCCTGATCCACATTCAACTCGCAAAATAAATATTTCGTAACTATTGTTTCCGTTTTTCTTGCGGTGTGTGTACCTTTTAATTTTTCCCGCGGCGCCATTGGGTCTCGTGGCCCGGCCCGCGAGCACGCCACATTCCTGGTGCAGATTGTGCCGATGGAATCTCTAGTTGCTGCTACTTTCTCCGGCCCGTCCATCACTCTGCTGGACCACCAATTTTTGAGCACTTCGCCTTATTCCGAAAGGGTTTGGTGGTGGGGTCCGTCCCGCGGCGGTGGGCCACACCTCTCGGGGAAAACAGGATCAAAAGCAGCGGCAGGTCATTGATAAATGAAGCAGATCTTGCGTGAGGACCGGCAAATGGTCTTCCAGCCAGTGATTGCTCGTTCTGACTTAAGGGGGGACCTTTCGTAAATAAAAGTTGTCCGATTTTTATGAAATTTTACGTGGCCGTTCTGTACCACGTCCTGACTCTAAATATAAAATTTGGGCTCGCTAGCTCAAATACAAGCTGAGATATTTAACGTTAAAATTGTTAAAACACGGCCTTTTTGTCGAACTCTCCACGAGAGCGTATCGCTCGGATCCGTAATTTTATGTTGGCATGTGATAGAGGAAGGATGCCCGGAGGTGCAATGCCCAATCCCATCGTTGTCCAAAACAAATAAAGTGTTCAAAACCTCGTTCAAAAAGTGCATATTTTTCGTTTTCAAAAAAAATATTGATGGTTTGACTTTTGTCTCCTCTCATATAC
>NW_026267135.1:2835107-2843607 GCF_000697945.3 Frankliniella occidentalis
AGTGAATCGTAATATTCTTTGATTCCTCTGACTGAAAAACAAACAGAAAACACAGCAAAAAACTCTTTTTACACGAGGAATCTTTCAAGCTCAAATACCCCCTGCTTTCTTCAATAAACCGTATTTTATTTTAAACATGGTAGCATGTACTTGTGTCATACCCCCCTCCCCCTCTCCTCCTTCCTGGTGGAACGGGGTGCGTCATGCAGAGATCCCCGTAATCCCGCAGTGAGTCTGCGACCAGTTTTACACCCCTCTCTTCTCAGACCTCAGGAATGCCCGAGCGGCATTGCTCGTGCCCTGCAAGACACTGCTCTCTCCCCCCCCCCCCCTTGCCCCGGTTTCCCTCATCTCATCCTGTCACCCGAAAAGACCCAGTTACATTTAAACTGCAAGAAAACTGATTTTAGTGCGCATTCTCAAAATGCACTCACAAAATAAATTTGCAAAACTATAGCAATCAGCACTTCATCTTGGATTTTGATAGGCTGCTACTTATTCCCACACTTACTTAACCCCTGCAGCTGACCTTCGCTCTCCGCTCCGCCCCGCGAGCGCAACCCCGTGGCGAAAGCAATCCCCACGGGGATCTCTGCGAGCGAGCGGAGCAGAGCAGTGCGGGCGTGACTGACGGGCGTGGCGGGGCGTGGCGGGGCGTGGCGGGGCGTGGCGGAGGGCGTGAGGTGAGGCCTCCACGCGGTCCACGCGGTTGTGCCGTGTGAATGGAGGGAAAACCAGAGCGCGAATCTCAAACAACAAAACGAAAGTCGCGATGAGCTTCCCTCTGGCTGCCGCTGCCTTAAGGAAAAAAAAAGGCGGAAAATTTGCTTTTTATTTTCGCTCCACTCTTCATCCCGAAAAAGTTGGCTCGAGCCCCATGCTCGAGCCGCAAGGAATCATGAAGGGAATTTAACGAGGCCTGATATTTCTTTGCGGCGAACGGCGTGAACATTAAATGTCACCCCGTCCCTTCCTTTTCGGCGAACAATGCCGGGGCCAGAGCAACGAACAATCGTCAGGTGGACGTACGCCCCTCCCCCTCCACCCCCTCCGCCATCTTTGCCCTTCACGCGCCCTCCAAAGAGGCTCGACTTACTTCCGAGAAAGGCATACAAGATTCACCCGCAAGAGTTGTTGCGAGGACCTCCCTCAACCCATCCAGCCGCATTCCCTCTGATGTTCGACAGGGAGAATGTTTTTCTCATCATGCGAAAAAGCCTATTAAGCGCGGGTGAAGAGTGGCAGAGACTTGTACGTTTGAAACACACACAAACACACAAAAAAAGAAATGGACATGCCTTTGATGTGTCGCAGAACACTGATGGTGTCAGAAGCATTGGTATTGATGACCAGTCAAAACTACATCTTACATCAAAGGCAAAATAGGATTGAAAACGTCGATGTGAGCACAGAATATGCTTACATCGTGAGCACAATCCTACACGTGTAGTAGCGAACAGGGCTAAATAAGCGAACACACGCCCACACACACACACACAATACATCGCCCCGAGGTAGACATGTAATTTCCTCAAATGTTGCAGCGCTACTCGTCTGCTTGGAGAGAAGGGATATTGGGAGGAAACAAGGTGTACACGAGTGGCGGTGGAGGGGGTAATGATTTATCTTGGCACGTACGGACGATGAGGAGAGAGAGGCAATGATCGTAAAGCGGTACGGGGTGGAAAACAGTCCTGTGTGCGTGTGTGTGTGCAGGATGAATCGAAACGGGCTGCTGCTGGGCGGCTCAGGTTGTACACACACGCATCCCGCTTAAGCAGTAAACGAATAATGTCCGCGAGCAAACCTCTATCCCAGCAAGTGAGAGAAGATAAGAGAGAGAGAGAGAGAGAGAGAGAGAGAGAGAGAGAGAGAGAGAGAGAGAGAGAGATATATCAGCTGCTGCTCGCGCCCGCGACATGTTTTTCGCAGAAGAGCGGACCGGAATCGAGCAAAACAGAACGTCGCGTCATAGGCAGCAGCCCGCGGCCTTTAACGACGGGGACCACTACGAAAAGTGAAGGGCGCGCAAGATAAGGAGACCCCAGATCGGCAAAATAAGGTAGGGGCTCAGACGTCGCAAATCAGAAGAAATGTGTCGAGAGAGACGGTATAGATAGCACGGTTCACGATGCAAACGATTGGTCCTAGCACTGGAAACAAAGCTGTTCAGTCGCACCTTTGAAAGGTACAAATTTTACAAAGCGTTAAAGTCTTAGGCCTTTGTAACTCCTAGGGCCTTTACAAAACTCTACTAAACCCAAAAATAATTTTCTATAACACAAACAATAGTTGCGATTTGGCATGATTGTTTTTCCAGTCAATCAAGGTCCAAAAAATTACTCGAAGAATAAAAAGGTACCCTCTTCCAAGTCAAGCAAAATAACAAGACAAAACAAAATAAAAATTACACGGGTCGATCTGGCATCAATGTAGTTATTTGGCTCAAGTTGCGCCTTTCCTCCGGCCAGAGTGCCCAGCGCACGGACGGAAGTCGTGGCGGGGCGTGGCGCGGCGGGGCGTGGCGGGGCGTGGCGGGGCGTGGCGGGGCGTGGTGGGGCGGGCTGTGATGCTGGACAAACATGTGAGAATTGTGGAGCGCGGGGCGGGGGCTTATCTCGCGCTCATCGGCACAGCTGCACTGTCCCCCGCGGGCGGTACGGACACAGCGCCACACCGGGCGGCGGGGCGTGGCGGGGCGTGGCGGGGCACGGCGTGGGGCCCCGCGGACAGAGACTCTACGCCGGCTTTACGAATCACCCGCCCCGATCCCCGCCTATGATCGCATTATACGCACGCAGGCGGTTGGGTACGGCGGAGAGATAGTCCCACACACGTGTATATTTTTGATTTCCTTTTCGGACCAAGCGCGACGACAATGCAAATGCACTTTAATAATCAAAGAGATCCCAATAAAATCCCTGCGGAGTATAAAATTGTCCGAGACCTGTTGCTGCTGACACCGCTCCATCGTCACCGCTTTGTACATAATTTTTCTCCCCGCTAATACGGCAGCAGATTATTCTACAACAGAAAGGCCGGGGCAAGACGTGTCGCGCAGAGTCAAAGAAAAAAAATATACAAAAATATATGCCGCGACTTTCGCCACGGCGGCGGGCTATTTGAACCGAGCTATTCAAGAGAGAGAGAGAGAGAGAGAGAGAGAGAGAGAGAGAGAGAGAGAGAGAGATGGGGCTCCTACTTTTGCCAATTTACGGGCAGACGGCTCATTCATAACGCCCATATGGGGGACCTGTGTGTGGCAGTCGTCGTGCAACAACATTCCGATCGATGCTGCTTTTCCATTTTCTCTTCCGGATCAAAGCGGCAGCAGCAGCAGTAGTGGCAGGCGCGGGGTATAGCCCTTACGGGCCGGCCCGCCACACCAACCAACCAACCACCGGTCAGTTGGCTAGTTACGTCAGTCGCCCATTGCAGGACCCCCGATGATCTCTAATGAGTCGCAGAGCCCAGGCCAAGCAGAGCCGTGTACCACACGGCGCCGCCGCCGCGCTGCTGGACCAGGTAGGTCATAAATTACAAATCAAGTGTATTAATTAGTTGTTATACTATTCAACGCGCGCCGGCTGCTTCCGTGCAACGACACAAGCCCCCCTTATCAACGGGCATCTCTCACATCGTTAGGCGGGAAAATGAAGGCAATAATTTACAGGCAAAATGTAATAGAAACAAGTATTCCCTTTTTCTAATGAAATGCCAAGGACACGTTGCATGTGTGTACACACTGGTGGCATGTCCCTCCATTTTCTATGTATCTTCACTTCAACTTCAATGAGGGTTGTAACGACGTCAGTTCCCATGAATGGGCCCGATATAAAGAATTTCGTCACCATATATTCCTGCAATTAAAGAAGACAGTAGTAGCAATCAGAGCAAATATACCGCGCCATTGCAGCCAAAAAGCAACCACAACCGCCTCAACTCCTCAACACGAAACGAGTGCAGCGCTCGCGCGGCGACCGACGACGGGGCGCGGAGACTTCAACGCCGGAGTAGGCTGAAAGCCCGTACACCACTGCAATCAGAGCAAACACCACCGCATCGCAACCACGGCCATACCGCCTAAACCTCGGGATTTGAATATCAAGCTGCTCCGCCAGTGTGTGCGCACTATGCTTTACGCCCACGCCACACACACCTTTAGTCACGGTCATTAATAGGTAGGCCTCCGGCAATAAAGCTCCATTTACGAGGTGCAGAGGGCAAGCGCGGCCGGAGCGTGCAGCAGGCGTGCAGCAGGCGTGCAGCAGGCGTGCAGCAGGCGTGCAGCAGGCGTGCAGCAGGCGTGCAGCAGGCGTGCAGCAGGCGTGCAGCGTGCAGCAGGCGTGCAGCAGGCGTGCAGCAGGCGTGCAGCAGGCGTGCAGCAGGCGTGCAGCAGGCGTGCAGCAGGCGTGCAGCAGGCGTGCAAGGGACCGCAGTAGAGTAGACCGGCGGTGTGCGCTACAGGACCAAAACAGGCCTGTATGCTAAAAGCACTGACCGGCTGGTGTTCGGTGATTGCTACAGAATAAAGGGATTTGGTTTAGCGTCCCAAGGTCCGACAGTAGAACGCCCAAGGTGCACCCCTATTTGGCATTGGTACAACTGTTACTAGGTCGAATTAATTCATGGGCGCTTTCTCACAATTTTCATTTCAGTTTCCTCACAATTTTTCATTTGCGTTTCCTCACAATTTTCAATTTGTGTTTCACCAAAATTAATCGTTTTGAACAAAACTGATCCGTATTGAACCGAAAAGGGAGCCACTTGCTGCACACACACGGCGCCCGAGTCATCGGAGAGGAGTGGTGGGGGGTTCGGAAGGGAGCTCGAAGAAGAAGCAGAAAAGCAGGGGGAGGGGAGGGAAAAGAGTAGGGGGGAAGTGAACCGAACAAGTCAAGAAAGAGGTGAACGTCTCGTTTATGAAATTGGACGAATGTTAATGAAGAACACACCTACCTACCTCCCCGCCGCGCGCCCGGCCCGTAAGTGGTCCGGGGCGGGTCCGCGCCCGCTCCCGCAGCGCGTTTTAGTGCTTTTTACCTAGGCAACTCCGCCACACAACCGAACAAAACCGTGTTAAATTCAAAGTCGTAAAAACAAAACAAAAATTCGTGGACCAGGCCGATTTTTGTTTTTTTCGTCTTCTCTTTAAAGAATGAATAAAATATCTGTCTTTAACGTTTGTCACGCGTTACAGCAGCAGGGCGACCATAAACGAGTAGTAGTTCGAAGTGCGCGGGGGGCAGGCCGCTCTCTTGTCGGAATAAGGCCGAGAGGAGGCAAAAGCCGAAGCGCCGTAAACCTCGCTAGTTTATGGGCTACATTCTTCTCCATGAGCGGCAAACTAGGCGAGAATGTGTCGTGCGATACCATAGGCGCGCATGCTCAGTGGGCAGGGATGGGCAGAACACGCGGCGGCGGCGGCGCGCACGTCTGTGTGTGGGACACACCCGACCCGTGACATAGACGATAGTCATGTCCGTTTGCCATTTATTCTCTCCGTTTTTTGATTTTTTTTTTTTTTTTTCGGAGATGCCGCGGACGGCTTGGCCCGGCCAACAGCATTGCGGGTCCGAACGAAGCCTCGCGCCGCCGGCGACGTAAATCAAGCGACGGGCTGAACACCACTCATACCAGCCAAGGCCTAGTTAGAAATAACTTTTGGGAAAGACATAAAGCTGCTCGGCGCGGTGTGGTAGCGGTACCGCAAAACATGGCTCTCCTTCTGCCTCTTCTTCTTTGTTCGTCTTCTCTATACTCTTTTCGGCGGGGATTATTGACATGCAAATCGCCCCTCGCTGCCCGGAGAGACAAAGTAATTCGAGCCGAGGTGAGCGTCATCGCCATCGCGGAAAAAAATAAAAAGAATGTTAAAAAAAGAAGAGCATGATTGTGGGCCCATTGTGAGAGCGAGTACCCCCTTACGTGCGTCGAGGACACTTTTTATTTAAAGGGTTTCGAAGGAGGTCATGAACTAGGCCAATCATGACGCGCCGCGCACACGGACAAAATTTCAACAACTCATCATTCGTAGAGAGAAACTCCTTTATAAAAATAGAGAGAGGGGCCAGGCGCGCGCGTGTTACAAGTGTGTGTTGCATATATTTCACGGGGTGCCAAACAATCGACGACAGCAGCAAACGTCTTCTTGCGTATACTATCGATGAATCGATCTGATACACCAGCCAAACGGAATGCCTAGGCGGCGCGCAACAAGGCGCGAAAACGAAAAGGAATAAATAAGCAAAAGTCGCGTCGGCCACACGATTATTCTAACGCATTTCTATGTCCGTCATTTTTTATGCCATCGGCTTCGCCTGTTCGAAACGAACCATTGCACACACACACACACACACACACGCACACACAAAAAATATCGCGTGTTCATTAGTTTCACCTCCCCGCTTTCCCAGCCGGTGGCTTCAATGATTTACACCAGCAGACTGTGCCCGGTACCGGTCCGTGTCTCATCTGTTCAGTCCGCACCACGCCACGCCACGCCGCCAGGGCCAGCAATAGTTTGGCGCTGGTCCAATCCATACCACTGATATTCCAGCAAGCGCGCAGGATGGCAGGGAATTCCCTGCGTCTGGCGTGGTGCCCTTTGCTTCCAGCTCAATACGGACCATACCACCACCCAAAGCGCGACAAGAAAAAAAAGGATGATTTTAAAAAAAAAAAAGTAAGAGCAAGGCCACGCAAAAATTTTGAAATCGTGGTCTGTCTAAAACAAACTTAGTCTCACAATTAAATTTAGCAACCAAAAACCACAACAAAACTTGAGTACAGTGATCAACATTTCTACGATTGCTTCCGCGCCCTTCCACGGTGAGGATCTTTGGTCCTCTTATTCAGCAGACGTAAAAATTCTATTTTCGGCATCGTCTCATGCGCCCATTTTCGTTCCCTTCTTGTTCTTGCCGCCTTGAAGGTTGGCCGTTCGCAGTAAAGATCCCTCCAACTTTTAGTGTCAGTTTGACACAGAGGGGGAGCAAAAGGAAAACGCGCCGGTCAGACAAAACCGCGTCGACTGCGACTATGGTCACTCAATTAAAGGCAGACTAAACTGGAGCGCAAAAAGGGGAACTCGTTTTGTTTGGTCACCGGTGACACGCATTGCACGCAACTATTATGCATCTCGCCACAAAGCAGGTGAGGCCAATCAGGATGAGACGCAAGTGAAAAAAAAGAGGTAAAAAATAGAATGGCAAGGGAGGTGTGAAGTTAAAAAAAAACAACGTTGGTACACACACACACTTAGGTAGCGCACGCACATAGAATGCTTCATGAATAATTTAACAGTGTACGTATGCAAACATAACAACACTCCAATTGGCCAAAGCAGCAAGAAGTAGTGCGTCATAGGTGAGAGCTTAATTCTCCTAGTTTATAGCCGTAAAAAGATAGGCGAAAAAAAGAAGAGAATGAGGCGTCCACATTCCAAAGAGGGAAAGAGCACAAGTAAGACATTAGTCAGGCAGACGAGGGAGAGAACATGAGGTTTTAGATCATGCCCATGTCCGATGTACTTCCAGTCAGTCGTTATAACCCTAGGATTAATACTTGCATTTATCTATTTCTTTCATTTAGCCCGTTTTCAAACACATCAAAGAGCTAAGTAGGTACTGTATTTTTGTGGGTTGGAAGTTGCACTCTTAGGAGGGAACGTCAGAGAGAAGCATCTCTGAAAAAAAGAGGAAGTAACTTCGAGTAACTCTGAGCCAGAATGAGAAGTCGCCGACAAGCGGACTGATTTCACACCTGTGTGCGGCTTCCATGGAAGACGTCTAATACCCGCGCACCTGTAAGCTTCACTCTATGAGGCAGAAAGGAGGGCCCGATCAATGGGAAACATTAATTATTTATTTTAGCTCGGAAAATAAATATATTTTCGTTGTGCACCTTTTTGTCGCGCGGCGGCTATCGCCTCATACGCACTAGTAAAAGTCAGAGCCGCGCGCTAATACTCTCCGGGTTTACGGCAACATTAAAAGCGGCTGGAAGATACTTCCTCCATCATGGGAAGTATTTTCTTATTCCAGAGGGGCTGCCCCCGCGCGAGAGGGGCGCACATTGCCGCGGCCACCGCGCGCCCCGCTTAACTTGTGCCCCTCTTATGACGAATGTCAACGCGTCTAAGTGCACCTGGGGGCTGTAAAACCCACGGCTTTACGAGAAAAGATACTTTTTATGACCTCACACGAGCATTGAAGGCGCGTCCCCGCCGTCCGTCCGCCTGCTTGCTTTGCTGCGCGGAGCGGTATTCGACTTTTAAAGGTAGTTGGTTGGCCGGTTTGTGGTTGGTGCTATGGTATGCGAGGCCACGGGGTCCTTTTAATGGTGGGCTAGGTACCGACAACGTCCCCCGCCCCACCCCCGGGTCAACCGAAGAGCTCCCATGAAAATAGTCAAAAGTCGATCAAACACCACGCGGGACCGTAAAACTTGTACAGTCGCAGCCACAAAGAAAGGTCAAACTATTTTATTAAAAATATTC
>NW_026267135.1:2844427-2848155 GCF_000697945.3 Frankliniella occidentalis
AGAGAGAGAGAGAGAGAGAGAGAGAGAGAGAGAGAGAGTGAGAGAGAGAGAGAGAGAGAGAGTACGATCAAGTGACATGTGTGGCGCCACCTCATTGCGACTACTGCAGTTGCCGTTCTGGGAAGCCAAATGCGACGGTCCAGCTCATCAGCGTTGGGTCTCCTGAAAAGCTTCTTCTTGGTCCGCGTGAGACCAAAGGGCGAGTAAACCCCGTGCAACCAAGGCGGGCTCACAAAAATGTTTACTTAAAAAAGTTATTCTGAGGTATAACAGCACCAGTAATGGCAAATTATTAGCGAGGGCCACCGTGCACTTTATTTTTTCAGAGTCCATTTTCGAACCATGAATTCCAACCGTACGGAACCATACGAGCCCGAGAGCACCCTGCCCTCGTCATGCGATACGGCACGGCAGTATTTCGCAACAGATGTCGGCTGCTGCTGCTGTATACTAGCGGAAAGGCACACATATATGTAGTGTGCGTGTGTGTGAGTGTGTGTGGGTGTAGGGCACATGAGAAAAACATTCATCTGCACATGCATCCAGCACGCCGATTCCTGGAACCATAAAGGACCCAGCACGCCTAGGGGCTCCGCCACGGCCCCGCCCCCCGCCCCACCCTTCGTGTGTGAAAACACCCCAAGTCATGTAGCGTCCAGTGCGTCAGTCGGCGCACCGGGTGGGAGGGGAGGAGGGGCAGGGCGCGCTGGGGTGCGGGTGGCAGGAAGAGACATATCACCGTGCAAGAGCGCATAACGCAAAAGGAGGCCCGTGTCTACTACGTGGGGGGAAGGGGGGTCGGCAAGACCGTGTACTACTGTTTAACGTGGATATTTTTTGCAGTTCCAAAAAAGTTTTAAATAGACCTGACAGTTTTGAGCGCGTGGCAGTACGCACAAAACATTTTTGATAATTTTTACGCGACCTTTCTTTCCGTTTAATCAAATTTAATAAAATCCTTAAAAATTACTTAGAAGAAAATAAATTGTTCTGATGCGAAAAATAATAATACCGCATGCGACACAGACGGCGGCGTCTGCGCGCGACACCTTATTTTTCGGGGCACCTTATCTATGTGGTGCGTTCAGTGGCGGTAGTTTCGGAGGAAAAATATTATCATGGCCTAGAGTTGAAAGCTCAGTGCAGCAGCAGCTGCAAGCGGCAAAGGCAAGCCTCATTAACGACCCTGACCCGCACAAGGTGTACACCGACGAAGTGGGGGAGGGGAGGGGGGAAACACACACACGAATATTCTTTTTCCTGTTTCACTTTTGTCGCTTTGTTTTTGTCTTATTTGGTGCGAGTTCGAGTTATGCAGGGGGGGGGGGGGGGCAAGCTGCGTGCAGGGGAGCGCAACGAGGAACTGGTCTGCGCCCCACCGCCCCGCCCCGCGCCACCGTCCACACGCCCTTGCCCTTCTATACGGCAGAGCGGGTCACTGGGGCAAAACAAAACTTCACGCACTAAAGCCAGAAAGTTGACAGAAGTCTGGCAAAAAAAAAAAAAAGATTTTGCTAACCATGATATTCAGAAATTGCGAGCTGATTGCAGTGTTAAATTACGCAGCAATACGAACGAGTTTTCTTATCTTCATTTGCATGATGCACTCCCCATATGTAAGTGTGTGTGCGCGCAGGCGCGTTGTTGTTGTTTTTTGCTGGCCGAACACTCACGCACACTCTCCCCTCTCCACACACCAAATTTAAAGCGGCTCCCAGAGGAGCGTCACACGCATTAAGCCCTTCGCGGAAAACGCGCGCCAAACACGCAACTCGATTGAACACCCGCGAGCGAGACCCATAGGCGGCGCACCCCCTTATGTGCTCAGCCGTTTGTTCTGTACTGCATACCGATTCAAATAAATTAAATATAAAATGCCATTTTAAATAAGAAAAGGGCAGACGCATATGTGATATGCGATCAGTGCGTGTGCCCCTTACCTATTGTCTGCTGATGCGAGTGGTATATAAAAATAAATTGAAAAGTAAGTGTCTACGGGGGAGTAGGGTCATTAGGGGGCGGCCGGCATGTTACTGTGTGCGGGGGTGGGGGAGGAGGGGGGGGGGGTGCAAGGATGGTTCGGGGAGCTGCCTCACCTTTCTGGAATGCTATCGCACGACCCTTGCACGACGGGCCGGTGTGATGCAAGGGGGCGATACAGCAGGATGCTTCTCTTAGTACCTGACCCCCCCCCCCCCTCACGTAAGGACTTTTGCCTCTCCTCTTGCCGGTCCACCATCCATCGCCTTTTCCTCTTACGATTTGCATCCGATTGTCTCCTTTCTTTTTTCTTATTATTTTCCCAAAAGGCGCGTTTGTTGCCGATTCCTTTTCCCTCGCTCGCGATATCTCGCGGCATCTCCACTCCGCCGCTCCGCCCGCCGCCGCTGACCTCCCCGACTGCAGAGAGTCCCCCAGCACTTAAATATGACAGCAGAGCGCATTCTTGGAGCTTCCCCGAATGCAGGGAAACAAAAGCGGAGAGTTAGAAGGATCGAAAAGCGCTGCGCGAGGGAGGGGGCGCGACCCCTTCGTTCCCCCCTTTACCTCCTCCCCCCCTCCCCGGGACACCTTTCCTCCCTTTACTCAATCCGCTCAGCGCCGCGCTGGCGTTCAAGAGTTGAAGCCACACAACTGACGAAGCGGACGAGGCTTGTCACCCATTGAAACGAAAATCCCTGCACAACTGTAGGGCTGTGGAGAGTGTGCAAGAGCCCAAAATCCGAGCCTGTCGTGCGAGCCTCCGAGTACAAATCCACGCCTCCAAAATTCTTCTCTCTGAAGAAAATGCATGTGTAATGGTCCCTCTGTTTTGTGCGAGTGTAGCTATGCCGTCTGGGCGCAGGCAGCACGTCTCGGTAGCTCAGGTAGAAAATGCACTGCGATGTGTCGTGTTCATAGCGATAAAAAAAAAGTGAACTTGGCGACTCGTATGGGCCCGCCCCCTCGGCTGACAGCCCTCCCACCTCGGCTCGACTGGCTGACCCTTCAACCTTTTATTTCCAAAAAATAAAAAGGTAAAGACTTATTGTTGGCGAATAAATCTAAGAACGACTCCCCTACTCGTGGCCGACAAGTATGAGGAAAATCTCCTATACTGTACCTCTAAGATCAATCAGCCAAAAATATAAACTTTGGAATAAAACCACAACCATACAAAGTTGAGAATTATGTACCAAGTAATTGGTTTTTTTAGCAGAATACTTATAAATCGAGTGAAGTTTTCATATGAAAATAGTCAGCAAAGCCAGAACAGAACAATACTCTTCGCAGCAGGTAAATGGAGACCGAGTGTCTGGCCCCCAATACTTGACAGTGTAGTAGACTGCGCCCCCCGTCCCAATATAATTACATGGCAACCTCTCATTATAATCTGGCGTTTTCATTGTGGCATTGTGGCGACAACCTGTCAGGCCGAGGCTCCCCGTAATTGTCATCCAGTACCATCAAAAACCAGCAGCAGGGATAGGGGGGGGGGGGGGGGGGGCTTTACTGGGTCAGTATTGAAGCAGAATACATGAGTCTTCGAAATTATGTCAGCAAAAAAGAAACGTACATACAATTTTTTTTCTTGCACACTGACGACAAATTTTTCACGAGTTTACTTTTGGGTGACAGCCGAAACTTACCGGGGCCACTCCCCAGCAGTCGCCTCCCTGTAACGCACCTACATCCGGTGGGCCATGCCTGCTCACGACGAGCGGGGCGGGGAGTAGGGGAGGGGGGGG
>NW_026267135.1:2848860-2851790 GCF_000697945.3 Frankliniella occidentalis
TGTATTTTTTAAAAGTTTACACAATAATTTCTCAAGCAAATTTAAGAACGCTGCCGTAAATAATTTACAGATGCACTCGAAAATTTGCATATTGTAAATTTTGAAGTGTTACACATGAATTTTACCCCACCCTCGGATTTGACAGTATTTATTTGTGAATTTTATTAATTCATCGTTAAACGTTTTCTCGTCAAACCATAACATTTCACATACGGTCGGTTTTGGTCACTTATTGCACCGCCTTGACGCGAGGGAGGGCGTTGCACCGTCGCGGCGGCCGGGCGAGACGCGACAACCAACGGCGGACGAACGGACGGACGGGCGACGGCATAAAAACTTGATCGGGCGTCCGGGAGTCCGGCAGCGGGGGCCACCACCGGCAACCACGTGACGGCCATCAGTGATCAATTACACGGAAACATCGACCGACAACCGACACAGCGAGCCCCAAGCCCCACGCCGCAGCAGCACCGAAAATTTCGGCCACCCCCCTCAAATAACTGGCCGCGCGCGCTTTTGAACCGAGAAAGGATGAAACGAAACAACGGAAAAAGGTAAATAAAATCAAATACCCCGCTTACGAAGGAGCAGCAAGCGCGGGCAAAGAGAGTGGGGTATAGAAATAATAAGCCTCTTATTCGCTCTGCTGTCGAGGCTCGCCAAGGCCCGGTTCTGATCTCGATACGGACAGCGTATGGACCGCGGCGGTGGCCCCGCACCGCTACGGCGGGGCCGTTCGTGCACCGCCAGTCAGACCTGCTTTTAGGTATTCAAATAACTTAGAGGCTAGGGCTGTGGATGAGCTGCTTGTAGGTCGGAATAATGCAAGGTACTTCGATAGTGAGTGTGTCAACGAGATGTAATATCTTCTGTACTAAAAGCAATGGCAGAAAGAAAGAAATACGAAATCGAAGCAGAAATAAGAGGCTAGACTTTTTGACGGTGCAAATAAGCAGCACTAAGGGTTAAACTGATGGTCCGTGTGAGGCTCAGAGGGTAAAAATCCGATAAAAAGGAAACAGGGGGGTAGAGGGGGGAACGTGATGCGCTAAGAGGATACTGGCAGCAGGTCAGAGCCGTGCTAGAAGGTGCGAAGGCCGAGGAGGGGAGGTGCGGGGGAGGCCGGGGTGGAGCTGCACCGCCAAGAGCACACACAGTTGCACCTGTGCAGCATCTCTCCCACACCACCACACACGCGCACACACACACATACGCACTCACAATAGATCCCCGCCATTTTACATAAAGTCACGAATCTCTTTCTCGTGGGTGAGGGGGGGTGGGTGCGATGCTTGCGCGCTGGCCTATTCACCTGGGGCGGCTCTCCGCCGGGGCCCGCCCGCCCGGGTCATGGGAACAGACACCCCAACAATGAGCATCAAGCGGCCCCTACAATAATATATATCGTGGCACCGTCCACGAAAATGGCAATCCCAAAGTGTGATCTCGACGACTGCATTCCAGGCAGCGTCCTCCTCCCGATGACGCCCCAAGGAGTGATAGCCGTCCATAACAGTAGCGTGGCCGGCATGGAGTTGCACGCACTTCAAGCCCCAAGTGCACATGAACGCCCACCACTAAAAACTATCATTCACACGAGCGATTAAAAAACGACGTCTTGGTTTTTAGACAGTTTTGGAAAACCCAAAGACGTATCTGATGTTTTTCTTCGATAAGAGATGCTTGGCTGCTTGGAAGCCAAGACGTAATCGTTTGTACCGGTGCAATTGAACAAGTCTGCACAAGTAAAGGAGTGAAAATTCCTAGGAATTTCACCTGCAAGTTTGAACGAAGAGAAAGTCACATAGAAGTGTTTCGCCCTTTGGGTTTCCTGTGCGGCTACAGTTATAAGGCTTCAGCTGCATATCATCCACTCACCACCTCCACACCACGGGGTACGTTTGAACGAAGCCGTCCGAAAACTCTTTGCAGTACCTGCAACATAAAATGCAAGAGAAAGGTGAGAAAAAATAAAGAATTAACTAAACGAATCATTTATTTTAACGGAGACAACCAGGAGACAACGATTTTCGTTCCAGAGACCTTTTGCATTTGCAATTTATCGTATTTGAAAACTACCGCATGCGCCAGCTCCATTTTACCACCAGGGGCAAACAATTTTGAACCCGCACTGCAGAGAGTCAAGCGCGTTGCGAATGGACCCTTTGGCCCGCACCGCTAACCAACTACCTGAGCGTGACCTCGAGCGGGGCGGCCGTAGGGCCGGCGGGGCGGGCCGTAGGCGATAATGGAATACACGGATCGACGTGCAGTTGCACGATATCCATTGATCATAGTCAGGGCCCACATGGTGCACGGAGCGTTGACCTGGACGACCAGTACCCCGCCGCCCTGTCTCCCGCGTTCTCTCTCTCTCTCTCACACGGCTCGCTCTCCACGCGGCTCTGTTTCTACATCCATTCTCTCGGTGAATCATTCTCTCTCTCTTCCTAAGACGACGCTTCAGCAATAAGATCAGGAGACACACTCATGCGAGAGATCGAGATAGACGTAAGTTTCCAGCCAACGCAATAAGCAGTTGGGGGATCAGTGCCTAAAATGGCGTCCGTCCGTGGGGATTAAAATCAACCGGTGCCATCGAGGACCGCGAGCAATCAGCAGATACATATTTGTTTCGCTTTCATGGACCGACGAAGTAACGCCAACCCAACCACCCTCCCTCACACCAACGCGCGGCTCGCTCGTATTCGAAAACCGGAAACGGTACAATTTATTAATTCACAGGCGAAAATACTAACGAATGAAAGAGTCCCTAGACTAGGTGCTCGAATACCAACTTCACACACGCCTTTGCATAGACGCGAAGCAAGCGGTCCACCAGAACGGGGTGCGCGCGGCCCGAAAATTATTTGTACCCTTTCCCTAATGACGGAGGGGTGAGGCGAGGTAGAGTAAGGTGGGGGAGGGGG
>NW_026267135.1:2851840-2859471 GCF_000697945.3 Frankliniella occidentalis
AACTTTTGTTCTCCCCCCCCCCCCCCACTGAGTGGGCACACCTCTCCGACACCTAGAGCGACACAACAACAGGTGTGGCTCGAGCCAAATACGCCGGGCGAGGGGGGAACAACAGCCGCAGCAGCCGCGCGCCGCACAGACAAGCCGTCCGAATTTCTCATCGTAAAACGCGTGAAAAATAAGGAAGATAGGCACACATCTCTGTGGAACGTTGGAAATAGTGCGAGTCATTCCAAATGCCGCCGCCTCCTCCTCTTTCTTTTCCCGTGCGTGCGTGCGTGGGGGGCGTTTGCCGGCGCTGCCTTTTTGTCATTGAACCCTGCGGCTCCGTTGCGGCTCCGGCTGTTGCTGCTACTTCTTCTTCTTATCCGTGAGATGGGCCCCCGTCCACGCATGGGGGCGCAGTGAGAGGTCGAAAACAGAGGGGGGTAGGGGGGGGGGAGGAGGAATAATTTTTATTTTTACGATCGCACGGAGGAGAGGAATAAGTGAGGTATGTAACAAGGGGGGAGAGGGGACCGGTATGGCGGAGGCGGCGAAAAAAAAAAAAAACGACACAAAAAAACAAGGATAAATATGTGAAATGTAAAACGGGCCGCTGAGTAGTGAGTTAAGGCCCCCGAGCAGTGGCACGAGGCGGCAGCAGCGGGAGGGGAGGGGGGAGGTGAGGGGTAGTTGGAGGGATGACGCCCTCGCACCGGCTCGTTAGAGCAAGCAGCACTGCCCCGGCACCCATCTGCCATCCGTCGGCTGTCGCCAGACCGCTGCTGGAAACACACACAACCCTCGCCGCGCGCGAGAATTTGAAAGCCCGGCGCGGAAAAATATCGGCAGCGGTAGATTAATTACAACACCTTTTTCGTGTTTCCCGGCTGCTGCTGCTGCTGCTTGGGTCCGAAAATAAAAAGCAATACGCTGCTGCTGGTGGTCAGCCAGCCCAACAACGTCCTGCTGCTGCTTTTTGGCCTGGCTATCCAAACAAGTATCGGCGGCGCGGTTCATTAATGCGCTGGGCTTGCGTTTGTTTTAGTGGAACCGGTTAATAGATTGGGAGGGTGACGACCCGGGGCCCGGGCGGTGTGCTGTGTACGGCGCGCACTCGTGGCCCGACAGCCCCACGGCGGCCACACCCGGGTGTTCAGTACGGCGGTTACGGCGCGCACTCGTGGCCGACCAGCCCCGGGTTCAGGCCTCGTCCTCGCCTCGTCCACAACACCAGCTACGGCCCGGTCACGACGGGTACACTGCCCCGTCCACGGCCGCACATCCCCGACCCTGTCCCCATCCACGGCCCTCCGTCCACGGCCCCGTCCACGGCCCCCCTCGTCCACGGCCCCGTCCAGGGACAAACCAGGCTCCACATGTTACGTTGTACCACGCCGCCAATCAGCAGAGCCCGTGTGTGTGCCGAGGCATGTTCGGATTATTTCGATTTGCGGAGTAGAGGTTTCGGGCGGGGCGCGCTGAGGTGGTGCGGGGTGGGGCGGAGCGGTCCGCTGGGGCAGGTGCTGCAGCTGGGGCCGCCCGGGCGCTCCGCAGATGTGCGAACGCGTGCCAGCCCCGCAGCGCTGCTGTTTCCAGGTAAGGAAGGAGAGGGGGACGCGCGGCAGGAAGGGGTGAGGAGGCAGGCGGGTGGATGGGGCAGGCGGGGAGAGAAAAACTGCTGCCAATAGGTTAACTGTTGTCAATTAGCTATGTATTTCGCCCCGGCCGAAGGGCACAGTCAAAGTCAAAGCCTCTGCGTTGTCGGGCGGGGGCCAAATGCCGCGCAGCGCCAGCTGTCCACTCTGGGGAGCGACCGCCCGCCCTGCGCGCAGCAAATATTCACGAAGCAAATGGTCAAAAATTCAAAAAATAATTAATCAAACGAGTAAAAATAAGTTTTACAAGATGAGACATTTTTTCTGTTTTGTTTTGAAAGTTAACGAGCAGATTACGGCGAATAATCGATTACTACCCGACCCCCTTCTCTCTCTCTTTCCTCCACCAACGACCGTCTCGGCCGGTGACCGTATTTATCATGTGTGTGCACGTGAGTGTGTGTGCGAAATAAAATTTGAGGAGGGTTTACCACGCTGACGTGCGTCAGGTGCCCCCAGGTGCGCAGCTGGGCCGCGGCCTCGGCACCTGCCGCCCTGGGGGCGCAAAGGGCACAAAGGAAAAGGGGCATAAGCGGAGGCGGGCGACCCACCGCCCCCAATAGCGCCGCCGGCGGCAATCTGACACACGACAGGGCGAGTGCACGCGGCGCCGTCGCGGCCCAAAACCGTCAAGTCGGGAAATGATCATCATCTTCATGATCAAGATTATCATCTTTTATGATATCATGATTGACATCTGCATGATCATGATGATGACAATGTAAAAATCCTTAGTAATCTACAAAAAAAAAAAAAAAAAAAAAAAAAAGACGCGCAAAATCTTTGAAATGTCGGATTATTCTAAGAAATGTAAATGAAATTGGACATAATTATCGGATAGTTAAAATTGACCACAAGTGTCATAGAATAATAATAATTGGTACTTGAGCGCGCCACCCACACCGTGCGGCGCGTCGCGTCCCGCGGCGGGGCGCCCACGCATTTCCGTAATTAACGGCAAACAAAAGGCGTCCCATTAGCGGCGGGGCGGCCCAGGCTACGGCCGTATGAATGGCTACCTGATCAACATAAAGGGCGCCGTAGTAAACTCGTTTAGTCGCGCGCCCTTTGGCACCGTAAAGAATTGAGGCGCGAGGTGTTATTTTTGTCACCCGCCCGCACTCAAACGTCTAAGAGTCCTAAAACCCTTTTAACAGAAGAGTCTAAAAGTAAAAACCAGAAAAAGATCAGAAATCACAGAAATTGAACGAATAAAAATCGAGGGGCCACCACTTCAATTTCGGATGTACACAGGATTACGTGATTACATGGATTACACGTGAATTTTAGGGGATTACACATGAATTTTGTTGAAATTATGGCTCTAAAACCATTAAATTTGGACAATAAAGGTGAAATTTTGTGATAATGGTTTAAAATTTGGACAAGTATTACACGGAATATATAAAGGATTACATAGGGTTTACACCCTCACCTGTACACAGGAGTGGTGGCCCCCTCGATAAAAATGACAAATTTTGACGCGTGCTGCAACGAAAAATGGATTTTAAAAATAAATCGACGTTACTTATATCTGTTAAAATGTTTACCATACAACTATCGCGCTGTGCGACGAGCAGGCGGCAGCGGGTCGAGTTACAGCTATAAAGCGGCGTTTTTGAGCGGTTGCGCAAACTAGAGCCGAGCGTGGACGATCACCTGCGGGGTGCGGGGCCGGGCCAGCGGCCAGGAATCTGGGAGTGGCGCTGACGGACGGCGCACGATAGCTGGCCCGAGCCACAAAACAACACAGAGGGTCTCGGTGGCCCGCTGGGTGCAGCAGTAGTAGTTGCGCGGAACTTTAGGGGCTCCGAACTCCATAGCGACTCTGTGGAGGCAACACGGGGACTAGAGCACTGGAAAACCAGAGTATTTAAGGAGTAATGAAATTTTGGAACCTTTGCGAGAGGCACAAACATTAGCGGGACCCTCAGACTGCCCTAAAGAGTTCACATTTTGGTGCCTCTGGACCCTTTTTATCCCTTTGAAGGCAATGGAATTTAGTCCTAACTTTTGTTCTCCCCCCCCCCCCCCACTGAGTGGGCACACCTCTCCGACACCTAGAGCGACACAACAACAGGTGTGGCTCGAGCCAAATACGCCAGTTGAGCGTTTAAAAACACGCGCCAGTTTTGATATAAAATGTCAACACCGGAGGGAAGGTCAGCAAGGCGTGACACTTACGAGAGGGCGTATAACAACCACGGGGAGGATGGAAAGGGGGGGGGGCACGTGCCATGCGGATCCATTAGGACCCTGCACCCTGCACGGCCCCTCCGACATCCCCCGCTGCCTCCGAGGAGCACCTCCACGACCCCGGCACCCCGGCATCCTCCCGCTGCAAACTCGATTGGGTGTCACGCTAAAAGCTCCGACAATGAGGGCCGGCACCCATAGCCAAGCAAAAAAAAAAAAAAAAAAAATCAATTTCCAGTCTCCCCTTTGCTCTACCGACCCTTTACTTCCAACGAATGCGACACGAGGTGGCATAGAGGAGGGGGGGGGGGGGGGGAGAGAGCGAGAGAGGGAGAGGAAGAGAGAGAGAAACGAGGCTCGTGGAAGTTTTTCGTATTTTCACTTATGTAGACCGACCAATGGGTTGATATAACCGGGCCGGGAGTCAGGGAACCCCTTCCCACCCCACCCCTCAAAAATCTCTCTCTCTCTCTCTCTTCCGGAACCGCTTAGCGGACCACGTGGTTGGTGGACGATCTCCCTAGACGCAGCGCAGTGTAACGGGCCCAATCAGTTGATCGCGATGCGCGCGGACAATTTGGGAGGCCGTAAAGCAGTCTGCAGTCAGTAGGCGTCCCCCCCCCCCTCCCCTTTCCCCCCCTCTCTCTCTCTCTCGTCCTAGCCCCTCTACTTTTCCCCTTCTCCCTTTTCTATCTCGCAGCAGGTAACTCGTAGGCCGACGAGGAGTTGCGAGGAGATCCTCTTGGTCCAGGCACTATCGTAAAGCCGTCTAGGGCCAAAAACATGAACTACGGGGCGGCTGGAAAAGTGCCCAGCCTGTGCGCCCTACCAACTCTGGCAGCGAGAGAGAGAGAGAGAGAGAGATAGAGAGAGAGAGAGAGGAGAGGGGGGTATATGGAGGAAGGGGTCAGTTTGTATTGATAGCGCAGTTCAAACGCCGCCGGTCCGAGGAATGAGCTAGATAATGTGGGAAAAGAGCATTTTCTGTCACTCTTGTTGCGCCGTGCACTTTGTACCTCATTAATACTGACAAGAGTCCGACAGTCTCGCTGGCAAAGCGGCTCACTTTGTACACACACACACACACGCACGCAGGGCGATCTACTTTTCCACCACACGGGCCGTTTCTTTTTTTTTCCACGAGCGAAACGAATCATGCATGCATGATCATGCGATGGTGGTGTTGGTCGGCCGCGGGGGCACCTGATTCTAAATTATATCTTGCCAAAGAAGTTAGTGGTACAGCAATAGGGAGAGACTCCTTTGCTTACGCGAGAGCGAGAGAGAGAGAGAGAGAGAGAGAGAGAGAGGAGGGGTCCTAGATTGCCCGGGGCGTTGCCTGCCCCGACCAACGCCGCGATGCGCCCGCCCCGCGCCGCCCCGCAGCACCCAGCGAGCCATGTCACTGGGCCATTATTAAATTACGAAACTAAACGCCACTTTTATCGTCAATAAACGCGGGGTGTCTTCTTTATTCGTTTCTTATTATCGTCAACGTTTAAAAATAATACACTTAGAGAAGGAAGCGAGGAGGGGAGCAGAAGGGGGGGGGGGGTGCTCCAATGGGGGAAAGCGCAGCGCAGTGTGATAAACTACCACAATGTAGTATGCAAAAATTGTGTAGTCCGTCCTCATAGGAACGCGTCCTCCTCTTCTACTTTCCTATTCCAGAGGAGACGACAAAACTAAACGGGCATCACTGGCCGTCGTGTGATGAGGCCGGGAGAAAGCGTCCCTCGCCGTGTTGTCACTTGGCGGAGACGATACGTACAAGCTTGTCTTTTTTAGAGTCTTTCTAGAGGTGTGGTGGCCTAGCCTGCTGCCCGTTTTGATTCCCATATCCAGCAGCAGCAGCAGTCGTCGCAAACCCACAGCAGCGTCCCAGCAGACTGCGTCGCAGCCAGTCCAGGTGTCGTAAATTACAGGACGATCTCATCTGGGGGATATAGGAAGTCGTGGTTGTTGTTGGCGGAGCGGACGGTAGTGGTGGTGGAAGGGGGAAGGCGAAAGGCGTGCAGCGAGGGAGGTGCGGGTCCACCCGTGCTACTACTGCTGCTGCGCGCACCGTGTTGCGAGAGGGTCGCGATGACCATCTACAAGAACACGACGTCTTTCAGCCCTCAGCTACTGGCACGGAACCCCCTACTACTCCCGTTTTTGCGGCCGTGCTTGTCGTTGTACCTTATTAGACTACACCCAGGACACGACCACGTGCGGCGTATCGATCATAACGCGGAGAGGGGGGGGGGGGGGGGGGGGGGGGGGGGGGGGGCTGGGGACAGAGAGAGATCCCGAGAGAGAGAAAGAGAGAGATAGAAAAGGGGGGGGGGGGAGAGGAGGCCGTGTAGAGGATGTACAGAAGAGAGAGATAGTTGGAGCCTGGACTATATTGTCTTATCCGGTGTATAGCATCAATTTCGGTAGTGCCAAATGACGGTGAATGCGAGCAAAAATAAACTAGGTAGATGTACGCCAGACCACGTCTCGCGTAACAGGCTTCGCGATATCTCACGAAACACTGTTACGCTGCGACGCGCCTGGCCCTGGCATACATCTACCTAGGCCTGCGGCGCTGACACCCGAGTCGGGCAAAAGGCAGAGTCGTAGATAGGCCTTCGGCACCAAAGGACACATATTTTACCCCCAGGATTTTATTCTGACGAGTTGCCCTACCAGAGACCATCAAATATCTGAGAAACAACATTAAAATGGTTTGGGGTCATTTTCGTGTTAAAATCGCCCTCTGGCGACTAAACGGTTAGAGATAGAGCCAAACGGACGAAATTTTCGCCCACAGGGTTCTACTTTGACGAGTTACCCCTTAAAAAACTACAAAAAAATAATTAAAAATTAGCAATATTTTCCAAATGCATTTCAAGTGGCCCGTTCTCGTCCAATTTTTGAGCTAGAGGGCTCAAAATCAATACAGTTCTTGCTTTTTATGGTACAAAGCTACACTAAAATTTTCAGGGACCTAGCTCAAACCGTTCTCGAGTTATCGTGATTACAGACAAACACACAGACAGACGGACAGACAGACACGAAACTTTTTGATCATCACTGGAGTAATAGGCTTCGCTATCGCTCAGCCAATAAATCTAGACGTGAAACAGACGATGGAATGATGGTCTAGCGAGTACTCGCGAACGCGGTTTCACTCGGGGCATTGGCACCAGGAGCGGGGAGAGAAAACTATGCAGGAGGATTACAGCGTTTCCTCCAATCATTCTCCAAAAAACAAACAAGACATCAAACGGGTTGCCATCTTATACGATTAAGAGAGTGCTCATCTGTTTAAATAGGCCTACTTCTTGAAGGGGCTGCTGAAAGGAGCAGCAGAGGACGGCAAACAGATCGACGACAATTTTTCAGACGGATTCCAACTCAGCGACTAACACATAATAAATACAGAAGCGGATTTCCGAACTTGAAAATATTCTCAGAGCGACTATCCACAGAAAAATCAGTTGTCGTGTTTTAGAAAAATAAAAATCAGACGAGATAAAAAAACACAACAAAATCAAGAAAACTCTAGAAAAATCGGTGTAGGCCTACGCTTGAATTTACAGTAAAGCATGTACCCCATCGAGTATTCTGGACACGGCTGTTCGGGTTCCGGAAGAGTACCAGACGCGCGGCAGCAGGCACTCGATGGGGCGCCCTATACCAGGTTGAGCAGCGCGCTGGACGGGAAGGCATGGCCGAACACATACGCCATGCTGGGCAAATTGGCAAAGCCGGGGGTCACCTTGGAGCGGGAACAGAGAGCGGGCGCGGGGGGCAGCTTAGGGGGGG
>NW_026267135.1:2866911-2867363 GCF_000697945.3 Frankliniella occidentalis
CGGACGGGCGATGTAGGTGGGCTCTCAGCACTTTTAGTCTGAATCACACACAAGCGTCACTGTGTATAGGGTTTCCAACTAGTTTGTGGAGGCAGAAATATCTTTTACTCATCCATACGAGAGAGACAAGGAGAGACATAGAGGGCTAAAGAGGGAGAGGCAGAGAGACACAGAGAGAGAGAGAGACACACAGAGAGAGAGAGAGAGAGAGAGGCAGAAACAAAATGGAGATCGGTAAGGAGCCCCACCTATCTCCCCCTCCCGAAAAAAAAATGTGTACGCCATCGCTGACACGCACACAGGTGATCGACTAAAGGGAAGGAGGGGCCTACCGGATTTGCATACCACTGACGCGCAATTTGGGAGCGTGAGGCTTTCGCCAGACGAGATGAGAGGTGAGATGCTGGTCTGGGGCGCACGAAGGCGAGGAGCACATCGGAGAAAGGAGAGAG
>NW_026267135.1:2867968-2870901 GCF_000697945.3 Frankliniella occidentalis
GGGGGTGAAGAGAGAGAGAGAGGGGAGGGGGCACATGATTAGAGCAGGGGACAAAATTTGGGCGTGGACACTCTTCGAGTGCGCTGAAACAGCAGCGCGTGCGTGTTCCGTTTCGGGGTCCAGCGCAGCAGCCAGCAGCCTCAATCTCGCGGTATAATGGTCCGCTCATCGAGATTAAAGTTCCGCTAGAAGACGGGACGATATATCACGCAGTTGTCCCATAGCGCGGCCATGGCGCGGCGGCCGGGGCCGGAGGCTAGATAAGGGGACATCGGCAGCTATTTGGCCGCGGTGGTCTGCTGCCTCCGTCTCTTTCACACGCACTCTCTCTCTCTCTATTGCTCCATGTATGCTGTCTCTATTTCCCTCTCTTCGTCGCACTCCTCACTCCCTCTCCCCCTTTTCGTTCCCCTCTCTCTCTCTCTCTCCACGCGAGACGTACGAGCAGGCGGTGCCGACGAGCAAAAGGCGCGACAGCCCGGCCCCCGGTCGGGCCGAACCGCCAAAAACTTGAGGTAAACGGAGACGATTGAGGGGACGAGCCGAGCCGGAGCCGAGCCGGAGCCGAGCCGAGCCGGACAGCAGTGGTGCGGCCCGTTACAGGGTAATGACGAGGTGCTGAAGGCAAAAGCGATCGCCGTATAATTAAGCAGAAAAACAACATTACAAACAACTGATTTTATTCGCAATACCGCGTGCTTCATTTGCAATCATGCACAATCAATAAAAACAATGCACAAATACGACGTAAAGGTGCGAAATCAGTGTTGCGGGCGTGAGGAGAAACCCCTGCGAACTGGTGGATACTGTACCGCGAGGCACGCGTGCCAACCCGATTGCCTATCGTCTCCGACCGTTGGCGCCTTACGGCCCCCGGCGCATAGGCGACCCGTCCGCACCACTGCACTGCCGCACAGCATCTCCAGACGCGGCAGGCGTTTTCCAAGCAGAAAACTGTACCTCCGTGAAGCTCGCCCCACTCATTTAAAGAACCATCGAAAAAGTTGCAAACAACAACGGTCACATCGAGGGTCACATATATTTTTGTTTGCTGGACATCAAAATTAAAAATGTTAACAAAATTCCATGGGGCATTTATTAAAACACAAAGACGACTGAAAAGCAGCAAGTTTAGATCTGAATGGACGCCTCTGATGCTGCTAGTTTCGCTGCAGTGGAAAGAGCCTGGCTACTTTGCTGATTACGAAGGGCCGGATCCATACCGCCCACGGCAGACGGCAGCTACCGTCCAGCTTACTCTAGGGTTTCAGGTGGGTTGGTTCCGGGCACTGCATAGACAGAGAGACTGCAACCCGGTTCAAAAGCACTTCCCACCCTCTCCCAATCCAGCTGCCAGTCTGTCTGTCTGTCCGTCGGCTCTCCCACTCTCTTCGTAAAAAGAAGGCGGGTGGGAGGGGGGACTTTTATACCAAAGATCCTTGAACGCGGGCTGACACCGACATGTCGCGGTGGGCGGTTCAAAAAGGAAATGCCGGTGCAGTATCATATACACTCGGCGAGCCACACCAATACAGTTAGAGCTTTTCCTTACGTTTCAACAATATTTAGGGATCTCGAAAATGTTTACATTTTATCAAGAGTGGCAGCTCACACATTTATGCATTTTGTTGTGCACAAACATAATTGTAAGCAACGAACAATTTTGGTGCATAATTATGCGCAAAAATTCAGCCACGGACTGAGGGTCTAGGGGCCCTGTCGGGAAAATGCTCCAAGGGGCCCCAAGGGGTTTTTTTGCCTTCAAAGGGCCCCAAAAGATACATTTTGGCCTTCAAAGGGCCCAAAAAGATACCCTTGCCTTCTACGGGCCCAAAAAGATACTTTTTCGTCTGGGAGCCCGGTCGGGGTTTTTTTTGACGGGCCAACCGGGGAGCCAGTCCGTGGCTGGCACAAATTGTGCATTGCCACGCCAATTTTGTAATCAAATACAAGTTGAACGATTGCCACCTTTTAAACGGTACGGTGCGAAGTGCATGCCGGCGGTATACGGCCGGTGTGCCGACTGCAAGCGCCGGCAGGAGCCGCAGCCGAGTTATCGATCACGCCGCGTCTGGCCGGTATCACTGCAGGGGAGGGGGGATGCGGCACCTGGGGGAGGGGGAGGGGGAGGAGGAAGTGAGGACGCGGAAGGGGAGAGGGCACGAGGGTGGGAGGAGGGGGATGGGCGCAAGAAAGAAGAGAGACAGAGAATATGGACCAAGATACGCGAAGCAAGGCCAGCTGAAAGCCAAAGAGAGAAAACGCGCTGGAGAGCGAGCGAGCAAGCGTCGCCAGGGGGAAGAGAGGCCGAGCAGTCACGACCGCTGGGGAAATTTCAGTTGTGGGGGGTTTGTAATCCTGCTCCAGCAGGAAAAGACTGTTGTGTTGTGTTGATAAGAGGACAAGAAGAAGGCGCAGAGAGTTTCCCGAGGAAAGCTGAGTATACTGTCAAAGTCAAACGGGATGAAAACGCTCAAGCAGAGCCGGCGGGATACAAAATATCGAAAGGGGTGGCTTTTGTGGTCCGGATGTCGCCGCAGCGAGTGAGTTGGCTGCCCGTTTTAGCCAGAAGAGCGAAGGGGGGACGGCACCAGTGAGAGAGAGGGAGGGGAGCGGCTGTACATGCGTTACAGAACAAGACGGGCACACCTGACGGCATTTCCTTCCCCCGCCCGCCCCTCCCCCTCTCTCTCGCTCAGTCGTTGCGCGCGCACCCACGGCAATGAGAGGGAAGAGGACGGCAACAAACAACACACAAACGCCCGGGAGAGAAAGAGGCCAAGCATTACTTACGCACGGGATGGGCCCTCTTACTCACCGAATGGGAATGGGTCCTTCCAAATGGGACAGTAATAAAACGCCCCGTACCAGGGGGAGGAGGGGGGCATGCAGGGGCAAGGTGTCGAGGGCGGACAGGGGAGAGAGCGTGGGGG
>NW_026267135.1:2876786-2879360 GCF_000697945.3 Frankliniella occidentalis
CCTCCACAGACCGCCCCACGCCCCTCCAGACTTGTTTACAGCCAGTGCACCCACCGCCAATCTGACCCTGAGGCCAGTCAGGAATTTGAAGCAGACAAAAAATTAACTATGATCACGTTTAGAGGACGAATAGAACTGTGTGAGTACCGCCCTTCGCCCTGCGGTCACACGAAAAGTTTCGGTCTGCTGCAGTGAGCAAAGGCTTCCCGACCTCCCAAACTAACTGCACAGACAGCAGCAGCAGCGCAAACTTTTATAAGCGGGGAGAGGACTATGCAGCAGAAGCAGCAGTCCGGCGTGGCGACAAAAACTCCAGCCTGCATAAATGCGAAAACGGCCGCTAAACGGCGTGCGCCCGTTAAACGAAATGAGATAAAACAAAGTCCCATTCCCGCTCTGTGAGCAGTAGTGGAAAGTGGGTGAAAAGTTTTAGAGTGCCTGGTCCGGCGGCCCCTTGCCCAACGCGGCGGTCTCGATCAATACCAACACTCGGCACATCAGCCGCGCCGCGCCACGCCACGCCCCGCCACGGCCCGCGGTGCGTGCCCGGCTAAGGCTACCAGCCTGTCCACGCCAGGGGTCGAACAAGGCTCTAATCTTGGAAATAGCGTGCAAATGAAGTACGGCCGAGAAAAAAATAAAAAAGGAGTGAAAGAAAAACAACTATACTTGCTACGGCCTCTACACCTGCCCTTCAAACCTGTAGCTTGTAAGGATACAAAAATGCAAGTATTGGAAAAACTTTTGTTCCACATAATTTCTGAAGAAAAGCAGTTGTAGAGTACAAATTTTAAACAATTTTTTTTTGTCAAAATTAAAAATTCCTATTCTGCTGTCAATTTGATGACTGATATTCCTGTTGACACGTTCAAGCTGAAAGGCCATTGGCAACGATGAGCGTGTGACAAGTCTGACAGAACTATTGAAACCAAATCGACTGTGTACAAATGCAACCGGACAACCCGTGGCCTTCCCTC
This sequence comes from Frankliniella occidentalis, assembly GCF_000697945.3. NCBI lineage: Eukaryota > Metazoa > Arthropoda > Insecta > Thysanoptera > Thripidae > Frankliniella > Frankliniella occidentalis. Next base: position 2,877,764 of record NW_026267135.1, read on the forward strand.
CTCCGGGTCCCCTTGTAATGAGCGCATTTGGGCCCGGGTGGTCCTCCCCGTGGGTCCCCTCCCCAGATGGACAGATAGACACGGGCGGCACTCGGGTTACAACAAACCTGCAGTGCTGGACGACGCGAGGTCTCCGCCGTGGTGGAGAGGCGCGGCAGTGCGTTGGTCGCATTTTACGACCGCATGGCGCGGCGTCGCGGTGGGGCCAAGCGGACCCAATAGGATGGCGCCGCCGCCGCGAGGATCAGGAGGAGGACGAGGTGGTGGAGGGGAGCAGGCCACGTGGAAAGAACAGAGTTTCTCTGTGATATCCCCGCTTTATTGGAATTATTGTAACCGGTCCCGGAGCTGCTCTCTGCGCGGCCACGCACCTGCCGCGTCACCAGCCGCTCTGTGTCCCACGGGGGCCGCGTCGTCGTCGCGCTGCTTCTGCTGCCCCATCTGCCCGGGCAAAAGCGGCGGCATAGCATAGCATCGGAGGCCATCAATCCAAAAGCCGCCGCCGCCGCCGGGAAAGTTGCCACCGGACGCGCATATTAGTGGCGTCCTCCTCGGTATGGAGGAGAACTGTCCCGCGGGCTTCAACACCTGGGACCCACCCGGAGGAGCTAATGAGCTGCTTTATACTCATGAGAGATTCATCGGCCGCCAAAACTTTGGAAGAGTCACGGAGAGTAGACTCACGGAGAGAAAATATTAGCTATGCAGCCAAATCAATGGCTAAATACGGGATAACTAAGTAATTAGCTATGATGCTTAAAAATTAGTCGTTGAAAATGTTTTTCTATAACATAAACGTTCAGAAAACATATCTAAACTTATAGCTAACATAGCTAAACTTTTAGCTACGTAGCTAACCTAAAGCTTGGGTCCTTTTCATCTCCATAGCTAAGTAATTAGTTACCCCGATTTAATAAGCTATAAGTTAAGCTACAACTAATTTTGTCGTGCTCTGTCTAGCAAGGTAGGAGAGATCTCCGAGGACTCTACTACGACGACGACTGCAGTAGTGGTACTTCCCCCTTTTTCGCGCGCCGCCGCCGACGACGCCGCAGGTTTTGGCAAGAGCACGGCAGGCGGACCGTGACGTCACACCGTGACGGCCGGCCTTCGCCAGAAAGTGCAAGGTCGCGTGGCGAGGCGCATTTGCATGCAGCCCCGCTGCCCCACTGCCCCCACCCCCCTTCTTGGCTTGCAGGGCCTCTTCCTCCCCGCCGCCCTCCTCCGTGCTGCACTCGTCGTCGTTTTGGGACGGTTTCGCTGCCAAACCAGCTTGCAAGCAGCTGGTGGTGCTTGCTGCAGTATGCGGAAGGTGAGGGCAGTGTTGAGCCTCTCGGTCGAAAGGGAAGGTGCGGGGGGCTGCACAGGCTTGCAGTTTTTCCCTTTCCCTCTCCACAGAGGCACGCTGATGCTCCAGCAGGGAGAAAGGGGCGCGGCAAGGTGCAAGCAAAAGCGAGTTGAGTCACGTCCCGGTGCAACACGTGCACTCACCAGGGGGGCAAGAGTACAAAGTCAAAAGCTAAACAAAACAAACCTTGACTGTTTCACTAAAATTTGATATGAAATAAGTTTTTCACAAGAAAATTCTTTTGAAGAT
>NW_026267135.1:2879410-2884754 GCF_000697945.3 Frankliniella occidentalis
GAGAGGGAGAGAGATGGGGGGGGGGAGGGAGTGAGAGAGAGGACGGCTCGCGGGGAGGCATTGCTGGGGCGCTCCCCGTGCGTATGCAAAGTGGAGTTTGCCCCGCGGGCGGACGAGCGGAGCCCGAGTCCGGCTGAGCCGAGTGCAGCCGGGCCGAGCCGAGGGGCGCCAGCGGCGGGGCCGAGCCGAGCCGAGCAGGAGACGGTGAAGAAGGTAATTGGTAGGTGGCGCCTCAAAGATGCTGCGCGCCTTCTCCAACTTCTTCGCGAGGCAGCGACACGTACACACACACACATGTACACACACACGCACATGTACACACACACGCGCGCGCGCAGGAGACGTGGCAAGGGAACCGTCATGTCACGCGCACCTGGACCGGGTAATGACTCGCATTGATATCCGGGTGTTAGGAGGCGGGGCCCGAGGAAAGCGGAAAAACGGGTCGTTTTACAGGGCAAACATCGCATCAAAGGGTCGCTGGATCCGGTTTAAAATTCAATTAATTACAACAGCACGTTTATCTATGATTAAATTCTAAAATTATTTGTTTGTAAGTTGAATATTTTTTATTTTTTTTGCGGTTTTCTGACATCAACGTCAACGTGTAATATAAACCAGATTGTGTCAGCAGCTAAACGGGAACGTAAACATTTTCAGTTGGGTTATTTGGATTTTCCTTTCTTGCGCATGAACGGCGGCGCACTTCGTTTCCCCTTTCCACCGCGCAACGCCCCACCGAGAACGCGTTTCCTCGTTCGAGTTTCCACTTCGGACGGAGCAAGGAGGCGACGACACAAAAATGCTGCGATGGCGCCGACAATGTTCGGCCGGGGCCGGGCCGGGCCGGGGGCGGCTGCGGGGCCGGCTGCACTTGAGGGAAACTATTCCAAGCGCAACGACTATTCATAGCAGCGGGATACCTTAGCAGCGCGCACGGAGCGCAGTAGTACTACTCCGATCAAGACAAGGCGGGGCCCCAAGACGGACGGTTTTTATGTCGGTCTCATGCTCGTAATGTTTTCCCCCTCCCGCCCAGACAGATAGACAGAGAGAGAGAACCCGATTCCCGAAATGTGACGATTTATTGTTAGTCTAGCGCCGGTGTGGTGCCGCCGTCTGCCGTCTCGCCCCTCGCCGGGCCTGCGCAGGGCAAGCGCGTGCATGCTCGCCCGTCCACGTGTAGTCGTATACAGAGGAGACCCCGCAGTGGCTTTTCGGATTGCGTGCGCAGTTCGTCCGCCTGTCTGCTGTCTACCCCTCGCAGCAGGGGCTGGGCTGGGCTGACCCGCAGCCGTTCGAATCGCCCGCCACGACACCCGGGCAACGCTGCGGGGCTCAATGCCCAACACAAACATTTAAAAAAATATTTGCCAGACTGAATTTGAGTTTCATAGTAATTATTGTGTGTCTCTGTTCACCATCTTTATAATGTCACAGACCTCACGCTTGTTGTGAGCTTTCAGGTGGTTTTGAAAAAAGCGAGTACACTCTGTAAAATTTTCACATTTCCATAGGTGCATCAGTAAGACATTGCCTGGAAATTTCCATGTTGCGTCGAATACTTCCCAACGGCGAGCACAGAAAACTTACGGCGCAAACTCTGCAAATCTAACTGTATAACAACTTGACAGTTTAAACTGCAAAACTAAAAGTTTTACAGTTTCAACTGCAAAACTAAAAGTCTTACAGTTTAAACTGCAAAACTGAAAAGTTCTACAGTTTAAACTGCAAAACTGTGTAGTTCAACAGTTTCAACTGTATAACTAGCCCTATGCAGTTGTGCAGTTTAAACTGTTGAACTTCACATAGTTTTGCAGTTTAAACCGTAGAACTTTTTAGTTTCGCAGTTTAAACTGTAAGACTTTTAGTTTTGCAGTTTAAACTGTGAAACTTTTAATTTTGCAGTTTAAACTGTCAAGTTGTTATACAGTTAGATTTGCAGAGAAGGCAGTTGGTATATGCTCAACAGGGACTTCCCCGGCATGCTCAACAGAGTCTTCAGCAGGTACCGGGGGGCGTTCCAAAGTATTTAGTAACTTTCCGACCGGTAGGATCCCTTGCAGAGCAGAGCGGGGGGCAGCGCGACAGACTTCACATGAACGAAAACAAACGAACTGCAGCAGAGGACACCTTCGGAAAGTTTCGACCGACTGAGAAGGAGCGGGGCATGCCCGGAATGCTACTTTTTATTGGAAGCTGTGTTCATGCGTTCCGCCTCCTCCTCTCCGTGCCCCCGGAGCGCCCTTCGGTCGTCCGCTCAGTGTCCTCCCAGTGCCCTTCTGTATCCTACCAGTTTGTACTACACTGTCGAACTGAATGTCAAACTGGCGAATGCAGCTATATACGTAAGCCCAAGTATGTGAAGCCTTTGCAGATGTGAGCAAGTAAATAATGCCGTAAGCCAGAAATGCAGGCAACGTCGCCCGTTTGTTGGTGTTGGACGTAAAATGTCAAACGTCCAGTTATGTCGAACCAACTTCATATGCCTGATATGCCAAATCATACGCACGTCGAAAAAAGCGACACATACTTGTAAGTCTTGTCTTGTCGCCGGACCAAGCAAGCTGCGAGTACGTCCAGTAAAAATTAACGGTGTTATTCCGGTCGGTAGTATTGGCCGATGAAAAGAATCCGCCATGTGGCCCACATCGAGGTGCCCCCGGGGCCACCGCAGCGGGATCCTTGGGCAGCGGGGAATGAAATTGGAAAACGCATGGCGTGAGCGTGTGTGCGTATATACGCGTTGCGTGCGGAATTTGTCTTATAGCCTCGATGCGTAATTATACGCTAGCAATTTGAATAGCCCGCCGCCGGTGAGCGAGCGCGCCTTTCGGGCCTGACGGCGGAGGGGCCGACGTCGTCGTCCGGACACGATTTGCGTGTGCGGCTGACCATCCATCATCTCCTTACGATTCAACGCATCCATTGCAGCAATCGAGATTGATCTCTGCTCGCTGCCCGGCCGGTCCAGCCCAGCCTCCTCGAGCCCTCCGGACCTGCTGATCCCAGGCGAGCTCAAGGAGAGGCCGGACCTTCGGTGTCCTGTCCGTCCTGCACGTCGCCCAGGCTGATTATAACCGAGAGGAGAGATGGGGTACGTCAGTGATCGCTTCGCAAACGATAGAGAAGAGCGTAAGGAAAGGGGCACGGGAGATTGTCTTCGTCAGCCGAAATAAAGCGATTTTGGGCATGTGAAAACGAGTCCAAAACGAAACTGGAGGATAAGCGTCATTGAAAATTAAATGCAGTGTCGTGTTGGAAATCCTTCCGAAAATAGTTGAACAAAATCTTTAGCTGATACCACAGCAGGCGTCGTACAAACGAGGGGGAATGGCGTTTTCTCCTTCTGGTAAAGAATCTTGAGGACTCTAAAAATGTACCTCAGATCGATTGGAGAATTTTTTGAATTATCGCGTTGCACGCACGGTTTTTACAGCTGAGATTCCTGGAGGGAAATTTAACACCTTTCCGTTAAGAGTGTGAAGGAAGGGATCGGCAGCAGGGCGGATCCCTCATGCGGCAGGCGCACTTGCAGGGGGCTTTGACCCGTTCGCATGCCCCCCTCCCCCTCTCCCCGTTCCCACCTGGACCGCGGCGGGGCAGCAGGGGCCGTATCACATGACGGGACGGCCGGACCAACGCCGAATAGCAAGCGGTCCAGCAGTCGGCCGGGGGAATCCGGTTAGGCGTAAAGAGGATTTGGAAATGACTATAAAATGCGTGTCGTGAAAAAAATATTTACGGCGCAGCTCGTGGTGCGATGGAGGCGCACACGGGCGGCCCCCACCGCTTTGCCAGACGCTTTTGCTCATTATAGTCCCTTTATATTCTCTACTAATTATTGGTAGAGGTAAGCACACACACATCATGCAATACACTTACACGCGTTCCACAGACTGCTCAGTTTACGCTCTGCACGTCTTAAAAATTAGCCACAAATAAGACTCTCCGTGTTCGAAAGCAGCGCGCCACCTTATTCGCACGTCATAAGTGCAATTTTTTTTACGACCTCACTATAAAACGCATGTTTGGCACAAGCCGCGGCGCGCGCACAGGGAGTGAAGTTAATTACAGCCTCATTTCCATTCGCATACATAAAACGAGCCACAATCCCAAATGAAGCTAAACTCAAAAGTCCCCCCTCCCTTATATTACTCCACACTGTAGTGCAGCAGCAGCAGCGCCTAGTTCATGTGCGCGGCGAGGAGCGCGGGGGGCGATGCCTCCCGATATGAAACTTGTTCGCCCGGCCGGTTCAAAAGTTATTGGCTGCCCGGGTTGAGTTGTGGCGCCGCGCCGCCGCACTGCTCGCACTGGCTGGCCCGGGCACTCAACGGCCTTCAAGTATGTCAAATCGGATTGTTCCTAGAGATGGAACAAAGCAAGCGCAATAACTCTTCCTTTACACGTTACTTGTTAACGTCCCCCAAAAAAATTGTTCGGCACATCCCGCTTCCTCTTATACGACAGCGCCGTTCCCCCACTGCCCCGCCAAATGGATTTCAGATAAACCTGGTGCTTCCATCACTTATTCCTTCCGCTTTCTTCTTCTTCTCCAGGCGCAGAAAGAGAAAAGTGCCCCTCTTTTCCTTTTGTTGTAAACTTGGGGGCGCATGGCTGTATATATATCTGAGATTTTGCCTGGGTGGGCGGTTACGCACGGAGGCGGTGGGGATCTGTTTTATGTCCTGCACACGACGCCCAAGCGTCGCGGGGCGTCGCGGGGCGTCGCGGCGGCGACACGGGACGGTGGACATTATTTTTCTATGCGAACTAACGGTCCGCTGCAGCAGCAGATCTCTAGCCGGCCCATGAATCAAGTGTGGCCCGGCCGGCCACTCCCATGCTGTGCGGTGCGCCCTCCACGCCGTTCAAACGGAAGAAAGAAAAGGGCAAAAAAACTTTGTTCATAAAGCGTATCAACCAAGTGCTACTTGCGCTCTGCTTTTTAAGCCGGCAACTTTCACGAACTGCTTTCGTGGCATATTGTGCAATAAATTAATAATACGTGACATTCTGTGATAACAGCGCAACCTTGAAAGTGTAACGTAAACCTATGTAAACCTACACCCAATATAATCGTACATGCATTTTCGTACTATGGGAGCAGAGCGTCCTGTCCGCGTGGAGCACTGCTCCAGGGAGAACTAGTAGCGCTGCCTCGCTGCTGTCCGAAATACCTCAAGGGCGATCAAACTGCTTTGCTGGGCCCCCATGACACCAATGCAACCTCACCATCCCTTCTCCCCCTTCCCTACCCCCCTCTTTCCGACGTACATACTCTGCCACTCCCCACCACCGAGCCGACTGGACATACCAGAACGCCCATCCTCGAATACCC
>NW_026267135.1:2889484-2892490 GCF_000697945.3 Frankliniella occidentalis
CCCCTCCACCCCCACCTCCCAGAACCCTGCGTACGTGCTTCCGAACGGAGCAAGACTTTACAAATTCGCACAAAAAGACACCCCAGTCGCGATGACCACCTCATTGAGAGCTGGGGGTATGCATGCCCACGTGCCTTGCCATACATCCACGCGGGTGCGAGAGAGACAAGAGAGCATCACGAAGTTGCCGTATTTTGCAATAACATCCCCTCCCTTGTCCGTCTCTCTCGCCCGAGCAGCGAGACGGGGCACAACCATACGTGACTCAGACATTTTCATCTCCAAAGCGATGATTCTGCCCCGCTGGTTGGGCGCTCTGCTTGTGCTCCGGCGTTGATCCGGAATAAGCTTCTCTGACCGACTCACCTGTCGTCCGGAGCTGCTGCGGGCCGAGGGTGCGCTGCCGGTCCACCGGCTGCGCCTCTTGTGCGCGAACACCTTGCTCCCGCGAGTCTGCGAAAACAAATGGCACAAGTTAGATAATTTGCTTGAATTCCATACATCGCCTTTTCGAAATCGTTTTTCCAGAGTGCCTTTTCTCACTGAGTATTTGGCGTACAAAACGTTTTTACCGGCGGGCCACACCACACTTTGCTGTCACGCGTACCGCGCCAAACAACCATGTCCCTTTCTTTACGATGAGGCCGTTCGGACGTTTTATCTCGCTAAGCAGAGAAAAGGAAAAGAGAATCAAGGCGTTGGTTCTTCTTCTCTCTCGCTCACTCACTCCGTGTAGCACCTCCATCCACTTTTACCCCCACCCCCGTCTCTGTCTCACACACGCATGGACCGACCGATCGGTAGATGAAGCGATAAAACGACAAAGTCGCGTCGGCAGAGGCACGTTTCGCCTTTGCACACTCAACCTGGGCCAGGTCCGGAGAGAAAGAGGTTTATTTGCGATTGATAACTGTTCTGAAAATAAAGACGTGCGCACTCTCCATACCACCTGGACGGGCCTTCTAGTCCCTCTATACACATCTATTTTCTCAAGGAAACGTTCTGCATCGCGGCCCCCTTTTTTTAACCTCACATTAATAGGTTTGAGGAGAGCCTGTACAGGTACATATACGACATTACCAATAAAGTACCGAGTACCCCAAAGTGAGTCGTTTCACTAAAAACGTGGATCCGACTGAACACCCCTCGAAGGCGGATCGGGCACAACGACGACGCGACGGCTCGTCCTGAACGACGCTCGTAAAAAATGGGCCTCTCCGGGGCTGGACAGGGGAGGTGGTGGAGGTATTGTCTGTTGCAACCCTCCCCCCCCCCCCCTCAAATCGCTTTATGCGGCCCAAAAGTCAGCAGTAGCAGCAGCGGGTTGCAGACTCGCCCTCGGCATTGTCCTCCTGCTGGTGCGGGGTGCCATCATGCACGCCGACCCCCACTTGTTGAGGAGGTGACGACCTGAGCGGGGAGGGAGCCCCACACACGCCTGGACCCGCAAGATAAGGGGCGGTGCGCAAGGCACGTAAAGGTACTTTTTGGCGCTTTTTCCGTCGCACACTCTAAAAAAACAGGGTACTTGTAATCGAGTGCATTTTCTTAAAACAAGTGCATGCACTCAGTTTATTCAAGTATACACTTGTTTCAAGAAAATGCGCTTGATTTCAAGTGCCTCCTTTTTAAGGGTGCAATCTTAGGGCGTACTATGAATAGTTCCCCAAATTCAAACCACATGATCTGCATATAATAAATTGACAGAAATACTTTACAAATGCATAATAAGCAAAATTATAATAACAGAGTATTACAAGTCAAAATGATACATCGAACCAAGAAGGTAAGGGGACCCTTTTTTTAGAACTATTTTCTGATATTTTACTATTTTAAGGTATTTGTCGATGGCGCATGGAATATTTTCACTCAAATTTTACTTTCGGGAGACACAACTTTTCGATTATTATTCAGACCGCACATGCGATTTCCTTATCACTCGGGGGACGATGCTGCTGCTGCCCTGCTTGCCGCTGTGGTCTCGCCCCGATGGCAATCTTTTTAAAGGTTTCCATGAAACAAAGAGTGCGGCCGGCGACCAGAAGACGTGGCGTGGCACGGCGTGGCGCGCTCCAGGTAAGTCGTGACAATGACACTGACCTATACCTGCCGCCGTGTTGTCGCCCCCCATTGCAGCGCAAACGCGTCGCTACAGAGGACAGCGGCCCGGGGAGGGCAACGACCCCGGGGGAGACATATCCTCCTATAATAATGATTACTTTTGGGGCGACACGGCGCGACACATACAGAGCGGGGGAGCGTCTGAAAACCCCGCCAAGACACGAACACCAACCAATGTGGTAAGGTGGACAAGAATATCTCACCAAAAAGGTGTGTTATTCTTTCATTGCATAAATGTACACTGGGAATTTAAGTCTGCTTCAGACTTTTCCCACACCTGCAGATGTGTGAATGACCATTCTAACCCTTCGGAACGGGTGAAGGACCATCTTATTTTCAGGTGAACGAACATCTATTCGCTCACTGTAAATATTTGGTGCACACCTGCAAGTATGTCAGTTTTTTCTTCTCACCTGGAGGTGAGCGACATTCGTGCACTTGGATCTACAGTTTGAGTCAGATTCAATGCCCCTTTGCACCCTCTCCAAAAAGTTTCCGAGACACACCGCTTATGCACGGCCCCGTGCGAGGGTGGCTGGGCAGCAAAGAGGGCATTCCTCCATTCAATGCAGGACCCTACCTGACTGACTTCTGCTGCGGGGGACGCGCACCGGCGGCCCCGGCGGCGGCGCACCTCAAGTGCACTCAGGTAACAGAAGAGTAAAGAGAAGAGACGTGACACTGCAATTATTCGTAGGTTAGAATGCAACTTTTCACGCAAAGTCTCCAAAAACTTTTTTTTTTCTCCGGGTCCCTTTTTAAAAATACCACCCTCACATCACACACGTTTGCTGCCTGGTTGTGGCGTAACTCGGGAGTACGGGGCGCAGCGGAAGCGCCGAGGGTGGCAGCAGCAGCAGCAGCGGGGCATGTGGTGGGGGCGGG
>NW_026267135.1:2892920-2899275 GCF_000697945.3 Frankliniella occidentalis
CCCCCCCCCTCCTCTCTGTCTCGCCCAAATCCTGCTTACCTCGTGCGCCCATATACCTACGCCGCCATCCAGCCAACGTAAAACGGAGGCGGGGCCCGCAACGGCATCACGGCGCACTACCGTAACCCGGCCGGTGTCGAGTGTCCCCTGGCGGTGTAAAGTTTCTTGCGTCAGTTTGAGCGAGCGAGCCCCGGGGTCCAGCAGCCCTCCACCTGTACACGCTACATGACTGTCTGTCGGGCAGGGTGTGCGCAGCCAGAGGAGGCGGGGGGCGCACGGAAGACGCCATATGCCATGTTCGTCATGCACATGGTACATGAGACGGAGGAAAACAAAGTTACTTCCATAGAGCTTCCTGGATAGACATACTTAAAATTAGCCCACAAAATATTGATCGTAAATAAAAATTTACTTTCACTAAGATTATAATTTAGGTAACCAAAATTACATTGTGACACCAGATATTGATTCTTAAAACAAAAAACTTCTAATTTTGAACACATATTATAAAATGCTAACATTTTCGTATTTCTCTTTAAAAGAGAAAAGTGCAGATTTCATTATGTTTTTTTGACAATTGGACTATATAACTTTCGTCACGTGGTCCACGGTCCACGTGCTGCTGTATTTAGTGGTGCGAGAAGAGCGGAGGTTACTATGACGGAGCCCTCTGCGCACCAGACCCTCACATAAACCGCAAACGTGTGGTTATTTGATAGAAACGGTGAGGGGGAAGAGGCGACTGGATGAGGCGAGAGGTAGAGAAAGACGAGAGGGAGAGAGAGGCACAGAGAGAGGAGAGAGAGACACAGAGAGAGGAGAGAGAGGAGAGAGAGAGAGAGAGAGAGAGAGAAAAGGGGGGGGGGTGACCGCAGCGCGTCCAGAAGTAGCCAAAGGCGTGCGATCCATTTCATTACCGAGAAGAGGGATGCGGCGCAGGGCGAGGGGAAGGGGGGAGAGGGGGAGAGGGGTAGAGAGGGAGAGAGGGAGAGAGGGAGAGAGAGAGAGAGAGAGAGAGGCGAGTAAGTGCTGCGTACCTTCCAAAACTCTACAGACACCGCCTCCCGCTTGATTACGTAGCGCGCTTCACACACACACATACGCATCCGGGCAAGTAGTAATCCCTCGGCAATTCTCAATATCAAACAGGTTTTTGGCCTTAATGATAAGGTACCTATCGGGTACCTATTACCCGAGCACTGAGAGGGCCGTAATAGGTAATAACACCGGCCAAGTGGTAATAGCGAGCCATTGCCGGAGCAATGCGAGCGCGGCGGCGGGCGCCGCGGGGCTAGGCGGCGCGGCAACGGCTTCGCGCGCCCCGCCCCTCGCGACTTTTCGGGGCAGCAGCGGCGCCGCGGCGTCGCCATCGGCGAAATATTTTGTACTTTTTCGCTGTACGCTGCTCGGCGCCACGAGCGGCCAGGCCATATAACAACCCGGCGAGGGCATAAAGTCTCTGTGGGTCAAAACGCGCGTGTTTCGCGTCCGACACGCCGCGCGCCGCGAGCGATACTCCGAAAAGGAGGCCCGTTTTATAGTGTCGTACACTTTGCAACAAGTGTGAAACCCTTTCAGGCTGAATGGTAAATGCCTGAATGAAAAAAGAGTAGATGGAGTTTGAGAACAAAACGTTGCTGCGTGCGCGCGTGCACTGGAAAAAATATTCGCGAAGTTCCATGGCTTTTGGTATGTATGATTAACAAAACGGTATTGTAAATTTACGAAATTTTAAAGACGATATGGCCTCTATAAGATTTTTCGAGTTTACAATTCGATGTCGTTTAGAACCTATGTCATTACAATCTCCCCCCCACCCAAAAAAAAAATCGCAGTAAAGATTCTTGGGCCTATGGGAAAAAGGGGGTACGGTGAGGGGGGAGTACTTACTCAACCCCCTTCACTTTTCATCACGTGTCGAGTTACCTGTTTTTGGCAGTTGCACTTTATAAGTGACATCTTATCCGGTAATGCGTGGGAGCGAGAGAAAAGACGGGAAGGGGGGAGGGGGATGGGAGTAGAGAGAGGGTCAGAGTCGGCGTGCTGAGCCATTTTCGGTCGACGAGCGCGGTCGAAAGGGCTTGGTAACGCTCATTTACATAGTTCGGAATGCCCTTTATACGCACAGGTAGGTAGGTGTACATGTCGGGGCGGTCGCTCAAAGCACCGATCCGTCCATTAGGCGGGCGCTGGGCACAATTACCCACAGTGATACAGAACAAAAAAGAGGTGCATGCTGTTGCGTGCGTGCATGCGCCTCGGGTAACAAGAATATAACACTTCATTTCAAGAACCCCTTTAACCCACCGTAGAGCGACACTGCGGAAAGAAAAAATATGGTTTGCTTCGTCAAAAACGCCTGCGGGGCAAGTCAAACAGCCTGCGACTGTTGGTACTGATAACTGCTTTACATATAAAGTAATCCTGCGCGGTGTAACACCTCATAACGTAAAAGCCCGACACTTTTTCCTGGCTAATCACTCGGAAGTGTCTCACTATACATTAATTTTGGCAAACGTGAACGATGTCGCAAAGCTTTGTGCCTCCGCAGCACCTGTCTCCATTCCAAACGAAGATGTATAGCGCCCCGTCGCGTCACTCGCTTTAGACTAACCGCAATATAAGGCAACGGAAGAAGCAGGGCTTACTGTCAACCGCTGCACCTCCGGCGGCAGCCGCCACTGCAGCGGCGCTCCTCCTGCTGGGCGCACCCTGAGTCAGGAGCTTCGGAGAATCCTTTAATTGCGCAAGACCCAACATCTCAAGTGTGAGCGAGCGTGTGTGTGTGTGTGTGTGTGTGTGTGTGTGTGAGCCCATGCAGAGAAGGTGGAAGATCAGGTACAGGCCAAAATTTCGGGGATTTTATGGTTTTCGGTAGAAGTATCACGTCGGCGGGAAAAGGGCCTGATGCTAAATATGAGTGAGACTGGCTATGGAACCTCCCGGCGTATTTTACCTGGCAGGTCAAGTCCAACCCCTCCTCCGCGCAGAGAATGAAATAGAATCACATCTTATATACGCTGAGTCAGAGATGCGTCCACGCAGTCGCCACAGTGCCCTTAGTGCAGTCAGAGTGCGAACAATTGGACCATCATCGGGGGGCACATACCGCACCCACTCTCCTGCGTGCGAGAGAGAGAAGTGAGTGAAAAGGGTGGAGGTAAAAGAGAGATGGAAAGAGGGGGGGGGGGCGTTGGGCTCGCGCCTGACGTAAGGAATGTTAAAAGCCACAACAGGGTGTGGGAGACGCATATCTTACTACAGAGAGCTTGACGCGGAAAAGCTTGTGCACGACTGGTGAGCCTTTGCTTTCAAGATGCTATGCAACCCCCAAATAGCTGCGAATGTGAGCAGTGGACAGGTGTACTGGAAAGTTATTGTAGAGCACGAATGCTATGCTAACATAACGAACGAAACTAACTATTGTAAACGGAAAAATCGATAGACCAAATCGAATGTCAAATTTATTTTTTTCATGAACGAGAGTACATTGTGGTCATGGCGTGCATGATTCTTTCCGTTTGCAAAGTAAGGACAAAATGTGACCCGGTCTTGTGTACTTAGGCGGCAAAGCGAGGCCAAAGTTATCGCGCCATTGCAGCCCTCCTACACAGTGCATTGCGACGTCTGCTCCAACCCTCCGCGGGAAGCCAGATGTGTGTGTGTGTGTTAGTGTATGTGTGTGTGAGCACTAGTGTTTGAGTGTGTGTGCGCGCGCACGCCAGGTAGGACTGGCCCTGACAGGTAAGGCCAGGTAAGGGAAGGCAAGGCAAAGCAAAGGCAAGCCCGGTGTGGCAGTGACAGGGAACGTACCTGCAACCACCAGCCCCCCACCCCCACTGGCTGCCTATCATCAATTTATCTGCCAGAGACCCACACACACTCGAGTCTGGCTTTATCGCACAAACTGCACGGCGAAGTGCAGCGGGCTAGCCCAGCAGTATTTATACAACGCCCTCCTTCCGCCATCCAGAATATAAAAGTTGCGACCCCTTGCAAAAGAGGGCCCCGGCCGGCACAAGATTGAGCAGAGGTGGAGAACGTACAAGAATTTTTGCCTTTCAACCGCCAACAGGAAAATGATGTTAATACATAACCCTCGTGAAAAACAAATCCGCATGAAAAGTAAAATACAACCGTGTCACCAATTTAGCAGAATGCGCATTTCGGTCATCATCATTAAAAATTTCATCTACGCCGCCAGAGAGGAATAAAACAAAAAAAATAAAAATAAACGTTACGCCGGCCAGCTGTCGCGGTTGCGATATGCAATGTGGTCAGCAGTCAGCCGCGCACCGCCGCCCGCAGGTAGCAGCAGCCGCTCAAGCCGTTTAAGATCCGGCTATCAGAAGCAGCCAGGCGCTCCAATCAAATAAACAGGTAGAGAGAACTATACTTCGCTGCTGGACCCCGACTGCAATCACACTCTCAGATCAAAAGCCTTTTTATATCGCGCGCTGTCAGACGGCCGCCCCGTTACTCTCCTGGCTCATGTTCAATGATGGGCGGGGCACAGCAACAGACGAGCGCGCCGCCGCCTGCAAGCCTGACTACCAGAGAAATTGCGCTCCAATTTGTTTGATTTCTTGTTCACCGCGGAAAAAGTGGAATATAGTTTTTCTTGTGTAAGTGCGTAAGTGTGTATGTAAGCGTGTAAAGTGTGCGTGCGTGTGCGCGTGTAAACGTAGTGCATGATTTTGTTAGCATTGAGCAAAACTTGTCTCTTTGCCAAAAAGACAGTTTTCTGCACCATCACGCGCGGGTCAGACTGGCACTGCACTCTGCGGTCACAGAGCGTCCCCCCTATGTGTGTGTGGCTTCTTTCTTTTTCTCCCTTGTGAACTCTTACATGCTATTCTTTTTTCTCTTTTTTTTATACTCTTCATTCCTCCTCCTACCCTCCTCCGTCAGCTTATAATCTGGCGCCCCATCCATCCCAAAAAGACTGGCGCATTGCACACTACACCACCACCAGGGGGACCTCTGCCTTCCCAGAATCTGCAGCCAGTTGACGCACACGGACAAATCGACCTCGACCTCAGGCGCAGCAGCGGTGCAGCAGCAGCAGCGGTGCAGCAGCAGCAGCGCCCTACTGCTCACACACTGGCAGAACGCAAGACCCACGTGCTGATCTCAAAGCTGCTCTCCGCGGGGCGAATATATGAACCTTTATTGGCCCTTATTGCTGCTGTTGACCTTTTTGAAGGGAATTATTGAAACGAGTCCAAACGTCCAACAGAGTAGAACATTTTCATCTTGAAAGCAAAAATGACTGCAGTTTTTATAAGACACAGTCAGATAACTCCTACTGAGGGTAATTTTCGGCTGCTATCATCAAAATTTTGATACCCACCATCAGCACAGGTCATAATCACAATTCATATTAAATGCAAAATGTTCGAAATCAGAATCACAACTTGACTCATGAAAAGCAAGGTGCCTGTGGGCTCGTGACTCTGCTCTCCAGCCGGCGTGCGAGGCGATGCGACACCCCTGATAGGCTTGGCGACACACACACACGCACATTCGGTTGCCCGCCCCAATGACGCCCTTCTGCTTGACGGTGATCGGAGAGGGTCTATTTTTGGGGGGGAGGGGGAGGGTGGCGGCGACGGCAGGCCGGGCAGGTGACGTGAAAAATCATCGGAGACGGGTTGGGAATAGCATTGTGGCAAAGGGTCAGGCCAAGCAACAGCAGCAGGTGCGGTAATGCGGCATCAGGCGACCCGAGTCGCACGCCTGACTGACTGGGCTGCTGCTGCTGCTGCAGGTTGCTCGTATAGAGAATGTACAAGTCCACGTCGTCGGTCGCCCCAATATGTCAGCTCAGACCCGCTGCTGATGTTGCCGGAGCAGAAGAGTCGACAACTATCATTTTGATTTTTGTTTTTATTTTTGGAGGGGTGGATTTAGGAGTGCCATCGAGGTTACATGGCATATTAATGTGCGCCATCATACATAGATAAGTGCAGTTCAGAGCCGCGCCTGCTTCATTTATTTATTTTCAAAAGAAGGTAGTGCAACAAAATTGGAAATGAGGGTGAGAGCACTTTAGTTCTCACGTGCACTGTCAAAGGGCAGCAGGAAACTATGGCCAAAGTATGAGAGAGTTTTGAAGCAATCGCCGATGTGCACAAGGAGTTGAAAAGGTGTTGCCAAGCTGCTTCCAGCGACGACAATTACTTATTCCAGCAGTGCAGAGGAGCTACTAGAGGAGCATCATGTAAGGAAAACATTACGAATATCTCGAAATGGCGGGCGAGAGTTCACGCCCCAGTCAGTGGGTGGAGGTTGATATGGGGGTCACACCTCCCACCCCAGCCGGCGCGGAAGTGGAGGGGGGAGGGGGAAGGGG
>NW_026267135.1:2899333-2908753 GCF_000697945.3 Frankliniella occidentalis
GGGGGAAGGGGAGGGCGGGGCGGCGCGGTTTAGGGCAAAGGGGAGGGTCAAATGATACCGCTGCGGGCTGCTCTCGAAATCTCGCGACAAACCAAAAGGGCCGCATTGCAAATCGAATAAAGCGCACCAAGGGGAAAGTGAGCATTTGAGTTATTGGCACGAAGACAGACACAGATGGGGAGAGAATTGAAGCGAGAGAAAGATATGGAGAGAAGGCGAGGGGGAGGGGGCGTGGGAGCGAGGCAGGCGCGCTGCGGGGCGGAGCGCTGGTGAGGTTAGGTCGGCCGTGGCCCGCACAACACGGCCGGGCGCACGCCGCGCCCTCCCGCCCCACAGCAGACCTGTGGGGAGGCAAAAACCAGCCCCTTCAGAGAAAAGGTACTCGGGGCCCCGGGGTAGCCTGCGGTCGGCCGCGGGCGGGTGTGAGGTGCTACCCGCGCCGCTCAACAGGCAGGCACAGCAGGACGGCGGCGGCGGCCGTCTCCTCCCCGTCGCTCACCTCGGCGCCGTCGTGTCCGCGGAGGCCGTGGCGATGGCGTTGACGCGGCCGCTGGGCCCTGTCGGCCGGCCCGGGGCTCATGGCGCTGGCCCGCTCGGCATTGTAGGCCCCGCGACACACTTAGGCCCCTACTTTCAGGTTCGCGATACGGCTCCGGCTGGGACCGCGACAACACTGGGGTTGTACCTGCAGCCTGGCTGGCTGCCCTGCCGGGTCGGCTGGCTGACTGACTGGCTGGCCGCCCCTGAGGAGCAGCAGCAGCGCCAGCGTGCCGGGGGGCCTATCGATCCGCTGACGTCACCCTCTCCTCCCCCAGCGACCCCCCCGAGCAGACCCGCCCGAGCGGAGGGCGGCCGCCACCCCCGAGCCGCCTTCCGCGGGGCCGGGACCAGTGCCGAGCCGAGCGCCAGGGCCCGCGGACGCGCGCACCCCGGAAGCGCACGTCCAAATTCAGCCCAGATAAAAAACTACACACCGCAGCTTCAAAATTGCCATCTTAATTTTTATCTTGTTTTTATTTTACAGGCATCATCCGCAGAGTTCCTCCAAGACCCCAGAACAGCACCTGTCCGCCCTTCGGGACGCTACGGCGGAAGCAGCCGAAGCGCCAGCGACGTGACACGCGAAGACATCGTGGGCGGCGACTCCCGAAAGGGCTACTTATAAGGCCCGTACAGGACAGGCGCGGGGGTAGGGCGGGATAGAGGGGTGGACTCGCAGGGGGCCTAAGTACACCTGCACCAGCTGCTGTGCGTGTTTTAGGCCCGTCGCACCCCCACCCGGCCCGTACTGTAATCAAGGCTCATATACCAAGGGCAGCTCGCGGCGCCTCCGCCACTCTCAGCCGTGTGAGCCAGGGTCATGGTGATACCTGCCCGTTTAAACGCTACCTACTCGCCATCTCGACTGCATTATGTACATACCGTAAATCCACAGTTATGGGCAAAAAGAGGGAATATATCGCTGGGCGCAAAGGCAGCGGTCCACAAAATACGAAAGTTCGTGAGTGGGGGTCTACTTTTTCCCTTAGCAGTTTTTGAAAAGTCAGGATAACTGGGTGGGTAGCTTCTTTACCTGATGACTTCAGATCACCAAGAAAAACGCGTCGATCATATACTGAACTATGGAGAGCCAACGTGAAAAAAATTATTCCACCCACTCAACAATGAAATGACCCAATTTTCGTCCTGAGACCCCACACATACCCATAAATCCACGATGAAATAATTATTAGTACAGTTGCGCGCGGGCGGAAACGCAATACCACGCGGGAACACCGATATGCACGCCCCAGGGTCTCTCTCGCTCTCCCAGCCAGGTGGGCGTGGCAGTGCAGCATGGCAGGGGCGTTGGCGGGGCGCAGCAGCGTGCGCTAGCGGTACGTGTACGTGGGACCCATTGACCCCTCTGAGCGTGGCATTGCTATGCACGCTCCGCACCGGGCTCAGGCGCCGCCGACGACCCGTACGGAACGTACCTTGCACGTCATTTATTATGAGGTGTGGTCTGCCGGCCGTTGTTGCACCTACAACACGAATTCCCAATGAAACGGAGTTTTCACTGTGAAAAAGACAATGGTAAATTGCTATTTTATTGAGGATTGGGACCTATATTTTTCTTAAATGTTTTTCTACTTTTTTTTCCTGAAATATTTTTTATGCTTAGAAATCTTTAGAGGCAATCCTGCACCTCATGCACTGCTCAGTCTGCACACTGTCCCGGCCTACACGCAAAGCGTTCAAAAAGTATATTCTTCTGAAAAGAGAGGCAGCCCCCATACAGTCTCCCTTCTATTCACGTCCAGCCACCTTCGCCGAACACCTTTAGCTTCGTTAGGTCACACCACGTTTATGATGCAGCATTCAGGGGTTGTACCCGTTTCGGTAACACACAGGGTACTGTTTATTGCTTTACGATGCTGTGCATGGGTGGGTTCGTTCCCCCCATTCCCATATGGTTTCCCTTCACTCAAAACCTCCATGCAGTGGCAGTGTAGATTTTGCAGCTGCATACTGGCCCCACCAGCCCTCCAGAAAGAGTTCACGTCGGCCGATAGCGGCTATAGAATCACCGATGATAAAAGCATTGGACAGAAACATACATTTTTAACGTCACCGGACACTATGCAAGCGCTGAAAATTCTGAGCCTGAAAACAAAGGAGTGGCCCGATAGCGAACGGTTAACGCCTGCTGCTGCACTGCTGTTCAATAAAGATTCATCTTCTGCGCCCATTTTTTTCCCTACCCCCACAAACACGCTTCTTCTGCGCCCGGCACGATATATCGGTACATCGGATGTGAATGTCTTGTCGCGCCCGGGGCCATCCCATAGCAGCCCCGGCACCGCCCGCAAGCAGGTCACACGCCCAGCCGACCGGAGTTTTACTGCACTAAGGTCGGTCAGCTAAAATCTTCGGTTATAGATTTGGTATTAAAATTATACAGGTAAAATTACACTTTCGCCATTAACGCGATGAAATTTAGAATGTTAAATCGGAAAGATGCCTCATTTTCAAAGGTCGCCAAAAATGCGAATTTTGTAACACTCTTACAGGCATCTCTTTCTCACGGCAAACTTGGCACAGTTGAAAAACGTAGTTCAGGTGGATCTGACGCCCAACCAGCCCCAGAGCCAAATACACACATCACAGGCGGCGGCGTGCGGCTCCGCAGGAGTACTATCGCCGGGACATGCGCGGGTTGCTGTCCTCCTCCTCCCCCCACTTTCTGCTTCCTGCTCAGTGCCATTTCGTGACCGGGTCGCCCCCTCCCGGGATCACTCTCATGCTCATGATCGTCGTCGTGGTCCATTGTCGCTCGGGGGGTTGACTCCTCGGTAGCGTCTCTTTGTGGACCCGGGAAGCTGCGCCCAGGTTTACGAGGCCTACACCACCACGCATTGAGGGGTAAAGGTGGGAGGATGGGGTGGGAAGGGCGGCAGTACCAGCTCCTCACCGTGGTATAGTTTGCGCAATCTCTCGGGCATCCCTTCGAGCAGGCACACACGCACACACACCCACACACACACGTACAGTAGCTCAGACAGACAGTAACCCATTGGCAGTGTCACATATAGGGTTTCGGTCCCATTCCTTTTAGCCTTTTCATTTTTTCGAGTTGAAAAGAACGTATCCACGCCACGGCAGCGCAACCAAGAATCAGAGGACCAGGTGACACGCAGGCCATATACACATAAAGTTCACAGGGGACTGGAAAACGTCCAGCAGAAGGGAATATGTGATGAAGTTCAACTCAATGAACATAGCACGACCCTTTTTCGTTACTCTTAGGCGGAATCACGAAATAGGGCAAAGGTAATAATAATAATAATAATAATAATAATAATAATAATAAGTAATACGCAAATCAAAGTGAACAAAACTTGTGGGAAGCAGAGAACATGTACAATGCGAAAGGTCTTCCGCGAAGCCGCCCCGATGCGGATCAGAGGCAGCAGCGGTAGCAGGGGTGGTGGCAGTTGTAGCAGGGGCGGCCGCGGCGCTCACCCCCTCCACATAAGCGGGCTGCAGAAGGAGTCGGTGGCGCCATCTAACGCCCGGGCAGTAGGCAGCCCGCCGCGCACGGCCGCGTCGCAGGGGGTCTCGACGGCGCTCCGGCTCGAGAGGACGCGCGGGAGATTTCAAACCCGGGCGCGGCGCGGGCACCCTCCGCTGACCGTGTTAGCAGTTTTAAAAATAATAACAATAAAATGTTTTCCCGCTCTGTCTCCTTTATCACGACGGGAGTTTTTTCTCCTGCGGCGGTGGTTATTTGCAGGCCAAAGAGAGTGAGTTAGTTTGGTAGAGGACCATCATACCACATTCCTACTCTTATCATCTATTTCCTTTCCATACCACGTTCAAACCGAACGCACACGAAAAGCTCGTCTCGTTTCATGGTCGTAAAACACACTCACACAGACACACATTCACATACACGTGCCGGAACGACACTCGGTCCGGGAGGCCAGAGAGAGACAGATACTTGCCCCATGCATGCGCGCCGCAGAGGTCCATGACACTCGTGGCGCGGGGCGTGGTGGGGCGTGGCGGGGAGCGGATGAGGGAAGCTCCAATATCGGAGACAGCCGCGCGAGGTGCCCGCCGCCGCGGTGCATCAATGATTACGCAAGCAAACCCGTCGCGGCCGCCGCTGCCCGTGCTGCTGCAGGCCAAGCCCAGATACGCTTACCAGGCTCTGTTTACGCCGTTCACATGCGGGAGAGCGAGAGAGAGAGAGAGACGGAGAGAGAGGGAAGAAAGAGGGAAGCAGAGGGAGAGAAAGAGGAGAGGGAGAGAGAAGGGAGAGGGAGGAGAGAAGAGAGGGAGGAGAGAAGAGAGGGAGGAGAGGAGAGAGGGAGGAGAGAGGAGAGGAAGAGAAAGAGAGGAAGGAGAGAGAAAGAGAGGAGCGAGGAAGGAAAGGGAGACAGAGAGAGAGAGAGAGAGAGAGAGAGAGAGAGAGGTAGAAAGAGATAGAAAAAGACGGTCAGTCTGCTTTAAGCACTTCTCTCTCTAGACACCTATGCTGCGCCCGCCGCTGCTGTCGCTGTCTGAGTTTCACTTGCACAGAGCGGGGCAGAAAAATAAAAAGGTATCACCTTTCGTCAAAACAACATTGGAAACGCAATACCGGGCTAGTCTAGCCGGCAGCGCCGTCGCGCCCGCCGCGCGCGGGGCGGGGTTATGCCCCCCTCCCCCTCTCCCACATACACTTATGTATTCGAATTTCGCGCCAGTCGCTTATTTTATGCCAATGATGGCGACGTGTCGTCTGTAATTTAGTTGTGTTATGTTGTTTCGTCGGCGGTGATGTCCCGACGCCGACGCCACTGTCGCGACAACGGTTTGGTGTTGGCTCACATGAAATTTGAGAAATTGCATTTTTCCTTTTCCATTGTATTTTCTTATGACACTAATGTAGCAAAACAGCTTCTAAGGTATAGAAAGCAAAGAAGACTTTATTAGCGAAAGTTTGTCACAGGAAAAACCGAAACGGCATTGAATTAGCTCGTCGAAACCACATTCAATTTGACCGCTAATGTGGCCCGACTCTGCGAAATCCGTTTCATAACAACACTTATGGCGATCTGCTCTCGATACGATCTGCCCAAATTTCATTCCGATCAAAACTTTTGCGGAGACCCTGTCTCCATTTTCCGTCTCCTCGTATGCGTATACCTCTGCCCGGCTCTGCGACCGCGGCATTGCGTGGCAGTGTGGCGCGGCGCGCCTTGCGTTCGGCCCCACCACCACCACGCAGTCGCAGTCGCGGTAAGTTTCCAATTATCGAGCAAGACGCCTCACTCACACGGCAGCGTCACTCGCCGCCCCTGGCCATTCCGCGAGTGGCGATGGCAATCGGCGGATGGAGAGACGAGCCGAGCAGGCAGTCGGCTTTGTGCCGAGCCGTGCGAAAGAGACCGAGCCGCGAGCCCGGGCGGCAGAGAACACCAAGAGGCGACAAAACACGCGTACCCCGCGCGAGTGCAACCTCTCAAAGCCCAACCGCGCCGCATCCGGTCTGAGCTCGAGAATAATAGATGTTCTGATCTCGCAGACATGAAACAGAAAACGGAAAAAATAAATACGTTTCTCTGATGACACTTGTTTGCAATCACATTCAACTTTACGCTTGCACACTTACAGGGACTAATGAGTTGCACACTTGAATGGTTTATCAGTGTAACGAAAACAAGAAATAAATGGGCGAGATGATGGGGGCGCAGGGGCTGGGGGAACCTGGTGTAGCAAATACATGTAAATAGAAGTACAATTTATCAACAGAAAAAAGTAGTTCTAGTGATGAAAACCTTTATTGTTATGCCCAGTTTCAACCTTGTATTTCAACATGCGCAAAAGCTGCGAGTGTGTAATATTTAAAACTTTAAACTAACCATGAAAAATTGTGGTTTCGCAGAATGCTGCACTTTCGTAGAGCTTCAGAATTTCCAATAAGAACATAGGACTTGACTGTTGCACAAGAAAAGCTATGATGTGCTCTCCTGCGGGTGTATGTAAAAGTCATCTGTTTTTACGTGAGCATAGTCATAGCACGATGCACTCGCGGCATGCTCGACGCGCTCTGTTCCTCGTTCGATACCCGCCCGGACCTGCGGCCGGTCGGCGCCCGGCTCCGAAGCGAAGGACGACAGACGAATTTACAGCGATCTTTCCCCGTGTTTTATTTCCCCGCGCTCACTTAGGCCCCTTGGCAGGAGCCCCGCTGGGGCCCGGCCGAGGGCCGTGCGGACCCCTGGGCCCCCGGAGGAGGCCGCGGGCACCCGCAGGAGGGCACCCGCGGGGCCCTTAGCAGGCTCGCGTGCGCACGGCAGCAAACAGCGGATTGGAAACTAAAGAAAAAAAGAAAAAAAAACAACGCCCAAAGCGCAGAGGACGTGAAATTTTGGTGTTAACTGCATTTGTGGAATGATAAGGCTCTCTATATGATGAGGGGACAAATTTTGTCAATAAATCTCAAGAATATTATTGTCGATGGTTGTTACCTAAGCAGTTGAACTTGATTAAAGCAAAAACGAAAACCTCGATAAAGAATCATAGTGTGGGTATTTGTGACAAAAAAAAAAAAACAACAACAAAAAACGCACCAAACAACAATAAAAGCACGCGCACACTCTTAAAACAAAAAAAACAAACAAAAAAACGTACTTTGTGCACGATCCCTTAAAGAAGCCTCCCTTTCGCACGCGTTCCAATTTGGCGCCAATTGAAACGGCCGGCCTGTGAACACGCAGGTGCTGGGCGTCTTACACCGCGTCATTACAGTAACATCCACCCCAAACGCCGCCGCCGCCGCGCGCGCAGTATACGGTACTTCCCCGCGCGCGCGCGGCTGCCAACCTGCCGAACACAAAAAGAGGATGAGGGGGGAAACGCCGCGCTGCTGCCAACCGCTAATGTCCGCCCCGGCCCAACACCGCGCGCCCGCCCGAAATGTGCAGCAGTATACCGGCGCCACCAACTACCCACTACACTGGAAAAGTTAAGTGCCTGTTTGTTCCATTATACAAAAATTTTCCGAAATTTTTAGAAGGGTGTTTATTTTTTAAGTCAAAAATTCTATAAACAATTTTTTGAAAACTGCCAAGGTCAACGAAAATTTTTAGATAATTTTTCTTATTTCTTGTTTTATTCTCAATTTTGACCTAAATATTAGTCGAAATATATTTGACCTTTGACGCGGCGCGCAGCCTCGCGGAACAGCTGCTCGCGAGGCGCGACTTGGCGGCCGCGGGGCGGCGGCGCGCAGAGAGGGTGCTGTGGCCGCGGTGCTGGAGTGCAGTGCGGGGCGGGTTTATGCCCCCGCGGCACGCAGCTCTCCCCGCCACACCCCGCCGCCCCGCGCACTACTACGCCGCCGCTGTCTTGAAAGGCGGCTCTAAGTATCGCCGGCCGCGCTGTTTGTTACCCGCCCCGGGCCAAAGGGGGGGTTCGATCTGCGTTAGCCCCCCCTGAGGGGTAAACCTTACTACCCCCTCAAGGCACAGGGGGGCTAGGAGCAGCAGCACGCGGACGGACGCAAAAGGGGAGTTTCTCTCCTTGGTTCGCACACGCTATATACGTGCGCGATCTGCTGTACACAGTATTTATTATTGTTAGTTATTATAACCAGTTCTTCCACAATACTCCTAACTCTAACCCTATTTAATCGTAGGGTGTGGGGCTGGCAAAATAGTTTTTATACATGCTCTAAGCAAATTAAAGCTAATAAATTATCAGAACCAAAAGAGTCATGAAGTTAAAAAAAATCACTCATAAAGTTCTTAGATGGAAAAAGAGTTCAAACCAGAAATTACACAAGCAAAAAATGACGCAATTGAAAAGATAAACGACAAGAGGGAAACGGCAACGCCACTAACTAGATTTCATATTCAACTTCAAAGAGGGTTAACGCGGCCTCGGCGTCACCAAACACCAAACGATTACTGTCACAAAAATCAAACGGTCGCGTCGTGGAGTGCACGTCATCAGACAGCAGCAGCAGCAGCAGCAGCAGCAGCGCGGGGGCGCCGGCCGCCCCCGTTAGCGAAAAGGTGGAAGGGGAAAGGTTTTTCTGTTGACGTCCGGTCAACCGAATGGCGGGGCGGGGCGGGACAAAAGCGCGGGGGCCGGCGGGCGGATGGGGTGACGACCATTTGCGTATGTTTGGGGAGCACTCGTGTACTGACGGGCCGCACCCATCCCGCAGGGGGAGGGGGGGGATGAAAAGATAAAAGGGGTGGGGGAGAGAAGGGCGGCATCAAGCAAGAAGAAAGACAGAAAGAGACGGCGACAGTCCCAAAAGAGGGATAGGAGAGAAAACTGTGTCTGTTATTATCTGTCACCCGCGAAAGACACTAGAGTGCGACTTCATTTCACGTCGCGGGACATGTGACGAGATACGAAAGAGTAAGTAACAATGTTGATCGCGAAATTTCAATGATCGTGGTAGGGTAATCGACCGTAGGGCGAAAAATCACACGCGCGATCTAGAAGAGCAAAGTAGCGGACAGCAGCAGTGGCGTTGGCACGGCCGCACCCTTCCACCCTCCCCCTCCGCGGAGAGGCTCCTCTTTCCTCTCCTTCCTCCCCTCCCTCCCTACCATCGTCCCCCTGCCCCTCTTTCCCCCGAGCAGCGAGAGCACTGGCAGTGCCATCCTTCGGCTTATCCAGCAACTTGCAGGCGCCTCCTGTCGGTGTGCGGACAGGACGGCGGGGGTCTCGGGCGTGGCGCCGCGCAAAGCCCCTGAGGGGGGACGATTCTTCGCCCCCCCCCTCTCTCTCTCTCTCACCCACTTCTTTACCTTCACCCCTTTCCTTCCATTCACTGTCAACCTTTCTCTCACCCTCCCCGTCTTTCCCTCCTATCCCTTCCATTCTCTCTCTCTCTCTCTCTCTCTCTCTCTCTCTCTCTCTCTCTCTCTC
>NW_026267135.1:2908803-2911583 GCF_000697945.3 Frankliniella occidentalis
CTCTCTCTCTCTCTCTCTCTCTCTCTCTCTCGCTCTCTCTTTCTCGCTCTCTCTTTCTCTCTCTCTACCTTCTATATGTCCACCCTCCCCTCGCCTCCCCGGTAAGCAACCTCCACGCGGCCCCTAAATTATGGCATTTAAAGAATATATATTTTGAAATTCATTTCTACGTCATTTCTCCTCGATCACACGTGGTTCACGTCGGGTTAACGCAATTAATGTTGAAAAATAATAAACTGTGAATTGTGAATCAGGAGGGAGGGGGGGGGGAGACACGTGGACGCGGAATGGACACGTGAAGCCCTCTTCACGCCCCAGCACCACCGCCGCCGCCAGACTCCGGACGGGGTGCTTGGTGCTGCTGCGGAAGAGAGTCGCAACTGAATAGGATTTTATCTGGCGGTGAAATGCATTGTTGGGGAAACTTAATTTATGGCGTAATTAAAATATTTCGCCCCCCCCTCTCCCTCTTTTACTCTCCACCAATCTCTTCCCCTTCTCTCTTCGCGGGCGTCTCAAACAATAAACCCACGACGCACTTGCAGGCTTTTCCTACCCCACCCCCCGTCCCCCCTTCTTCACCCTGACTTCTCGCCGATCTTGCGCTGGCACTACCAGTCGCAAAGTAAGCGTTGCTTTGGTTGCGGGGAGAAGGGGTGGGGGGGTATGGGGGTGCAAAGCGGGTTAGAGAACTTAACTTCCGTGCGACTCGCCGCCGCATTCATACGCAAAGGGGTATGAAGAAGCAGAGAAAGGTGGTCGCCGCGGCGGGGGTGGGGGGTGAGGGTTGCGAAGGGATGTAACCGGCGTCGGAGGGGAGCGGAGGGGACCGGTGGGGGGGGAGGGGTCATAGTACGTGACCATCTCGGGGTCGTGTGTCTCGTCACATCATCACTCTCGAGGTAGCATGATTTCGGTCCACGTCCTGCTGGCGGCCACCCAACCCGCCTGCTCATCAAAAGACTCGCTGGTTCAATCACTATATACACAGAAAGAGGAGGCATTAAAATCGCATGTTTACAGAGCGACGTGACTTGAACACGCCCCCCTATGGAGGGTGGTGAGCGAGCGGCGCTCCTGCCGCGAGCCCTACCACCACAACGGCGAGCAAAAACGGTACTACACCGCCTTGCAGTTGTGTTGTAGTAGCGCGCCGGCTTTATTTCGATGTGCCCAACAGTAAACACACAGTACCATAAAGCTCATGACGACTAGGGTGGAGCGGAGAGAGAGAGGGGAGGTGGGCGGTGGAGGCTGCGCGCGGGGAGAGGGAGGAGAGAGCGAGAGAGGCGCGGTCACTTCTTGTAACGTTCCTTTCGCCACCACCACCCTCCGCGGTGTAGTGGGATCCGCGGAGCAGGGTGAGGGTGGTGAGGGGTGGTGTATTGGGCAGTAAGACCACGACGCTTGCCCACCAGCCCCCCGCTCCACCACCTGCCGAAATGACGTCAGAGACGGATAGCCGCGCGCGGGCCCGCCCCAAGTGCTCCGCGCGCGCTGCTCTAGTCCCGCGGGGAAGTTGCATATCGAAGTGGCTGGATATCCGGGGCGGCTATCGCACGTTTGCAATAACATTCGCGGTGATGTATTTTGGGAGCTCTCTCTCTCTCGCTGTGGGGAAAGGATATATTTGCGCAGTGAATAGTTCCGTTATTTTGTTTTTTGGAGATTGAACAGCAGGGCTTTTGTTTGAAAGTTCGCGCCGCATTTGAAGGCGGACCATTTTGGTTTATTTAAGATGCGGGCGGATCGAACCCACGACGATCGCACTTTCTGAGCGCTCGCGACAAAAGTAACCCCGTGCGCACACTGCCCCTCCCCCCATCTCTCTCTCCTCTTTCTTTTGGGCGTGGCCGGGCGCGTTGCTGGACAAGGCGTTCTACCACCGTGGCACAGCGACGCGCGGACATCGATGAAGGAAAAGAACGAAAAGAAAAGAGAGAGAGAGGCAGATACTGATTCGCCCACCGCTGCCGCCACCCGCGGATATCGCGGGGGGGCTGCGCGGGCTGCGCTCCGGGAGCAGTGGAAGCGAGAAAGACAAACTCCTCCACTGCGCACGCGTGCGCCCGCCTAAAGTACCTCCATTATTCATTGTGACGCCCGCGCTACCTTACAGCCGGCCGACCCGGAGAGGTACTAAGGTGTAGGAGTATAGAGGGTATAGGCGCAACGCTGACCAAAGGCCAAACCCCTGTTCACCGCAAACTGTGCGCATAGTCAAATATTTGATGAAAACATTTTATCAAAAATGTTACGAAATGTTAGAGTGCGTCGAATTTTTTGAGGGACCACACAGTCAATATTTGAGGGCAGCACAGTCACAGCAAGTTAAAAACTGACACATTATGGTCACCCATTGTAGTATAGTCGTGGCTGAGCGATCAAGTTTTGGATGCGGAGGGATGAAATAATAAGGTCCGAACGCAGTGGTGGTCAGTGTGGCAAACAAAAATTATGATGGCCACACGAAAAGTAGAGTCAAAATTGAAATCCTAATAAAAAGTTAGAAAGTTTCCGATAAAAAGGGGAAAATCCCATTTTTTTTTTGCGATTTTTGTTTTGCGTATAACAGACACCGCACAAGCAAAGGAGAGGTATACAGTGCGCGCCAAAGGCAAGGCGAAGCGCAACGCATGTCCGGCGCGCGGGCGCGCGCGCACGAGCGACGCCAATCCTTCTCGCGTGGCGCG
Source organism: Frankliniella occidentalis (assembly GCF_000697945.3). NCBI lineage: Eukaryota > Metazoa > Arthropoda > Insecta > Thysanoptera > Thripidae > Frankliniella > Frankliniella occidentalis. Next base: position 2,911,497 of record NW_026267135.1, read on the forward strand.
CAGCCTTCTTCCCCTAATCTCCTTTCGCCCTAATCTCCCCGATCACTCCCTCTTGCCCCCTCCCCACCCCTCCCCCCTCGGCGCGCC
>NW_026267135.1:2912528-2913151 GCF_000697945.3 Frankliniella occidentalis
CCCTCCTCCCCACCCCGGACCCAGGGCCGGCCTGCGCGAGGGTCGGCATCCGTCTTCCTTTCTTTTCCTGCTTCTCCCCCTCCCTTCTTGCTTTCTTTCGTCCTTTCAGGCTCAAGGGGTCGTTCGGCCGTGTTGCAAAAATCGCACCGAAGGGCTGTAGTAGTAACCCGTTCGCATTTCCACCACGGTATAGTGTCGAGAGCGCAACGGTGGGGCTTTGCGCGACCGACTCGATTCACCCTCTCTCTCCGTCTCTCTCACACACGCACACGCACACTCTTTTAAACCACTCTTTCCGTGCGTGCACTCAAAAAGAGAACCGTAGCACAGACACCAACAAAGAAGGGGGAGGGAAAGAAAACAAAAAATAAAGTCTACATACACTCCGTACGCGAAGTGCTGCCGAGCTAACTGCAAGAGAAAAATAAACAACCCCCGCGACATCGGAAGCTGCTGACTTGACAAGGCCCCCCCCCCCCCCATTCGCGATTGACCTGCAAAAGTCAACTAAATATAAAAATTATCTACCCCTTCCACTCTCTCTCTCCCTCTTTCCCGTCGCCCACCCCGCTCGTCACACGACGCGCTGAGATAATTCATCCCCCCTGAAACAGTCGGACAGT
>NW_026267135.1:2919171-2921105 GCF_000697945.3 Frankliniella occidentalis
CGCCCCGCCAGCAGCCCCTGCAGCAGTGCCGCCCTTTTACTTCGCGCTCGGCGCGCCGATTCCCCTTTGCGCCTGCGTAAATACATCAGTATCACCCCCTGGCACGGAAAGAATCTCTCCTCTCTCTCTCTCTCTCACTCCCTCCCCTACACTCACACGTACACGTTTTCTCTCCTCTGTCTCCGTCTTGCGCACACGAGCAGCCAGGGAGGGATGATTTGAAGCCTGCCGTGGAAATCACGAGACACGCCATTCCACACGCAAACAACAGAGTGATGTGCCGTGATACGCAAATGACGGCAACAAGGTTGATAAGCAATTTTCTTTTGCATCTCGTATCCAGTATAGCGTTTTTTCCCCTTTTCGCGTTTGATTTATTCCACGGTAATCAGTTTCCGTGGAAAAGTACTGCGGCAAACACGCGCTGGAGATTAAAGTAGGGATACAGAAATGGTGACGCTAAATTTTAAAAACAGTGAAAGTTTTTGATGAAATCGTTAAAAAAAACAACATGTTTTAGTTTTATACTTTTAAAAAAGGTTGTCAGCAAAAATGCGAAAGTATTTACTTGACCAAAGAAGTACTTATATTTTTCGTATAGCTAACAAAAATAAAGAGCCGGTTTCACACTACCCTAAAGAAATGTGGCATCCCGCGTAATTTAGCTACCTCACCTTGCCTGCCCTCTCTATCAAGTAATGGGAACTTTGGGTGAGGTGTAAATCGGAATGACGGCATCCACAATGCCCTGCTCCCTACCTCCACCGCGCGGCGGACCACGCAGCCACCGCACCCCTGGGAGAGAGAGAGAAGGCAAGCCGTCTAATAGACGGCTTGATGTATTGGAGGATTCGGCTCCCCGAAATTCGCAAAACCGAGAGGGAAAAGTTTTTTCCAGGGAGCGAAAGTTGTACCCCCACCACCACCAACAACCCCTCTCTCGTTCCTGCTGCCGCCGCCGCTGTCCTGAGGCCCTCCCTCCCTTATCTATCGAAGCCAAGAGACAGGACACAATGAGGTCAAGAAATGGGGATTAGGATGGACACAAACATATGAGGGAGCGACCTGTCAAAGTAAGGGGCAAGCGTGATTTAGAGGGACGTTGAGTGATGGGCCAGGGGGGGTGGTCGGGTAGAGTGAGTGTGTGTTCTGGGGGAAAGTGGATGGAAATGGGGGGGAGCGGGTAGGAAGGGTGGGGGGAGAGGGGTGGTGGCCGCTCCGCTGTCTGAAAGGTGAAGGTAATAGAAGTCTCACCTGGACACGACGGAGGAGAGACGGGGGTGGAAGGGCGAGAGAAGACGCGCGCAAAGCCACCGGGGCGGGTGGGGTTGAAAATGATCGACACGGAGAGGAAGGGGAGAAGAAACAGAAAGATAGAGGGGGTGCCATGGTGGAGGACAGGGCAAAAGCGGTACGCGAAGCAGCAAAATGACCGCCACCCCGTACAAAACCACCGCCGAAAACTCCCCCTTCCACACCCCTTTAGCCCCCCGACTGTCCCGGCTCTGGCCAGCAGCAGCAGCAGCAGCAGCAGCAGCTTGGACCCCCCGCACGAACGGGTTCAACTGTACCTCCCGGTAATTACGTCCGACTGTCAATGGACGAGAAGTTAATTCAGAACAGCGCCCTCCCCGCTCGGGGCCGTGACCCCTATAACCCAAACCCTCCGCGCCCCCACGCCCCACCGTGGGGTTTCTCTCTCTCTCTCTCTCTCTCTCTCTCTCTCTCACACTGCAGGTTCTCCCGCACAGCAGCGCGGCACGGCTCACCCGAGCAGCCCCCCGCCCGCCCAGCCGGCAGAAAACTCTGCTCCCACGAAAAATCGGCAGGGCATAGCGGCTTGCATGGCAAACGGCTTGGGGCTCCAGGGGAGGGGCGGGGGAGAGGGAGGGGAGGGGCTCCCTGGGATAAATCGCTCGACGGGGGTAGGGGGG
>NW_026267135.1:2921580-2924057 GCF_000697945.3 Frankliniella occidentalis
GCCCCACCCCGCCCGGCCCCGCCCGCTCCAAACCAAACGGAGCCACACCCGGGCGCAACCGATATAAGTTCTCTGATCGCCCACTGTGTGGCCATCGTGGCAGGGGGTGGATCAGAAAAGGGGGGTCTGGGAGGAGTAGAGCTACAGGAAGAGAGACGCACATACAACACACCAACCGTGCGTGTGACAAAATGTAAACGCGTGCACGCCGAGGACTATTATTTTTCACTTTTATTGCTAGTCGAATTTTAAAAATGAGAATAACGTTATTGGACTAGCTAACTGTGAAAATTGTTTCAAAATAGTTCGTTTGGTCCGCAATAAAGCTGATTGTCTCAAATCCATTGAATGAAAATGTTTTCGTTTTCGTTTATGAAAAGTGGTCGAATGTGCGAAAAGATGAATGGAATAAATATCTAAGATCTCCGATGAGCTAAGGCGGCCGTGGGCAGCGCGGTTAGTGGCGGACAGGAGCCGAGCGAGCCGTCGAGGCGGGGGAGAGGAGGAAGGCTCTGCGACGGGACGGATGAGACGCGCCCGCTGCGCCGCCCCAACCCTCCAAATCCCACTCCCACTTCTCTCTCTCGCTCTCTCTTGCTCGCTCCCTCTCTTTCGCTCGCTCCTCCCCCTCACTCCTGGCCGGCCGGGGCACAACTCCGCTCCAGTGCGCCGCATCAGCAATCAATACGAGCAATATCGCATCGCCTCGCACATCGCATTCGCCATTCGCCCTCTCTCCCTCGCTCCCGCTCCCCCACCGTGCTGTCAGCGCGCTCTTGTCCCTCTCTCTCTCTCTATCCTCCCCTCCCGCTCCATCTCTCTCTATCTCACTCTGTCCTCTGCTCTCTCTTCCCTTCCAACCCCCACCTCGCTCTTTCTCTGTCACTTTCTCACACCCCTCCTTCTGTCCCCCACCGTCACTCTCAGTTTCCCTGTCTTTCCCCTCTCTCCCTCTGCGTCTCTCTGTCTCTCCCTCCCTTTCTCTCTGTCTGACTCCCCTGGCGCTGTCCCCGTGACGGCCTCTCCGCTCTTTCTCTGGCGACAACTGTCCTTCCAGAAGTCCGTGGAGGGGGCGCGCGGTGGTACGCGGGCGTGGTGGGGCGTTCCGCGCGGCACGCAGAGGGGCACGGGGTTTGGCACTCTCACTCTTCGTTGACCCCCACCCTCCACCACCTATAAACCCTATAACCTTCTGTGCGCCGATAAATGGTGTTCCAGATAATACTGCAGGTGATATTCAAGGAGAAAGGCAATACAGAACGCGACGTGATTGGGCGTGATACTTCAGATGATACTCAAGGTTAAAGGCACATCAGGCGATAAACAAGCAGGCTGAAGGAAATGCCCCTGGCTGATTTTTAAGGTGTAAAGGTACCATACGAACCTATACGAAAAAGTAAGTTTTCCGACCCTATAACTTCAGAACAAACAAACGTGCAGGGCACATATAAGAAGATAACGCGAGCGTCACAAATTACAAATGCGGCACCACATTTCTTTCACACGACTCTCGAAAGTATGGCGGGCATAAATCGTTCCGCCCGGCGCCCTTTCCTTCCTCATACGGGCATACGTGACAACGTCGTCGGCAAAAGATTTGAAACTTTAGCCAGAATCGCGTACAAAGCTGATGAGAGTTAAATCTCGCGGGCAAAAAAATAAATAACAAATCATGTGCTAAAATTCGTGAGAAATCTGTAGTCACGTCGCGTATTACATCAATAACGCACATGCACGTGCAAGTGTGTCTGTAGGTCACTGAGTTGCCGGCCGAGAGTAGTACTACGTCTTGCAAAAGAAACGACCCTCTGCTGCGGGACTACTCCGCGCTCCGGCTCGGGCGACAGACAGACACCGGCCGCCCCGTTGCCGCTGTGCACTAGGGCGGGGGCGGGGGGCACCGACTGCACTGCCGGGCCGGCGGTGCGCGCTGGAGGGCTCGGCATGCCTGGCCTCCTGGGCCGCAGCCCCGGGCCGCAGTCGTCCGCGGTGGTGGTGACCGGTGACGGGCGAAGTGACGGGCATTGTGACGGGCCGTAAGCGGCTGCTTCGGCTACTCACAATCGTTCAACTACGTGTCGCACTCATGCAGTTCACTGAAAATTTGAACAGTTTCAAGTTTTCGGGTGAACAATTATTGAACACTTAAAACTGTTGTGTGCAACTAGGGACTGTGCTCTTTAAGCACCCACTAGTGCTTTTAGACTGTAACCCTGTTATATAGGAATGCAGTAGAGGAGACAGAGGGCATTCCCTATCTGGGTGCCTCATCACACTTGCACACCCAGGTAGGTAGGCAAACGAAAAGAAATTAACGCATTAACGACAAGCGTGGATTGGAGGGGCAGTTCTAGTGCCAAACCTGAACTACAGGAAATTTGCTCGACCACCAAACAATATTGTCCTCTCCCCCCCCCCCTTTCCGCCAGCCACCTTACAACCCGAGCGTGACACCGTTTATTCCAGGTAGTAAAAAG
>NW_026267135.1:2925184-2926104 GCF_000697945.3 Frankliniella occidentalis
CCACCCCGCCCCCGTGCCGCCCCCCGGCTGCGCACCGCGACCGCGAAGGCTCCGCGCACCGCACCCCGCGGCGGCCGCGCGGCGACAACTCTGATCCACTCGCACACTCAAATTAGGGGGACTTGTCTCGCGAGACAAGACAGGAAAAATGCCTCGCTAAGGCACTCCCCCCAAATTGCCCCCGCCGCCGCGCCCTCCTCCACAGTGTCCTCTTCTCCCGCTCTCTTTCAGAGTCACTCGCTCTCCCCGCCCCTCTCTCTTCTTATCTCTTACTCTCATTCACCCACTCTTTTCCAATCCGTCTCCCCCTTCCCTCCCCTCTTTCTCACTCTTTTCAACCCCCTCCTTCCCCTCACCCCTCTCTCTCCTTCTCTCCCTGCCTGCTCCGGTGCGTGATGTCCTCCCTCGGGGAATAACCTCCTGGACAAGCGCCCCAGCAAACCATTCTTCTCCACGCATCAGCCAGCATCGGAAAGCAGGAGGCCAAAACCTGACGGTCGCGACTCAAACACCTTCCGATTGAAACAGATGACCGACGCACGCGCGCTGCCCACCTTATACTTATGCCTCAGAGAAAGAAAAGAAAAGAAGAAGAAGAAGAAGAAGAAGAAGAAGAAGAAGAAGAAGAAGAAGAAGAAGAAGAAGAAGAATCCATGGGGAGCAAAGGGGGCTGTGCTGCCAGCGCCCATTAGACGTGTGGTACGCAGTAAGTGCGTTCAGCCTCCCTTCCTCTCACCCGTTCCGTTTCTCTCTCTCTCTCTCTCTCCCTCGACAGGGGAAGGCCCTCTCGCCGTCTCCGTCGCACCCCCGCTCCCGCGCCTACCCCCACCGCGCCCCGTCAGCTTGACTGTAAATCAATAGAACGATTGGCAAGCTCTGTGCGGCCGGATAGGCGGGGGCGTGGCGGGGCGTGGCGGGGG
>NW_026267135.1:2926634-2934612 GCF_000697945.3 Frankliniella occidentalis
GGGGGGGAGAAAGGTGAGGGGGAAGGCGGGGGAGCGCGCGGTACTACACGTGGATGCCCCGCCCTCGCCCCCATCACGTACAGCCGGACGTAGTACGTAGAGTACGGGAGGCACCGAGAGAGACGCGCACGTAAAGGTCACATACACGTAAAGTGTCACATAAATGTCACACGAGCCTATCGTGATATTATTGACGTTGAAGTGACCACCACCACCACCACCACCACAGCCCTCCTACGGCCACAGTTTCTGACGCCGAAATGCCGCTATGCTGCTAACTTTGGGGAGAGGCGGTCGCGGGGCATCATAGACATCACTGGCTGTGATGTGACGCCATCCCCATACGGTGCTAGCACGCGCTTCTCCATTTGTGTGAGAGAGAAAGGGAGAGAAAGAGAGAGAGGAGCGAGTTGTCTGGGCCTGCGGGCGCGAGTTCACTCGTACGGCTTCAGTTTGGACACGGCCCCAACACTCATAAAAAGGCCCACAACGTCTTGCAGAGCATGAGCCGCATTTCGCTGGACTACCCAGCCGAACCCCCCAAAAATTCGCTTGCTATGCCGGCCCATCACTTTTCGCGAAACGCGAAATATCTCAGTTCTAGGAGGAACAAAGAGCTAACCGCTACTACTTGCAACGACATTTTTGTTCGTACAGTTTCACTGCCGTCCAGCACAGCCACATCGCGATGGGCCACACCGCTGCGGATGCAGCCACTGGGCACAGCGTCGTGACCTCTACCGACCTCCGCCCTTGCTTCTCACGTACGTCAGGCTCCTGGCAGCTGGTTAGCGGTGCGCTCCCGCGCCCGACGGACACACAGCTAAAACATCCAGTATATATGTATACAATTTTATTGCGAGTGAATTAATAATCAAGTGATTTTGAGTCGAGTAAGTGCGTTTTCGAAATCGTTACGCCCGTCATGGGTTTAGCAGCGTAAACTTCACGGGCTGCCCAGGATAATGACCGAGTTAACCCCTAACGAACTGTATAGTACAGCACAAGGAAGGGGGGGGGATATTAGTGGGAGTTGGCACAAAGAATGCGGTTGGTGCTGGTCGTAGTGACTTCGTGGTGTCGGTGGCAAGGGGGTGACCAAGGCGGGGCGAGGCGGGGCGGGGTAGGGTGAGGTGGGGCGGGGTAGGGTGAGGTGGGGCGGGGTAGGGTGGGGCGGGGTAGGGTGAGGTGGGGCGGGGTAGGGTGAGGTGGGGCGGGGTAGGGTGAGGTGGGGCGGGGTAGGGTGAGGTGGGGCGGGGTAGGGTGGGGCGGGGTAGGGTGAGGTGGGGCGGGGTAGGGTGAGGTGGGGCGAGGGCCCCATTAGTGGCGCGGCGCGTGAGCGATGCTGCTGGGATCAGAGGTGAGCTGTGGCTCCCACAGCAGTACACTTCACTCTGATTCAGCACTATCTTTGCACGCAAAAATCTCTCTCTCTCTCTCTCTCTCTCTCTCTCTCTCTCTCTCTCTCTCTCTCTCTCGACCCAAACACACTCACACAATATTCGACGGTCCGAGCCGCGGCCGCGACCGACCGACCGGGCGACCACGAGGCAACACACACACACTCACACTTCTCTTTGATCAGCCACGTTCCATTCCGTTACACCGCCTGAACCGTGCCAAAGCAAAACAGAAGGGGGGAAGGAAGGTCCCTCTCTCTAATACTGTCAGCGCACAGGACACTGAACTGATCTCTCTGAGGACAGATACATGTGCCGCGGTGCACTTCCGCGGAGACGACCTGTCCAGCCCGCAAGTGCACAGGACGCAGGTTGGCATGCAAAACCATGCCATAGGTTCCGTCCACATCACCTAAAACCACATTCACGATTTCTCGCCCAATGCACACTTGTAAGGGTGCAACTACAGTTTATCCGTGTTCAGATTCAACTCTCTAGTTGTATACTTTCAACAGTTGAACTCGGCAGCACTGCACTTCTGTGGATTGGACGCTCGTAGGAAGTGCTCAACACAGGAGTTTGTGCACTTGGAAGTGCGCTGCTGCTACCGAGTTGAACTCATGACAGTGTACGAGTTGAACACGTGCAAGTTTTCGACTTGCAATTGCGCACATCAATGATTATAGTGAAGTAGTTGCGCACTTGGTTTATCAGAGCGTCTGGCGATTCATCCTTTACCGACACGGAACCACCGAAAGGGGTTATCAACACACATTTGCAATTCTTTCATTTGCACCAAGTGTTGCTGCATTTGCATTGAGAGTGTACAACAGTCGATTCCACTATCGACGCCAGTGTTGTTCGACACGAGCGTCATCGCCGTAGAAAGTACCTCAGGCCATATGCACTGTAACTCAAAATGGGGACGGTTGTCCTGTTAATCAAGATGGCCGAGAAATACTGCTAAGAACGGTTTTCCTACTCGCTTAAGCTCCGCAACTGTCCTGTCCAGAGGGGTACTTTCATCCTCCTCGGTCGCTCCGCCCTGTCCTCCTTAGGGGAACTATCGTCCCCTTTAGGGTGTGTGTATGTACTGCGTGGTGTGGTACGCACGTCCCCCTTATTGTGTCTCCCCATCCCGGGACTGGAGGGAGGAAGGGAGGGGGGGGGCTGCACCGCCCGTGCGCATGCGCGCGTGTCACCCTGCCAAAAAAGATTTTTTTCTGACTTTTGGCTTGCTTGGTATACTCTCTGGCCTAGGCCCCTCACACGACGTGGTGAGGCCCCTCGGCCCCTCACATCACTTACTTGATAGGCTGTCATCATGGTTGGTTCGGTTACTACATAGCCGCAAGATACGCGTGTTGCAGGCAGTGCCGGGAATAGAACCTCGGCCATGCCAACTCAGCGCTCATGCTTCGTTCGTAACTTACTGGGCCACGGTGCCACGTGGGGGCGGGCGTTGCCGGCGCTGCAAGACATTCCAGCCTCTGTCTCCCTCCTGACCTGCCTCGTCGCCGGGCTACGGGTGAGGAGGGCGGGTGGGGGGGGGGGGCAGCGACCCAAGCACGGTGACATTAGTCCCCCTCGCGGAAGGACTGTAGTACCCTTTCCGGGGGAGGGAACCTTGAGAATGCTTATTGTGTACACATGTACACGCGGCACGGTGACGGTAGCCCCCCTCGCGCCAGGACTGAAGTGCCGCTGCTGAGGGAACTGCGAGAATGCTTATTGTGCACAAATGTACACAGCGTGGGGGGATGACAGGACCCCCATGTCATAGGGGGATCTTCAGCCTGCATAAAGGGGTCCAAAGGGAACTTCACCTCAATCCCCTGTTTAAACGTGACATGTGTACCTCACATAGCCGAAAACACCCCGAAAGTACCCTTTAGCTTTTACAGTGTGCGGCCAGAGTGAGGCGGACAGCCAATCGGTTTACAAATCTGGCCCTGCACTAAGTACGCCCACACGACAATTTTGAACCAATTATAGCAGAAAAATAGGCAAAAGCAGGTTTTCGAAACTCGGAAGTTCCCGCACCGCCGCGCACCTCACAAAAATCAGCCGCTTTTGTTATATACCGCGCGTTGTTGCACAACGGTGCTGCTGGTCGGTGCAACGGCCGGTCGGCCCGACGGCTACGCGTTTAGTTCGTTTGGGAACACTAAAGTATTCCATCGGCCCCCCGCCTCACCGCACCCCACTCAGGCAGTTTCACGATCCTAGATTTTTTCGGACCGGTTCTTAATAAACAGCTGCGCGTTGACATTTTCTTCCTCCGGTTCGTCGCATCCACCACCTCTCTGTATCGTTATATGTTCAGGGGATCCCCGCATCGCATATCTCGCCGTCCCGCTCGCTCTCGTGCGCAGGTGCGACCCGCCGAGCGCCAGAGAGAGACGCAGAAGCAGCGCCGCGCCGATGCAGCGCGCACGTGAAATGCAACGCCCATCAAGGAGAGGAGAAGGCCCTCGTTCGGCGTTGGTCCTTAATTGGAGGGATAAATTGTCCACAAATTCAAGCGAGTTTGACTTTTACTGCAGTCTTGATAACAAAAACCCAAATGGCCACATTGCATCTGTCCAAAGATTTCGTGATACACCTTTGCCATGCATATCCTCTCAGGTGCCCTGGGTAATAAAACACGGCACACAATTTTATTTTAAAGAGACATTTACGTGTACGCAAAATTCATTAAGAACCAGAAAAAAAAACAAGATATCTAATTACCATGGTATGGTTACTTTAGGCATGACCATAAAAGTATGATTAGGCGAACACACTGATAAACTAAGTATTCAACTGCAAACACTTGTAAGTGTGCAACTGCAAGTTGAATACTTGCAAGTGTGCAACTGCAAGTTGAACACTTGCGAGTGTGCAAATGGAAGTTGAATACTTGCAAGTGTGCAAATGGAAGTTGAATACTTGCAAGTGTGCAACTCGGATAGGTGTGCACTTGCAAGTATTTAACTTGCAGTTGCACACTTGAAAGTGTTGACAAGTTGCAAACTTAGTTTATCAGTGCACTCGAATTATTTTGTAAAACACAAAATTTCATTGTTGCCTTAACCATAGTGCTGTGTTAGATGTTTTCAACACGCTCAGATGATCCGCTCCCATTTCCGCAACTTCCTTATTTACGCAGACAATGAAAGCGATAGTAAAATATAAAGGTGACTGGTGTTTGTACCGAACAGTGACACGTGGTGTTAGTTCGACCTCGCCACTCTGCGACCACAATGGGCCTTTACTCTAGTTGGCGTCACGTGGGCCGTCCGTCCGCCGCCTCGTCAGCCGCCGCGTCAGCCCCGTGTCACACACTGATCCATCTCATTACATATTTGGAGCTCAAGGGTAATCAAATTGTGTGGCGCCGTTGTTGTCGTCGCAGGCAACGCCATTGTCAAAGCACTGGCTGCTCCTTCCTTGTGCCCGTGCCCTTCTCCTGCTGTTCCTGTCCTCTCCTGTACCGAAATACAGAGTGTCTCATGGGCCTCATAGTACTACTTTCTGCCTGATTGGCGAATCTGTTTGCATGATGTACACGCCGAGGTACACGCCATATGTATTTATGTATATTTTTCTGCAAACCTTATTGTTAAGTTAAACCTACGTTTTGTTTCGTACAAACTGTGCGCAAAAGTGCATGATTTCGTACAAATAAATGCACAAAAGTGTTCAAATCAACGCAATTGAGCAAAAAATACGATCGCTTAAATTTTTACAAATAAATGATAGAAAATCAGCTAGTGTGTACATTGCAGTAAATGGGACACTTATTCGTATGAGATACAATGGTACTCCATTATGTAATAATTGTGCTTCAGCTAAGTTGAAATTTATATATTTTCTACAAGTTTTAGTAGTTGAAACTCTTGTAACTCGAAGACAACCTAGCCTACCTGAGCGATTGCACTACAGTCGCCTGGGTATTGTTTAACGAGTATTCAAGCACTGATTTGTGTTTCCTCTGCCGTCTTGCACGCACACACCCTAGTTTCACCCACACTAACGTCATGAAAACCAAATATCTCATTCGCTGCATAGCAATCACACCTGCCGAGGTCGTTGAACGCGTAGCGCCGCACGTTGGGACTAGAAAGGCCCTCGCAATGGCTTCTATGAACAAGTTGTACACGGCACTGTACCTTCGGACATCGACCTACACAAAAGTACGAGTTACACCGCGTCCCTGGGCAAGACACACAGGTCAGCGAGAACCAGCCAGGAAAAGCCCAACGGCGCTTTGCAGGGGGGCGTATCCAAAGAGAAATCAGAGACTTCAACGTCTCGGACAATCTTCGGGCTCGCCGCACTGAGACAAGCTGCAGCAGAAGAGAATGCTCTGCATGCCTTTGGGGAGCGGCGCGGCGGGCTATGGCTGCGCGGGCTGGCCTGAGTGGTCTGGGTTGGATGTAGTGCACCGAAGTGCCCCCCTTTACCCCCTCCAATGTGACGTCAGTATCTGGACCACATCACCAATGCACTGGACTTTGGCCCGGGCGTGCGTAGCTGCACAGCACTATTGGGGTCACGAAGACGGACATACACGAGCGCACACACACACACACACAGGGCACTGGCACATGCGCGCGCTCGCCCATGGCCCATGGCTGCACCAAAGCGTCGGCATTCAATGGACATAGCCTCTCTCATTAACCTTTATCACTCGCGATGCTTTTATGGCGTGCGCTTTGAGCGTCGCTGGATCAAAGCACTACTATGGGATGCGCATGCATGCACAGGACACTAAGTCCGTTAATACTATTGTTATTACAAGCATGATTCTTGAGAGCGTTAGCCGGTAGGGAAGTTCAAAGTGTCCCTGCTCGGTCAAGTCAACACGACCTGCAACAAGGATTGGAATGAGACTCCAAATCAAACAGGGTATAAGAGACGTGCGTTACACCGACAATTCCGGATGTAGGTGTGTGAGTGTGTGTGTGTGCGCCACGGCTGTTTTGCAGAGGCGGAGCCTTCCGAATCACGCACGATTTGAGCTTCCGTTGCCCCGTCGCGTGAGGAGGCGCGCAGCAGCAGCGGTGCAGTGGCGCCGCCCACGCCCGCACACCCACGAAGAAAGAGGGAAAGAGAGAGAGAAATGGAATCGATTTCACCTCGCCGAAGCGATGTGTATGTGTGGCCCGCGCACCGCTAAACTGGAACGTTCGGGGAGTCAAAAAGCCTAAAGTCTTTCCGGTGTATCGGCTCCGACATTGACATGACATGACTCGATACGCGAAAAGAGGCGTGGAGCACACAGCGGGAAAAAAAAGCCTGCAGTCATTATTGTAACAGGTACAGCCTATTCTGACACCTGCCTGACTTCGCACATAATAGTAACTTCTATGAAAACAAATGTACGCAATTCTATTACTTAGGGAAAATTGGAAAAATTGTTTGAATTTTTAGATCTGAAAAATATGGGAATTTCCCCACTTTTTTGATAAGATACCCACAAAGTTCTCTCTTCCCCCTTATAAAATGTGACATTGTTTTAACCGTGAGGTGCCCTGCGATGCGCACCTTCACTGAAAACCCTTGAGTGAGGTGTCGTGCTCGAAATGAGTGAGACAATTTTGCCTCATTCAATGAGAGCGATGACTATAATGCTCACCCTATTTGAGTCATATGCATCAAATTCTCACTCTGAAGAAGTAATATTTCTCTGACCTCGCCCAATTGCCCTGGGAAACCTCACTCTTGGCGAGGACCGCAAATTGTGACTCAAATTGAGTGCGAGTCTGATATCTCGCTCTCAGGAGAGTGACATTTTTGTGTCACTCATCTCGCTCTCCTGAGAGAGTAAGCTATCTGACTCTAGCATTTTCAGTGATTCACACGTGCGGTCCGGTGCACTTGGTGTGCGGGGCTCCCTCCGAGTGGCGGTGTCGTACTCTTTGACGGGCACCTCCACACCACGAGGTTCAGTGCACTCGCGGCGCTCCTTACCTCCACGTGGCTCGGTCGCCTCGCCATGAAACGATCAAAGACGAAAATAGGCGCCGCGTGTGTCGCCGCGTGAGCCCGCCTAGCTGTACCGCGGGGGGCGAGCTCGCGCGCACAAGAACCAAAATAAACATTTTCTCGCAAATTAATGGGAATCATCTACGAAGAAGAGGGTCTGCACTGCACAACCTAATACACGGCGAACGCTAAACGTGACATATGTGTCACCGAAAAAATATTGCAGTGAGCCGCAGAGCTGCAGCAGAGTGGGTTAGTGGAAATTTTGAAATTTCGGTTGTTAGGGAATGAATTAAATTTTAATGATCGCCACTGACTGAGAGTTATCAATTTTGCGCCTAATATTGTCTGACTCTATCCCAGGGCCCACCAAGAAGGGTTATCAATAGAGGTAAGGCTGGAGTCAAGAGGGGAGGGGGGATGAGCGCGAGGAGGGGATTCAAATTGGCGTAGAATGACCCAGCAGTGGGCGAAGCGCGCGGGCGTGGCCGGTCAAGAGACAAGACGAGGGCGCCGCACGAGGAAGGATCCGCCCCAACTTAAATTACCCATACACTTTTGCATGTCCGTCCCGTCCGCTTCGTTAGCCCCCCGCGGCAGCCCCC
>NW_026267135.1:2936492-2941122 GCF_000697945.3 Frankliniella occidentalis
GGGGGGGACACGCCGCGAGCTGGCACGACTAGACTAGCAGCATAGTCTAGGTCCGCCTAGAGCAGCGCGTAGGCTCACAGAGGGGGCCTGCTAGCTCCATCGTAAAAAAATTGGAACCGTTATGTGAGGATGACCATCACCGAAAGGACGCTATGCGGCCCCACGGGGGGGACACATTTTCACCGGGAAGAATTCCTTCAGGGCTGGATAAAAATCAGTTTTGATCAAGTGCAAGTTTGTCACCGTTTTCGAGACGAATTAAACTCGGAACCTAGTAGTGCGAAAGCAGACTATAATAAAAAGGATACGTAAGCGCTAAGCATCCGTCTCCGCGAATTTTTTAAAAAATAAGAAAAAGAGTTGAAGCAGAGTAATGAAAAATTCCTTGCGACATAACTTCTGGCAAAGTCGGCGAGGGGGATTGTCGGGGCGCAAACGTTATTGGCGTAATCCGAATCACCCGATGGTGACCGCGCGTCACGTCGAGTGAAGTGTCAGCCGTCCGGCCGCTGCTGCCGAGCAAACCGACACATTTAATTAGGAATCCGTGGTATATTTTCGGGAATAGTACGCGGGATCATGAGCAGCGATATGAACGGGGCACATGGGGTTATCGTTGAGCCCAACCGAATCGCTGAGGACCACGTAAAACTTGCGCTACCCGTGCATGAACGCGTGGGTCGCGCCGAATCGCCGGCACCGCTAGAGCCACCTTCACACAATACTATACTCTTGCCTTTCTTCAGGAAAAAAAACAATAGTCTGTGTGTGAAAAGTACTCACCAGAACGCCAAAAGATGCGTGGAGCGTAGAGATGCGGGGAAGGGTGGTTGTCTTCATGATAGACGTAAGACATAACGCAAATTTCACTGAAAAAAAAAAAAAAAAAAAAAATGTGGTGAAAAAAGCCCAACAAAACTACAGAAGAAAAACAGAGGTCAATATTTCGTCGCATGTCACGAAGAACATTCTCTTTTCTTTCCTTTGTTTTGCAATGATAAAATTAGCACGTGATTCAAAAGGCTCAAAATAAAATGACATTGTCATCGGAGTAAGAGCAATTATTTACATGATAGGGGCACTCCACGATTCATATGGTTTTTTTTTGTTTACCCGATAGAGCTGATAGAGTTTAATGCAACTATAGGACTGTCAACCACATGACGTTACGCCAGTCGCCCCTTTAGTTATCGCCCAGAGATCGTCCAGATATGACACAAAAACACAATATGGATTTCCCCCCACCAGGGCCCGGGCCCTACCGAAAAAGGGACGTCTCATGTCCACTCTACGGGTCGTCCAGTTTAAAAATGTATTCCTACGAGTTTCTTTTAAACATTACTCTCATTAACGTTTCATGCAAACAAACACTAACACTGTGCGCCGCCAAAATGATATCATTGAAAGTGACCGATTTTATAAGGTTTCATAATTATCGCCTATTTTGGGTTTTGTGCCAGGTAAGATATGCAGCGTAAAAAAAAAAAAATTGGCATACCTTTCTGTAATTGGCGAATCTGGAGGTGGCACGGGTTGTAATGTCCGTGAAGATGATGTGCAAGAAGGGGGAGCAGCAGAGATGGTTTGGGGTCGCTCGCGGGGGGTTGCTTGCTGCCTGATGGCACACAGCAGGGCCCTCCTGACGGGACGTCACCGCACACGGGGCACGCGCCCGCCCGCCCGCCGCCAACGCCACACCACACCGCCACGCCGGCCGGCCGCCCCCGGGCCTGCTGTGCACCCTGAATAAAGCATGGAGTAATAACCGGCCATCAGGTTGGTTCTGCTGCACGCCACGCCCCGCCACGCCACGCCACGCCTAATTGGGGCAAAAGCCACGGCGCTCCGCTGCGCTACATGATTCAGCGCGACGCACACGCCTCCTTATTGAACGTATCGGAAGCAAAGACCATGGCAGGGCGAGAGGGGAGGAGGGACAGGGGAGGGATGATGTTGACGGAAAAGAAGAGGGGAGGAAGAGGATGACAGGACATAGGGCCGCTGCCACCGCTGCTGCTGCTGCAGTGGTGGGGGTGGGGCGGGCACACACACACACACTGTAATCACAAGTTTCCGCCCTTTGCTGCAGGGGCCTATCACCCGTTATATATAGGAAATGAATTACTTTCCTGCGAATTGGCCTGTCCCTTGTGCTGCTTCTTGGGCATAACGCGCGCGCGCGCAAGCCCACGCATACGGTGGAAAGGATGTCTGGATTTTTGAGGGATATGGAAAAATTTTGAGGAACTTTCCATGATTTATGATTCGAGGGAAAGTGAACTTCTCAAAAAATGGAGGAATTTTCCTTATTTTGTGATACAAAAATCAGAATTTTCAAAATCTGAGGGCTTTAGGAGATCTCCTCAGAATACGAAGATCCTCGCAGTTTCCCCCTTTTCCTCAATTTTTTTTATTTTTACCGTTTGCGTTTAAAAACAGCTTATAAATTATTCTAACAAATTCCAAACGGTAACTGATTGCCACTCTCAATTTCGTGAGAGACACAGCTGTCATAAACTTTCGAGTGAGCCACTTTGACATTCGCTTTTTAGCGCCTGGCTTTTTTGGAGCGTCGATGGGTTGCGTGTGCGGGGAAGTCAGGTATAGGCAGAGAGAAGGACTACTTAGCGGTATTGCCTTAGCAGCGGCGGCGGTCTCTTGCACCTGCATATTGCATGGGGGGCGGGAGGGGTTCGGGTCGCGGCGCATCACTCCCCCAGCCCAGCATCGAGATCATGATGGGCCTCGACAGGCCGGGCGGGCACCGTCGGGGCAGGACGTGAGGAGGTAGGACGGGGCAAGGGCAGGACGGGAGGAGAGGAGAAGAGGGAAGACCAGTGCCGCCCTCGCTAAAGCCGCATCATGGAACCGCCTCGACTCGACTCGGACCTTTGGGGGGCAAAAATAATCCAACATGTTCAGTCTCACCAGATAAATTCTCGCGGGGATAAAAAGAAGAAACTTTCTTATCAACTTCTATATCAAGATTTAGAAAATGAAAAGGAACATCGGATTTTTTATTTTAAAAATTAGCGTAATTTATGAAAGTTTGAAAGTGACGAGACAAAATATTCGAGGCGGCCCGAAACATGTTGGTTGCAGGAAACCATGTTGACAAAGAGCCCACAGAACACGCGGACGTATCCTATCGGATTTTGACACACGTCACATTTAGTCTCTTCCCCGGTGTGGCCGAGTGTATGTGTGTGTGTGTGCGCGCGCGCAAAAGGAGGCGCCGGACCGAGTTGTTTGCCGGCTCAGTCCGCGCTCTATCGGAGCTCCCCCGCGCGGCCCCTCGCGCCCACACCGCCACCAGGGGCACGTGTAGTGTGTCCAGCCGCGTGTTATTTTGGGGCCCCCGGGCCTGGGCAGGCGGGCGCGGCCGAGCGTACGCCAGCTCATGCGGACCACGGCGCGACCCAGACCGCGGCACGGCGGCGGCCCCCGCGGACCGGACCCTCCCTCTCTCTCTCTCTCTCTCTCTCTCTCTCTCTCCTGCTGCGGGTCCACCACAGCTACCGCCGCCGTCGCTGGTCGCTGCCGGCAGGCGCGCCAAAATATGAAAGCAAACCCCGCCGTGCGCAAGAGCGCAAGTGCTCACCGCCCGCGCGCGCGCGCTCACTCGCACACCTCAGTGCGAGCGCGCGCACCGCCCGGCGTAACCGGATTAATTTAATTCCGCACAGCGCAAAAATATATGTGTCCGCGACAGTTTGCTACACACACACGCGCGCGCGCGCATTTTGAAACGGTATTCGCTTGTATACGAGGCGTAAAGGCGCAAAGCGGTGGGATTTGCCATGATGCCTTCCTCTGTGCACATTCAAGAGTGTAACAAGTCAAGCCAACGGAGTGGAAATGGCTAAACAAAAGTCTCACACAACTAATTGGTATGATTTTTCGTTCAACCTGATGTTATATCTAATGTGTAATATCATGTTCTACAGTTACCTAAGACTCGATTAAAACTCGGTTAAAACCGGTTAGTGACTTATTGCTACACACTTAGATATGCAGCTCTTATTTCCCGCCCTGCTGTTCGAAATCTCTGCCCGTTTGGCACTCGGGCCGTCTTAAACCCTTATCATCATCGGGGCCCTCCCGTTGCCCATACCTCCCTACCTTACTCTTTCCTCCTGACCCCCCCCCCCCCCCCCCCCCCTTTTAAAAGGATCAATGGTTCCGCTTGGCCCCGGCCGCGCCTCATCCCCTGCGCGCACCGCACCGAGTTACATCACCTCGCGCGCCTTTGCGCGGTGACCCCAGGTGTGAGAGGGAGAGCGAGAGGGACAGAGAGAGGGAACCAGGGACAGAGAGAGAGAGAGAGAGAGAGAGAGAGAGAGAGAGCGAGGGAGAGAGCGAGAGAGAGAGGAAGTGAGAGGGAGCATGTACCCCCACACACGCGCTGTCGGCACGCGTCGCTTGCTGCTGTGGGGCTTCCCTCCTCGGCCGCCGCACTATGTAGAGTAACGGGTCACACGCGGCAAGCAGGATGAGGCTTAAAAAATGGCGCCAGAAGTTGTGTGCATTTTATTTTTAGCAGATGATACCTTACAAACTTAAACTTACTTACACTTAACATACATATAACTATACAAGAGTAATGTAAGGTGTCATTGCTTTTACTCTC
>NW_026267135.1:2943907-2952070 GCF_000697945.3 Frankliniella occidentalis
GGGGAGGGGGGGTAACCGGGGCAATTAAGCACTCGGCCCTAATTGAACATCCTCGCCCGATTTTACGACCAAAACCCCCGCGCGCCACACCGTGAGGTGGCGTGGCGGGGCGCGATGAGGGGCCTTGGCGTGACGGCTAAGAAAAAGCAGAGGGAGAGGGAGAGAGAAGGGGGGTGTGATGCGCCCCTCGGCGGAGGGGAGGGGGAGGGAGGAAAGAGGGCGCTTCATTCCCTAAGTCCGGCCCCGGCTTATCAAGAACGTGCGTGCCTTGTGGGGCTGTAGGGGGCCCGGCCCGGCCCCGCCCCGCCCCGCCCGGGCCGGCCAGGTACGCACGGAGAATGGTATACGGCCCCCAAAGAAGAAAGAAACTTTTCGCCTTGCGGTGGCAGAGGGATAGTGTGCGGGGACGGGGTGGCGGCGCCGAGTGGTTCCCTCCAGTAGTTTGAGAGAGAGAGAGAGAGAGAGAGAGAGAGAGAGAGAGAGAGAAGTACAGTATCGCTTTTAGGGCCTAAGTGCGTAGCGCTCGCCGCAGTGTGATGTGATGATCGAACAGTTGGAACTTCACCGGGGGAGATTGGCTACACTCGCCCCTCTCCCCGCTACTGCCGACGCTCCCTCACAATCCCTCCCTCTCTCTCTCTCTCTCTCTACCTCAACAGCGCCTCTCTCCCCATTTCGCACACACTCCCGCTCCATCTCTCTTTCTCTGTGAGCACGCAGGAGCAGAACATCGATTCTCGCCTGGTGCGTCTCTCAGAAGAGAATCGAGAGTCGAGACGTACAGTACCGCCATCCACCACACCACAACCCCCTCTTACCACTGAGGACCCACGATTCCAGAAAGGTGGACGAGAAGTGCTCTATCTCCCCTCCCCTCCTCTCTCGTCTCTGGACCGCGTCGTACACTGGAGATCACGCCAAACTGCACGATCAATCCATTCATCCCTTGTTTGAGCTCTGCTGGGCCGACCGTTGCTCTCTCGTGTATCCCAAGGCCCAAATCGTGCGTCCGCCGTTTTCTGCTTCCTCTCCCCCTTTCCCGACCCTCTCGTTGAAATTTATATACTTCTAGGAGTTGCATCATGACAACAGCCACTGCTGCAGCAGCAACAGCTTTCTTCGTTCGGACGAGAAAAATGTGAGATCACGGCTGACCCAGGCCGAGTTTCATTTCGTTCATGATAACAGCCGTACAAAGAGCGCTTTGAAACAGCCTTATCTAGGAGGTGCACTAAGTATCGAATGGACGGATGAACGCAAGCAGGCCAATCTATCGGGTTGTTGCACCATCTTACTCCTCTTACTGGCAAACATTTCGAAAACTAGTTACGCCACAAACTTTCACCATTAGGCAATTTTTGAAACTCTAAATTCGCGTCGTCCCTGAAAAATATGTACGCACCACTTGCAATATGGAAATACTAGTAACAACGTATAGTAAACAAACAGAAGTCGAATCCGCATCCTCCGAAAATGTGCTGGACGAATATCTTACGTTAACGGCCGCGAGCAAAGTGTATGGACCGGCCCATTCGGCAGTTGCCCGGCAGACAGCCGAGTTTACAAACCACCCTCACGACTCAGTGGAGCCGCAGAGCCTGAGCGAGACCAAGAGAGAGAGAGCGAGACTCTCTCCCCGATAAAGCCCATCGAATTTGTCCCCGCGAGCATATTTGTAGGCAGCCTCAGCAATACAGTTTTCTTTCCACAACTTCCCCTCCGTCTCTCTGCCCCACTACTACTACTACACCCTCACATTTGGGGGGCATAGCAGCAGCAGCAAGCAGGAGCTAGAAGAGAGAACTAGATTGGAAGAAAGCAATGGAATGGGAGAGGAAAAGGGGAGAGGGAGGGGGAAGGGGAGGAAAGGGTGCTCCCCGCGTATCAGCACCGCGCCGTCCCAGTAGGCAGGCACACCGAAATCAACCCGCGCTCTCCCTCTCCCTCTCTCTCTTCCTCTCTTTCTCGACGGAGACACACGACGGAGGCTATTCCGACGGCGGCGGCGGCGGCCAGGCCCACGACGACAACACAAGCATAGTTTTTGCGAGTTTGCCGCCGCCGTCCCCGCGCCCCTTCATAGTAAGTTTCCGTGCGGCCGCCGCGCCGTCGCGACGCACACTCGATTTAACGGACGACGACGACAACGGCGCAAGGGGGATGCGCGGTGGCGGCCGCCGTCGTCGTATAGGCCGACTTTCCTCCTCCCCCCCTTTCTTCTCAGCAGGGCGCGCAAGTGCGTCGTACGCACAGGATAGCTCGGCTTATATTGAATCTCTTGCCGTCAGAATCCCTCGCCTTACCACCTGGCCGCTGGCCGCGCTCAACCACTTAGCTTCAAGTTGTATTTTTTTCTGTTTTCTTTTAATTTTTCTATTACCCTAAGACTATACGGTAAACGCGCCCCAATTCCCGTGACTACGAAGCATCGCGGAGTTACTTCCCAAATTCTTTCTGCTACTGCTGCTTGTCTATGAGAAGGTAAATGCACAAGCTGCATGAGCCACACACATTTTTTTTAGCTGCCTTAACGCTACATTTCTCCGGATTTTTTGTGGCCCCGTAGTTAGGAGGATCCGCCCGCGCAAGCCAGCTCGCGGATTCCATATATAATTTGGGGAAAAGAAGCACTTGAGCTCCCCTGTTGTCGATGAAGAGATAACGCAGACGGATGTGTCAATTACGGGATGGAATAAAATCACGAGAGCTAGCGAGGCAGTGCTGTACCATAGACGCTGAAAGTGAGGTTCCCCCACCACTTTACCTCCCCTCGCCAGCCGCTCCCCCCCTCCGTGTCGCTTAACTATTTTCATTCCAGCGGCCGCGTTTCTAAAGTACGAGGAAAGTATTTACCATTACTAAATGCTGCGTGTTCAGCTGCTTTTAGGAGCCACAGGTACGGACTTGAAATATGCTCAGGGATAGTTTCTAAGCCAGTTAAAATATGGGCAATCATGGGGCCACCTATAGTTCGAATGACCCGCGAAAATAAGCGACACGGCGGGGGGGTGAGGTAGCCCGAGCGGGTGGGTGGGGTCGGTGGTGGGGGAACCTCACTTTCAGCGTCTATGAGCGCGGGGCGGAGAGAGAAAAGCAGCAGCAAAATTGGGGGTCATATTTACACAAACTTGATCATTTTAGGAAACTGGGTCATATTTATAAATCATTTTATGACAAAACGCGGGTGAATAGAGTTTGAAAGAAGGGCACAAAATCTGCTCCGCAGGTAATATGGATCCCAGTGAGGCAAGCGCACTTTCGTAAAAAGAATTTAGTTAATTAGAGTGCCGTGAAAAAGGTACCCTCCCAAAAAATACATAAAACAATAATTTGTATACCTTTCGGACGAGCTCCGCTTCCACGTTCGGGGAGATGATCGGGTCGGGAGAGGCCCGGCGGCGGGCCCACCACGCCACGCCACGCCGCTATCGCCGCCGAGCGGTGCTCCGCTCACCGGCTCTGCGCGGCGGCCCAGAGGCTGAATGTCGCGGCGCGGCCGGCCCAACTGCAGGCAGGCGACGAGGTGGCCGAGTGGTTAAGGCGTTGGACTGCTAATCCAATGGGCTCTGCCCGCGTGAGTTCGAATCTCATCCTCGTCGGAACGGAAAAACTCCTTTTGCGGCGGTGCGCGCCTCGGCTCAGAAGCAGCGTGGGCCCGACGACGCGACGAACCAGTTTCCGATGCGGAGCGCGGCCGACACGAAGGGCCCCATGGTGTAATGGTTAGCACTCAGGACTCTGAATCCTGCGATCCGAGTTCAAATCTCGGTGGGACCTTACCTTTTTATGTTTTTTGCTCGTAAACACATTGTTTTCCTCCTGAGTCCAGGAGTGCAATTTTAATTTTTATTGACCTCGGCTATTATTTTTATCGGAGAATCAGAAAAGTCTTACACCAGAGATTTGACCGGAAATCATAAGAAATTTTCATAATTTACTTTTAAAAGTCACATTTTGAAAAGCAGTAAGAAAAATGTCAACCCCCTGCAATTTTACTATTTTGATGACAAAACATGGTTGGGACGTATTCGTTAAAACTGGAAACTCGGGATGAAAAGCGTGTAAAACGACAGAATGAACTTCCTAAAAGTACGTAGTATTTGAAACCCTCGTTGAGGTTCCGCATGCTCAGACAAGGAAAGCCTGTGAAGCCTTCTCGCGTATTGACCGGACCAGCAGGACGCGGGCCGCTGCTGGCAGCGTTACCTTCGGAGAAGGGCGCGGCGCGGATGGAGTGAAGATGGGGCATTTGAGGCGCAGTGGGCAGCGCATATAGGGGGAGGCTTTACGGGCCGCCCCCGCGGGGAGGAGGCCAGCGATCATCCCCCAGCTCACCGCACGCACTATATGGTATATGTGACTCGGCGCGAAAGGGAGGGCGCAGAGAGAACAAGGAGAGAGGGAAGGAGAGATTCCGGGGCGTGGTTCTGCCTCGCACCTTTTAGTCCTCTTCGCCATCGGCTCCTCCAGCCGCGGTCAGGGTGGGCCGCACCACCCCCGAGGCGAACTGCACGCCTGACCAGACCAGCTCTGACTTGGAACCTAGGCGTGCGTACCCGCTAGAAAGTCATTTACAGAGCATAATACTCTCAGATCGGTACACTGAATTTGGTTTTGTCAGTCAGAACGAT
Source organism: Frankliniella occidentalis (assembly GCF_000697945.3). Classification (NCBI taxonomy): domain Eukaryota; kingdom Metazoa; phylum Arthropoda; class Insecta; order Thysanoptera; family Thripidae; genus Frankliniella; species Frankliniella occidentalis. The sequence continues at coordinate 2,948,539 of NW_026267135.1, forward strand.
GGTATTTCGTACATAAGGAATTACTGATTGATTTGCCCATTTCTTTCCGTGTAGAGTTTCAGCCAGTATTATAATTTGTCAAATTGTCCGTTTGTAAAACGGAATAAATGAGCATTGCCCATTATATTATACACTCTTAGTTCCTTACAAGGAGTGGTCTTTATATTACAAAAGAATTGGGTTTGTAACGTACAAAGGATCTGGAACCACCATATTACAAACAGATTTTGTTTGTATTACATAGACCACCAGTTTCTGAAAGGCGCGTGCTCTTCGTATTACAAATCCGAGCCCTTTGTAATACAAATGATTTGTTTGTATTACAAAGGTTCCAAATGCTTTGTACGTTACGAAGACCAGGTCTTTGTAAGAAACTTCACAGCCTCGATGTTTGTTTGCTCAACGATCTGGTATTAAGTTGTACAAAACGTTCAAATCAATTTTTTTAAATCTATTTTTATTTTGTGATAAGATAATGACCCCTTACAACAAAGTGTTACAAAATGCAATGGTAAGTATAAGTTTTTGCATTAATTTTGAAGAGCTCAATTCTGTTAAATGATGTGTCAATGCACGTGGCACATAAAAAATCTGAAAAGATCACCAATAGTAAAATAAAGCAATCTTGCGCTAATAAGAAATTACCTATCATCAAGTTTACGATTATACATATATGGTATATTGAATGTAATACAATAATGGACAAGAGGAAAGTAACATGAAGCAGCTAGTCATTTTACAGTACGTGTGTCACCACATGTCTGAGCAAATCGCCGTACATAAAAAAACTATCGCCGCACGAAGGACACTTGAAAAGATCTTTGAGATGGGCTTCTAGATGACTTCTTAGGGCTTCAGGTGTAAAAAACGTCCCCTGGCAGACGGTACATTTATACAGTAGTTCTTGCGTGTGAGTGCGTTGATGATTTCGCAGAGGTTCAGATGGAGAGAACTCCTCTTCGGTCATGGTACACTCAGACATCTCTCTTGTGTGCGTTCGCACATGTGAGCGCAGTTCAGCTGACCGAGAGAATGTTCTCTGGCATACGGTGCAATCGAATACCTTCTCCACTGAATGGTCTCTCGGTTTCTCTCCGGAGTGGACTGTTCTCATGTGCCTTCGAAAGTTAGCTCCAATAGAAAACTTCATTTTACACACAGAGCACTCGAACGGCTTCTCTCCAGTGTGGGTTCGCAGATGACCCCGCAAGGCACTTGCTTCAGAGAACTTCTTCCCGCACACTGTGCACGCGAACGGCTTCTCTCCGGTATGCGTTCGCAGATGAGAACGCAAGGCGCTTGTTACACTAAATTTCATCTCACAGATAGAGCACTGGTGTGGCTTCTCACCAGTGTGGGTTCTCATGTGGGCTTTCAGATTGCCAGAGTCGTAGAACTTCCATTTACACACTGTGCACTCATACTGCTTCTTTCCCGTGTGCAACCGCATGTGTCTATGCATGTTGCCCCGTATAGAAAACGTTTTTTGGCAAACGATGCACTCGTACGGCTTGTCTCCTGTGTGAGTTCGGAGGTGACATTTAAGACCGCCGAGTGTAGAAATTTTCATCCTACACACGGTGCACTCGTACGGCTTCTCTCCGGTGTGGGTTCGGATATGCGATTGTAGCTCGGCAGAGGTATAGAACTTGCTGACACACTCAGTGCATTCGAATGATTTCTCGCCTGAATGTTTTAGCATATGAATACGCACATAGCCAGCAGTGGTATACTTCTTCATGCACACTGTGCACTGAAAATGTTTTTCTTTTGTATGGGTGCTCACATGAGACTCTAAATGAGTTGCCCTAGCAAACTTCTTGTGGCATATGGTGCACTCGAACAGCTTCTCGGGTTTCTCGTCTGTGTGGGTTCGGAGGTGACTTCTGAGCTCGGCAGACGTACAGAACTTCTTGTCGCACATGGCACACTCAAACGGCTTTTCTTCTGTGTGGAATCGACGCAAATGCAGCCGTAGCTCACTAGGCGTGCAGAACGTGCGCTGGCAAACTACGCACTCGAACGTATTTTCTTTTGTGTGGATTCTCTGCAGATGTCGACGCAGGTTGATATATTTGGAGAATTTTTTCTCGCACAAGACACATTTGAACCTCTTCTCTACGGTGTGGGTTGGCAGACGGATCCGCCGGGTCTTCTCCCCTGTGTGTGTTTTGAAATGCATTTGAAGGTTGCCAGGCCAAGAAAAGGTCTTTAGGCATATGGTGCACTCAAAAGGTTTCTCCCCAGTGTGATGGTACAGATGTCTTCGCAAGCTCCCAGCTGTAGTAAACTTCTTCTGGCACAAGGAACACTCAAATGGCTTTTCTCCTGTATGCTTTTTCTGGTGTTCTTTAAGTTTTCCAGATTGAGAGAACATCTTCTCGCACAGAGTACATTTGAACGGTTTCTCACCCGTGTGGGTCCGAAGATGAGCTTTCAATCGACTCGATGAAGAGAACTTTTTCTGACAGCCAGTGCACCCGAATCGCTTTTCTCCTGTGTGAGTACCGAGGTGACTTCTCAGCTCGTGAGATGTGCAGAACTTATTCCCGCAAAAGGTGCACTCGAACGGCTTCTCTCCTGTATGTCGGCGCAGATGAACTCGCAAGCCCGAAGCTGTAGAGAACCTATTGAGGCATGCGGAACACTCATAAGGCCTTTCACCTGTATGCGTTTTCTGGTGCTCTTTAAGGTGCTGAGAACCAGCAAACTTCTTCACGCACAATGTGCAGTTGAACCGCTTCTCTCCGGTGTGGGTTCTCAGATGAATGTACAAAGAGCTTGATGAAGAGAACTTTTTCTGGCACCACGTGCACTCGAACGGCCTTTCTCCTGTGTGAGTTCGCCCATGGCCTTCAAGCTCGCCGGATGTGCAAAACTTCTTCCCGCACACGGCGCACTCGAATGGCTTCTCAGCCATGTGCACTCGACGCAGGTGCGCGCGCAGATTGCCCGGCAGGGAAAACGTCTTTCCGCACACGATACACTTGTTTTTTTGCATGATTCTGTCGGAGGTGAATCTGCGGAAAGAGAGACAACTACTATTCTTACCCTCGGTCACGTGATTTAAAGGAAAACGCGCAAAACCGAAACAGAAAATAGCAAAATTTGATGTCTTTTAAAGCGTTTCGGAAAATTTTCCATCGTGTTTTAACATGAAACGTTGTCATAAAGCTGAAAACGGTTCAACACTTTTAAATTGCAATTTTGATTTCCTTTAGTTGCGTTTCCGTTACGCGACACGTTACGATGCCCCGCTGGGGGCACACTCACTTGGAGCGGCACTTTACCTAGACATCCATAGTCACGTTATATTTGCATACAATGCAAGAATTTGAAATGCTTGTCGCGCTGAAATTTTCTGAAGTCATACAGCTTTCAGTCGAAATGCAAAACGTTTTTAAAATTTCATTTAGAATATCATCTCACCAGATTTTCCCGCATTTTCCCCCCATGCACTCTGTTGTTTTGCCCCACTGTTCCGACACGGCGCCAAAAGGCGCAAACGCTTGTGTGTGCGACAAATAACGCC
>NW_026267135.1:2952120-2952793 GCF_000697945.3 Frankliniella occidentalis
CAAGTGTAAATACGGAAATATAATAGACTGGAATAGAATAATTCTTCACAAGGTATCATCTGCTTTCACGATCCGTTTCTGGTCGGAACTTTTTGAAGTTTATGCTGAATAGTGAATACACCCCCAAAAAAAATCGTTTCTTGTTTCAAATAAACTTTTCCTCGTTTCAGGTGCACGCCGACACAAAATCAAATTTACTCTTGAAACAAGCTGATATTTTCTTTTGATAATGAAAGAAAAATCCTATGCCAAAGACAACATTTCCTTGTTTCAAAGTTGAATTTCATCTTGTGTCAGCTTGCACTTGAATCAAGAAACTATTTTTCTGGGCGTATCTAGAAGGAATAGAGGGTGGGAAACGTTTGGTGAAAACGTTATTTCGGAGGAATATTCACGACTCTTTCCTTCGCGGCAGATGCGCGTGCGGCGGTTTCCGCATAGCGCGTGCACGCGCGGCTCGGGCTATGTGACTCGTAATCGTATCGACTCTTAAGCATGAAAGATACCAACCGGAACGACATTCTCGCACCGCGGCGGTCTGCGGGAGCGCCCCTTCCCGCCGGCCTTACCCCCCGCTCCTCCCCTGCGCCCGGTAAATCCTTGATTGAGATTCACGGCCAAGCGTTGAGCCGCAACGCCTAGCTCTCTTTACCCCCGTGGGCCTCACCCCCCC
>NW_026267135.1:2953373-2954693 GCF_000697945.3 Frankliniella occidentalis
TTTTCTAGGAAATTTAAATCCCTCGTGGCGGCAGGTGAATCTCGTGCTTGCGGCTCTCTCGCAGCGATGCAGTCTGCAGCCGGTGGATAGGCGAGGACAGGACGGCCGCGGGCCGCCGCCGACCCGGCTCCCTGGCAGCCGTTCAAATCACACAACACTCTTCTTGCGGCATGGGGAAGGGCGGCATTGTATTTCCGACGCACTGCTGGGCTTTAACCCCCCCCCCCCCCTCTGCCACCACCACATCCGAGTAATGGAGGGGAAAGGGATCACTCTTTCCAACCCCCACCCTTCTCCACCCCCCTCTCACTACGACAACATCCGAATGTGAATCCCAATGTGAAATCCTCCCTGCTGCAGGCCGCCGAACGGGATGTGAATGTAAGGAAAAGGGAGTGTGGGAGGCATCTGACACGCTCACCGGCATCGTTCAGGACATTTCAAACGCGAAAATTAAGTAAACTTCTACGGACTCGATATGGGAGTTTATTGAACAATCGTTCAATGAACACGTCGTCGTGACTTTTAGGTCGAGGAGACATACATTGCGTTTGTTCCATTCATGACCATGACCACACACTGGCCCCGTACAGTGCGTCGTCCACTCGGCGGCGGTCACTACTCGGCCCCTCTCTCCCGCCTCTCGCGCGAGTAATGGGGCCCGCTCCTTTAGACGTTTGTTTAATACATGAAGGAAAGATCCTCGCCTCAGAGTGCAGGCCGGCAGCACACACACATACACATACACACACACACACACAGAGTCTCCTCACTGCATGCGGATATCCACCCGGGAGGGGGGGGGGGTCGTTACACACAGTAAATACCCAAGTGTGTGAATGTCGCACACTTGTGAGCGTGTATGGATTTGCCATTCGTACACTAGACGGTACAAGGCAGTGTGGAATTCCAAGGATGTTACACACCGTCACAGGGGTCACAGGCACCCTAGAAAGTATTTATTACACAAACACAGAAAAAAAAAATTAGGAGATTTGAAAGTTAACACTTCTCTGCCAAACTACTACCCTTCAAAATACTAACAAGGGGATGACAATTAAATTTGTTTCAAAAATACACATACCCACATTTTTTAACCATTTACTTGGAGAAGTAGGTCGTCGGGGTCTGATGACGCGGCCCAAACCACGTGGTCGAAAGTAAACCCCACGGCAGGTGACTTACGTTCCTTTCGGTCTGGAGAGTAGCGTCGTCGACGGCGGCGTCCCCCCCACGTAACCACGCACGCATCACACGAGGCTGACCAGTTCGGAAGAAAGTAATACATATCCGAGCCTTATCAGATATATATCCGGGGGA
>NW_026267135.1:2964308-2966479 GCF_000697945.3 Frankliniella occidentalis
AATATCACATCCCCCGCGCCCGTTGATTCGAGCGTTTTATTGAGCCATGCTTCACTTTGCTTTTGCGGGAGGGGGGGGGGGCCTCGGTGAGGCCTGCCCCCGTCGATATGGCATATCATAAACACAGCTATCATTGGGTCGTATATGGCGCTGCTACGGCCCATCGCGGCGGCCGCGAAGCGCCCACCACGCGCCCGCCACGCGCCGCCGCCCAACGACAAGCAGCCCCTCGCGGTGGTCCCCCCGGCGCTCAAATCGGCTCAAAGCCCCATCGAATTGCGCCGCCGCCGTGGCGAGTGTGTGTGCGTGCCATCGCGGGGGGCTTTGAGCCGCCATAGGGGAGGATCCAGTCGGTTGGGGGGGGTCCGCGGGGAGGAAGTAGTGAGTCGCTGCTGACCTCGGGGGAGGAAGGGAGGGAAAGGCGGCTTCACACAACGCTGTATGAGAACTAGATATGTAACTAGTGTATGAGAGGCGCGAGGTGTTTGTGAACCACCCGACGGGTACTACAGAAAAAAAATCAGTGCACCCTCAGAAAAAAAATTAAACAAAAAATCATGAAAAACAAACCCCAAAAAATGGGGAAGAAACAAGAAAAAGAATCAAGGAAAAATATATTTAAAAATCAAAAAATAAGCAGAAAAATGTTTTTTAAAAAGATTCATATTGGAAACAAGAAGAACGGTGTACGTTTGAATTTACAGTGCACAACCACTTGGGTCCAAGCCACCCGCGCCCAGCCCAGGATAAGACCGAGGTGGCGCCGGCCAACGTCCTGGCGTCCACGAGGTTGCACGCACGTCAAACAGAAGGGGCGGCCGTGGGGAGGTACTAGAGGGCCAGGAGCAGGACGGACCGCGTCCTACGGGCTTGTACACGCCGCGGCGAGCCCGGTGAGATGCGCGGGTCTGACGCGGCCCGCGTCCGCCACCCCGCGGCATCGAGACGTCGAGGGTAACGATGTGTACCCAAAAACCACAGCAGCCTGTCTGCTGCTGCGACGAGGACGAGGGTGGACGCGGAGAAGTGGAGGATGGTGCGCGCGGACAAGGTGTGGGATAGATAGTTGGGAGACACGGGGCACAAGTAACGCGGCTGAAGGGGCCTAAGGGGGCAGACCCACGGGGGCGGGCCAGGGGCGGGCCGGGGGCGGGCCGGGGGCGGAGGGGCCTCCTAGACGAGACGCCCCGTGTGTGTGACGCTGCCGCGCAGGCCGCGCGCTAGACAAACAACTACTTGGCGGACGCCCAGGGGAGAGGACACTGTGCATCCCCACGCCACGCCACGCCACGCCACACACACACACACACACACACACACACACACACACACACACACAAGGAGCGCGTGTGCGTGGCGGGCCAAATCGGCCGCCGCCGCCGCCAGCAGCGCCCTGCGCCGCGCCCCGCCCCGCACCCCGCCGCCGCCGCGCCGTCGACGCCACCTCATCACAACACTTCGGAATGCACCTCTCGCGGAATGCACGCATCAGGGCGGTGGGGCTTACAAATAACTCCGCCGGTATAGTGAAGTGAGGGGGGGGGAGGGGGACTCTCCTGGGCGGCGGCACTTTGTGGAAGGCGTTCAGGTGGGAGGGCGGGAGGGAGAAAGGCAGGGGCAGGGAGGGACATGCCCGTCAGGGTGGTGGGGGGTGATGTGGATAACCGTGTGTCCTCACTTCTCATTTAAGGAAGGAGTGCTGCCAGATCCAGTCAAATGACTGAGCGCACTCACCACTATTCGCGGCCAGGCCGATCGCCACCGCAATAAGCTGCTGTAAAGGGTAGTTACGGCACTTCCTCTGTGCTCGTGTGTCTGACACGGCGGCCACTCTTTCCCTTAGCCTCAGTGACATCGTCTGCAGCGCTTCTTCACCCTCCCCCCCCCCCTCTGTCTGTCTGTCTGTCTGTCTGTCTGTCTGTCTCTCTCGTCGAACAGTCCGTGGGGTCTCCTGGTGATTGGAGAGCTCGCCCATATCTACGGACGGGGCGGGGTCGGCCCCCCCGCTGACGACGCCCCCGCGCGCCCCGCACAGGGGGGGCCGGGGGGCCCGGGCCGGTTGGCGCCACGGAGGTGGCGAGAGGCGGAGGGAGAAGGGCCCCTGCGGGAGGACGGCGCGGAGGTGGGGGTGAGCCAAAGGGGGCAGCAAGGCGGCTGTGAGGAGAGGAGGG
>NW_026267135.1:2966529-2967786 GCF_000697945.3 Frankliniella occidentalis
GGAGGGGTCCGCGGCTGCTCGCGAGGACGTGTTGTCCGCGGCCGTTTTGGGGGTCTTCATGTGGATAATTGAACCGGGCGCGCGGCGATTGAGACCTGCAAGGCAAGAGGGAGGGTTATTTATATACACAGGTGGGCAAAGCGGGCAAAAGCGGGCAAAAGCGGGCAAAGCTCGCGCGCGCGCGGGGCAAAGGGGCCAAGTGGTGTGTGGCCACCAGGGCCACGGCCTCCAAAGCCTTGTCCAGCAGGCGGTGGAGGTGGTGTTCGAGTGCTGGCTGCCAGCACCGCGGGCCGTGGAGGGAGCGGAGGGGGGTGAGGGGGGACAACCGCGAGGGGGAGGGAGGGCGGGGGGCGAGTGAGCACTAACGCTCCGATGGGCAGTAGGGAGGCCGCGCCACGCCGCGCCGCGCTGGCCGTTGGGCCCTGGTGGCTGCTTGGCCTCGCGAAGGACGCGCTCCTACGTGAAGGAGAAGGATAGAGCGACTTGGAGTGAAGGGAATGAGAAAGTGAGAGAGAGATAGGTGGGTGGGTGGAGGGGTAGGGGGTGGAGACTCGCAGGGAGTATATATGTGCTTTGAGGGTGTTCACCCAGTTTACGAGAACGCCGCACGCCTCGGTTCGCGTGCTTCGCGGGGCCGCGGTATAGTACGGCCCTCTAGGAAGGGGCGGGGCGCGCGGGCGAGACGAGACGACGCTTCGGCAGCTTTACTCGGCCATCGAAAAGGAACGCGGGGATGGCGTCGGAGAGGGTGCGGACGAGGGCGAGCGGCCATAGCACGGGCTGGCAGCCTACAGGAGGCGCGAAGATGTGTGCAGGAACCCGCCGCCCGGAAAACTGACGTCAACGACGACGAGGCTAACAGACTCGCGAGCGCAGAGGGTTATCGTCCAACCGAGTTAAAGACAAAGTTCAGTGAATGGGTGCAAAAAAAAACGTAATGGAAATTGCTCATACAGGCTGTCGGATTGCACTTCCGCGCCTGCTATTCTTACTTCCGCCACGGCAGGCCTTTCGGAATACACTATTTGAGGGAAAGAAAAGGAGAGGACGCTCTCCCCGGCGATTGCGGGTCGTTTAGACTCGTATCGGAGATGTGTGCTACAGCCGGAGTCAACGACGCCGTTTTCTTTTTTTTTCTTCTTTTCCAGAGTACGCACAAGAGGCAGGAGGAGACAACAGAGACTTATAGTAGCGCCCCCAGCACACGCAGCCCACGCGCTGGCGCCGCGACGCCCCGCGACGCTCGACCCCAATCCG
>NW_026267135.1:2972394-2973097 GCF_000697945.3 Frankliniella occidentalis
CCGACACCCTCTCTTCCCCTCTCTCTCCTCGCCCCTTTCGCAAGTCAACCTGCTACGTTTCTCGGGGCTCCCAGACCCCCACTGTCTTCCTCCTCGCCTTTCTCCCCCCGGTCCTCGTCCCCCTCCCCTTTTCCATCCCCCAGTTCCGAACAGAGGCCGACGCGGCGCAAGCAACTGCCCACCGTTCGTCGCTCTGATGCGGGGGAGGAGAGGGGATGGAGAGGCGCGGGGGACCGGGGGGAGCAGGAAGAGGAACAAGGGGACGAGCGAGGACAAGCGACGCGTAGTAGTGGACCCGGGCACCCCGGGGGAGCTCCAGGTAGGCAACGACGTCGGCCACGCACACCTCCTCGTCGACACCATACTCCCTCCGAAACCCACCATGCCACAGCCGCCGACGACGACGACCGCATCACCCGCGTCGCTCGGCGCTCGGCAAACTCAATCGTGGACACAAAACGGATTTGCATAACATGACGGTGCCGACCATCCGTCACCAGAGCGGTGCACTGCTTGTGGGCACAGCCGGCCGGCCGGCCCTGGTTGGGCCGGGCGTGGTGACTGCAAGTACAAAATCGATAAAGTGAAGTTGGCGTGGCGTGGCGTGGCTAAGGCGGCTCCGGCATGCCCGAGGTACGAGGGTGGACGGGAGCGGCGTAGACCGCGGTGACATTAAGGCCCGGCAGTGCGATAGCGGGGAGGC
>NW_026267135.1:2978845-2979325 GCF_000697945.3 Frankliniella occidentalis
GCCAGAAGTCCGCACGGCGCGAGAGGGAGGGTGAGAGAGAGAGAGAGGACAGAGAGAGAGAAAGGACAGAGAGAGATGGGGGACAGGCGTGCGGCGTGCTGCTTCATACGGCTTACGGATCGGGCCGGGGGGCGGCGGGGGCTGCGGGGGCGGCGCCCACCGGACGGACCGCAGGGGCTGCGTGCGACGCCGTGCGACCGCCAACGTCATCTTTGTCACCGGGAGCGACAAAGACAGGAGAAGGAAGGGTGGAGGTGGCGGTGGCGGCGCTCGGCGCTGGCCTGCTGGAGGGGAGGGGGAGGGAGCGAGGGAGGGGGAGAGAGATAGGAGAGAGATCCATCGCACTTGAGCCCCACCGCTGCTGCTGGCTGGCCCGCTGGAAGGGGCTGTGCGGCTGTCAGTAGAGCGCGCGCGTCACGGAGTGGCCATAGCCGTGGACTGCCTCGGCCCGTCCGCCCCCGCCCGCCCCCGCGCCGCCTC
>NW_026267135.1:2988445-2989736 GCF_000697945.3 Frankliniella occidentalis
CCCCCCACGCCACGCCTCGAACCGAACACAGCTGAGGGCTTAAATGAGAGATGACCGGCGCCGGCGTAGCGCACCCAGTGAAAAGTCATTACGCGAGGTCAATAAAGCAAAAATGAAGAGCGCGGGTACCGCCGCACCGCGGCGAAGCACTGACGGAGAGCAAGTTCCGACGACGGCGGCAGTTGCGCCCAACTCCGCGCGGGGCTCCACCTCCGGAGAGCAAGAGAGCAAGACGTCGCCGCCGGCTGCTTCCAAAACTCGCGCCGCTCTCCGCCCGACAGTGACGGGCCCACGCCCTGGAGTTGCTGAACTGAAGACGTCTCTCCTCGGAGACGCGCGGGGCAGCAGAGCAGGGGAGGAGGGGTTTACAATGGCGAGAAAGAGGTCGCGGGTGACCCTGCCGCTCGCTCTGACTTTTCAACCGGACCGATTGTTCCTGCTAAGGTCCTCTGCCTGCACCTTTCGATGGCCGCCGCGGCGCGGGGCGCGGGGCGGGGCAAGGCGTGGGGCGCGACGGACGGACGCCGCCAGGGGGTGTAGCGTGGGGGCTGCCCCGCGGCCGCCCCCGCCTAGCGACGACCACCCGCCGGCTTTTCATTTTAATCTCGCCCCACTGCCCTTCGGCCCCGCCGCCGCCGCGGCACAAGGCCCCCGCATCCCCCTCCCCCCCGACCCCCAATCCCAGGCCGCCGCGCCGGCTAAAAGAAACGAATGCAAGGTGTACTTGTGTCGACCACCACGATCCTCGATCCACTCGCCCCAGAGGCGTCCTACACCGTCAGGCGTCCAGAAACCAAAGCCGGCGACCACCGGTATGGTAGGGCGCCGTTGTCACCGCGGGTGACGACGGCCAAGGGGGGGCCACAGGGCGACGACACGGCCAACACACGTCAGACAACGTCCCACCCCGCCGCGGCCCTCCTCCCACACCACCTCGGCTCGGTTACGGTAGCGCCGTCGCGTACCTCCTCTGCACACAGCGCGGCCGCCGCGCGTCGCTCTGCACCTCGCCGTCGTCCAGCGCGACGACGCTCCCGCGCACGTGCGCACGTCGACGGCGACCCCCGCGGGCGGTGGCGGCCCCGCGGCGGGGCAGGCGGGCGGCCCCCGTGTGCCCAAAAATATCGTCAGTCACGCGTGGCTCCACATCATGACACCGCGCGCCCGGGCTCGCGCGCGGCGCCGCCGCGGATACCCCCTAGAAATAGGCCTTCCCCGGCACGCAACATAAGCCTTGCACACGATTCCATACCTCCCCCTCGCCCCCCTTCTTCCCCTCTCTATTTCCTTC
>NW_026267135.1:2994588-2995980 GCF_000697945.3 Frankliniella occidentalis
CGCCCCCCGCGGCCCCGCGGCCCTCCCCAGCGCCTCTCGCCCGTACCGAACCACATCAATCATTCAACCGGACTAGGACTTGGCGATCATGGCCATGGCGGGGCATGAGGCCGCCGCCCTGCCCCGCCCGGATCCTTGCTTTGGGGCGTGGCGGGCGTGGCGGGGGGCACCTCACCCGCGCCCCGCCCGTTGACCGCGCACATCATCCGGTTCCGATACAAAGCCCGCGCCCAGGGTCAAGCTGCGAGTAACACCGTGCTGCTCTTCGCGCCACACCATACGCGCAGACGACGAGCAAGTGCACGCCTGGTCAGCCAGCTGGCGCGGCGCGCGGGACCCCAGCGGACGGCGGGGGCGGGCACCACCAGGACGGCGTCGGCCTCCCCCTGCTCAGCCGCCACCGCGGTGTGCTGCTTTCGCGTTCTGCGCGCCCGCCTGGCGTGACTCTATTAAACATGCGAGAGCAGGCCGCCGCGGGGCCGGCCAGGGCGGGTCCCGTTAGCGCTTGTAATGGTTTTCCATACCTGCCACACTGCGATATCTGCCCCCCCCCCCACTGGGCTGGAATGGGTAGTACTACACGCAGATAGGGATTTTAATTTTCCAGAGAAATAATTTTTTCACAAGTCTCTGAATTTCTACCAGAGAAGTTCAAATTTTTTGCAATTTTTCTGCAAGTGTTTCGCTTTTCTCCTAATTTTTCTGAAACAGTTTCGAATTTTACTGGAGAAGTTTCTTGACTCTAAAATTTATCCAGACGCAATGCGGAACGAGCATGCGGCCGGAGCCGCGGGACGACCACCAGCAACACGGTTGTCGTCGCCATGGTCAGCAGCGCCTGGACCACCATGAGCAGCACGCCGGCGGCAGCCTTTAGGGGAAGCCCAGGACGTCGTCGCCGTCGGGTTGGCGCGGGCGATCACAGTCAGGTGCGTGGGACGGAGTGGGAGGTGGGGGGGAGGGGTTGGAAGCAAGGGTGCATAATTAACCGGATGATTGTCTTCTCGGCTTAGCAAGAACGTGTGACGCGGGCCTCGCGCACGGCATCATCACTAAGTAAAGCGGCCCTGTCCCCGGGACCGACCCGCGCGGGCGAGGGGGCCGGAGGGGCGGGGCGGGGGCAGGGGCAGGACAGACCGGGAGCTTCGATCACGTGACAGCACGCCCCGCCCCCGCCGAAACCCCCCGCGACGCGCGCGATCGCATACGGCATGCATGCACGTCGTGTCGTCGTCGTCCACCTCTCTCTCGCACGCGCGCGCGGGCGTCCGCAGCCCTGGTGGTGTGCGACAAGGACGGCGGCCAGCGATCAGCGGAGGACCGCAAGTACAGCAGGGGAGTGCCTGAATTATTCGGTCCGGACGGGACGACGCCGAGGGGTAGGAGGGGGGG
>NW_026267135.1:2996070-3000295 GCF_000697945.3 Frankliniella occidentalis
CGCCCCTCGACACGGGGTTGGAAAACGATCAGGGCGGCCGGTGGCCCCGCCCCGGCCCGGCCCCGGCCGGGCCCCGGCCGGCGAGGCATATAGATAGGGGGGCGGCCTCAACGGGTGACATGCACGTCGCCGACGACGATGGCTGCATAATTTCCAGTGGCGCGCACATATTATGGATGCGGCCGTGTCTTTCTTCCTCTTCTCCGCAGCATTGTGTCGCTAATTTCGGCCAGACGGTAAAGGTGGAGCGCGGTTGCGATATGGATGAGTGCAGGTGGGGCGTGTCGCCGCCGTCGGTATTGGCTTATCTAGCGTATTGGCCGAGTGCATTCTGCAAGCGGTCTGCTTATTACACTGCACTTGGACTGGTGTGTAAAAGGAGCGAAAAGGGACTCTTCGGCATACAGTTCTGGGAGTGATCAAGAATTTCTGAGCTCAATGTTGAAACGCTACAACTGACAATTTGGCTGTGGACGGTTGAGCGGTAAAGTGCAGCATCACTGCTGACTTGAATAAAACCTACCATGTCTATCTTTTGAACAGCATCATATGAAGTGTGTCTACCTCGATCATAGAATGTTGACAAAGTGCAGGGAAGATTAGTCATTTTGCACCTTGGCGTGACCCTAAACTTCAAGACTGTACCCTCTTAAAAAATCCGTCAAGTCCACATTTTCAATGTGGCTTAAAAGGGCTTCGCGTGCTTGGTGTGAGCTATGGACCGACGAACGCAGACACAAGGATCTGTATCTAGGTAGATGTTGGAATTGTGCATCGAAACGGTCTGCAGTCGTCAATGGGATATTTGCAAAGGGCCTTTGAGTCACAAAATTGCGCATAATTGGCAGAACCTTTTCTCCTGCTTTTAAAAGAAACGTCGGTGAAAAGGGCTCGATTGACTTAAATATATAATTAAGCATACTTGTTTTCGCACTTCAACAAACATCTTTTAGAAGCCATTGCCTCCCCCCCTTCTCAAAGAATACAGCACATTCTGATGTCACACTGTCCCTTAGACCTCAAACCACATCGACTTTCTTAACACTAAGAATTGCCATAGAAACTTCTGCATTTTTAAAAAGAGGGGTGAAAGGTTGACGAGAAGTCCAGAAATTTGCGTAGTTTGTTGATAGGTTCAAAGTTTGAGAAACATTGAACGGATAGACTATTCGATTCGTTCCGCCTTTGTCCCCGCTCCGCCAACACCACATGTCCACCCCGAGTCGGCGGCGGTCCCCTGCCCCGCCCTCGACCCGGCCCTTTTTTTTTGTGCGGGAGGGTCTCCTTGCTGGTGGATGCTGGGGAGCAGGTAGCTCACACGAAACGGACCGATAAACAGCGCGATCTCGTCTATAGGCTTCGCGATTTTCTAATCGCACGCGAAGCCTAATAAAGGGGAGTGTTGAGCGAACACCACAGCACTTGTACACATATCCAGCAACACAAAAGAAATCTCTTTGTTTAAACACACAATTGACACATGAATGGTGCACATGAAGTATACCAAGCAGCAACATAAGCACCAGTCTGAACACGTGTTCATACATTTTGTGAAACTTCACGTGAGATGATGGGAACAAGCACAGACATAAAACGTAAAGGGAGAAAAGGTAATACTACGATGTCAGCAGTAAAAAACATTCATAATGATTTGAATAATAAAATTACTCATCCAAATTTTCAAAACGCACAAAAAATACTGTGACTGTGTAAGTGAATCAAGAACCCCAAAATTATACGTAATTTCAAACTACTATGAATTTTCTTGATTTCTGGGCCATAATTAATAACACAGTTTAATGGATCACTGTTTCAGTTGCAAGGAAGAATGATTCGTCTCAAAAGAGAGCATCACAAATCAACATTTTTGACAACTTGTTGATGACACACGTTTTTTACGAAATGAACTAACCTGAGCGTAGCAAGGCTGGATCCGAAGATATGGAGTCTGGAGTCTTCTCGTAAATTTCACTTCACAAAATAAACGAATAGACAAAACAAATACTTTTTGTGCGAATACAAAACAACACAGCTCCCATTCAACCCATTCAAACCGTTCACATCACATCGTCTTCACCAACTGAACTGACGGAAACGGCGTAGGAAGAAAAAGAGGAACGTAGTCCACCGACCGGAAGTAGAAGTCTGACGCGGCGAGAGAAAACTCGAGAGAAAACAACAAGCCCACAGACTGAATTTCATTTTTTACATGTACACCCCAAGATTGTCACTACCAAAAGGCAAATAAGTGCCTACCCTCGAGCACCAAAGAAAGCACACATGACGCCTGTAAGTTCCATCCTAAATGGTACATGGCAAGCGACCATCAGAGGAACTATATTTTATCTTCGTCAAAGTAGACAGGTGTTAGTTTGTTGTACGAGTATGTGCCACGGTTTGCTGCCATCGGTTACGTTTCGCGTCTTTTCTCTAATGTGGCATCTGCTGTAGTCCCTTATGCGCACCCGGTATAATATTCTTAAATCATGCTAGAAAATTTCTAGGTCATTGCCTGCTGGCGGTGAGGTGGAACTAAAGGTGTGGTAAGTAGAGTGGAGGCAGATCTTTTGCGGCTTGAAGCGCTTGAAGTGAGGTGGGTGTCCGCTGACTTTGGGTTCTCTAGAGCCGGATGGGAACGATGTGCAGTTGAGTCGACAGACTCAAAAATCAACGTTTATCCGTTGGCAGTAATATGTAGAACCTTCATGTATCGCGCCGTTGTCGCGAGTCGCCAGCTCGCGCGGAGCTGCGGCCGAGAGCTGCCGCGTCTTCCTCGCCACTTCCGCGGATAGTCGCGGAGTCTGCGGTTCGAAATGCTGGTCCTAAAGAGCCCATTTTTGGAGGCAGCGACACGATCCACTTTGTGGACGCGGTGCGGTGGCGGCGGTGGCGGCGGGCTCCAGATCCGCAGCTAGCTCGCGCCGCCTCCGCCCCCGGGGGCAGGAGAGAGAGGGAGGCGGAGGAGGGGGAGGGGGGGGAGGGAGAGAGGGGAGAGAGTCTGGCGCAACGAAGGGCGCAATGAGAGAACAAGGGGAGGGGGGAGGGAGTCTATCCTCCAATCGAACGTCAATCGGCAGCCTAGCCACGAGGCCCGCTCCACCGCCACCGCGAAGGACCGGGGGGGGGGGGGGGGGGGGGGGGGGGGAGGCAGCAGGCAGGGCCGGGGGTGTTTTTAGCGGGAGAGAGAGAGGCTCTCGCCCTCCCTCGCCTCTCGCCTGGCCGGGAGAGCGGCCACCGCCCCGGTCTCACCCAGTCTCACCGCGAATCATCGGCGCCACCGCGCAGGCACACCGCGGGGCCGCGGGGTAGGGGTAGGGGGCGGGGAGAGGAGGGGAGAGTCAACTCGACTAATTATTACCGCGATACTCTCGCGAAGCCAGCCATCCGAGGCAGCTCTACCCGTTTTAGATTCTCACAATATGCTCGACGCCTCAATAACAAAATGTGTGTGTTCGACGTGAACGTCTTGCTCGAAGGACTCGACACGTGAACTATATTCTGATTTTGGTAGAAATCCAAGTAGTCCACATGCGGGCGGGAGGACTTCCTCCTCGTGTCTGTGTCTTGCAGCAGCGCATGATCATAAGGCGTTACTCCGTGTGGTCCTTTTTCCCTGAACCTTGGTCCTGGAAACCACCTCACCTGCGCCGTCGCGCAGGGTAGTCCTAGGGGGCCTAGGGGACTTCCCTGCACCAGGCCACTGGCCACCGGAGCGGGGCACCTGCGCACCTACGCAGCTGCGGGAAGCAGTGGGCAGGGCAGGCAGGCAGGGACTTCCCTGCGTGCATGCAGGTCCATCCTGCTCTCGCGGTGGCCGCCGGTCCGGTGCCGCTGGCGCTGGGTGCGCTGGGGCGCGCGGCGCGCTGGGCCATGGCGGCGGCGGCCTCCTTGGAGGGGGAGAGAGAGAGAGAGAGAGAGAGAGGTGAGAGGTGGGCGCGGCCGAAGAATCGTCCTCCCGTCACACGCATTGCAAGAGAGGCGAGTAGAGCGGATTTCTGTTGGCCCCCACCCCCCTCCTGACCGGTGGTGCGGTCTGCTGTGCTGGCTGGCTGCGCGGGCAGCCCGGCTGGCACCAAGCATCCATCGAGTGTTGGCCTATTGTGAGCCCGCGGGTCGGAGGGGGCGCGCGGGGGGGCCCTGCTGCCCCCGGTGCCCCCCACCACTCCTTCGGGGGCTGGCCGCCTGCTCCGTCTGCGCGGCCGGACAACACGGAGGGGGTGGGGGA
>NW_026267135.1:3000425-3001864 GCF_000697945.3 Frankliniella occidentalis
GGGCGGCGGCGGCGGCGGGGCGGCGGGCGCGCGCGCGCCGCGCGCTCAGTCGAGGCGTGGAGTGTGCGGAGAGCGGTCGGTGCGTCGCGCTGCGTGTGCGCGTCTTGTATAAAAGCCTTGCGCGCTCTCAAGCCGGTCGTACGACGGCCAATGTTGTCATCCGTGATTCCCCTGTGCCGAGCCGAGCCGAGTTGACGGGAGGCGAGCCGAGCGGGTGCCGAGTCCTCCTCGCGCACGCAGCACAGAGTGCCCACCACCGGGAGTGACTTTAAAGTGCTGTCAGTGGTTTTTTATTTCGCGAGTGATCGCTATTACTATGGAGTCATCGCCTGAATTGTTGATGTTGGTGTTCACGACGACGGCGACCTCCCTTGCGACGAGTGCCACGAAGCGAAGATAACGAGGAATACGCAAACATCGACGAAAGTTCAAAAAAGTTTACAACGAAAAAAAATAAAAAAATAAAGTGCAAGTGCTGCAAGCTGTGATGATTATTGGATGAGTGCAACAATAACAGCGACGACGACGACAGCGACGCCTTGGTGTTGGGATTTACAACTCTGGCGACGAGCTCGGCCACTTTTCGCAGGACAGGTGAAAAGGTGAGGAATGGAGAGGACACGGACATTGGTCTTTTGCGACAATGTCGGCGATTACCTTATTATTTTCCTGTTGGACTAACTGCGACCCGCACCTTTTAATAATATTTTATGTTGCCCCTCTCTGCAATTATCGCATTCTTTACTTTTTCTTTAAAAAAAAAAACGAGAAAAAAAAACTTTCACTGACCTCCTCCTTACCGTTAGTTCGCCTTGTTTTACTCCGGTCTCCGGTGGATACCATGACTGATCTGCAACGTTGTGTAAGTCAGTCAGTCATTGCCGCCGAACGTCCTTGGGCTGCCGCCGGACCCACCGTGCCGGAGGAGCCCGGCCGGAGCGACACAAAACGAAACGGCACTCAATTGTAATGTCAGTAGTAGTACGGTATTGCCGGTCGCGCACGGAGCCTTTGAGGCGGAGGGGGGCGAGGCTGGGCGAGGCAGGAGACAGTCACTTTACTACGGCGCACATGTCGCTCGACCGGAGACAGTTGTGTGTGTATGTGTGTGCGAGTGCAGTGCACTGCGCATCCCCGAGACCGGCCTTCCCTCTTACCTCCCCTTCACCTTCTTCACCCTCTCTCTCACTCTCTCCTGCTCAGCCGCTCTTCGGGCTGTGCGAAATTATCCTGGCCAATTCAGTTATATCGTAATTACAAAACGCGGCCGTTCTCGCGACATTGGCGTTTCTCGGCGCCCTCTGCTCGAGTTTTGTGGATTACGCCTAATGCCTGCTTGCGCCCAAGTTTTCGACGCCCCTCCCCCCTCTCTCCCTCCGTCCAACCCACCGCCCACCCCTCTCGCTCTGCTCCGCAAAGTTTTGTTTTCATCCCCAAAT
>NW_026267135.1:3005289-3015959 GCF_000697945.3 Frankliniella occidentalis
AGATAATTATTTTTGTTTGGATAAAAGAGAGATACACTATTGCATGTGCCCATTCTGCATTTCTAATTTGCTTGTCTTCTCTTTTATTGTTTCAGTTATGGCTGCATAAGTTCAAGAACCATCTTTACCTAACAGACTGGGTGGAAATAGATGCACCTTGAAGATGGGGGGCCTTACTGCGGCTGCTGAGCAGCAATATAGTTTGCGATGGAATGATTTCCATTCAAGCATTCTGTCATCATTTCGACATTTACGAGATGAAGAGGATTTTGTGGATGTCACCTTGGCCTGCGATGGGAGATCATTTACTGCTCACAAGGTAAAAAATGAACTATTTAAAATTAAACTTGAGTATGTTTTTAATGAACCCAAACTCATTCAAATTTTAATTTCCCAGGTTGTTCTCTCAGCATGTAGTCCATACTTTAGAAAACTTCTCAAAGCAAATCCCTGCAACCATCCAATTGTCATACTTAGAGATGTCCATGAAAAGGATATGGAAGCTTTATTAAGATTCATGTACAATGGTGAAGTCCATGTTGGCCATGAACAACTTCCTGACTTTCTTAAGACAGCTCAGACATTACAAGTTAGAGGCCTTGCTGATGTTAATAACAAAGAGAACAGGATACCTACCATGGTAAGTCTTCTGTTGAACTTATGATAGCCATGAATAAAATACTGTTCACAATTCTTTAATGTTTATTTTGTGTGTTACAGAATGAGTCAGCATGGCCAATCCCCGGAGATGATGCCCCTAGTAGAGAATCTGCTGCTGAAGGTTCACTTTCCCCTCCCCCTAATAAAAGAAGTCGAACAAATGATGAGAGGCACACACCTCAACACGACAGAGACTTATCAAGAGATCGAGAGAGAGAAAGAGACAGGGAGACAGATAAAAGGGACCAAGATCGAGAAAGAGAACAACTTAGAGAGCAGGACCGCGATGGTTCCCCAGCTGCTCGCCGCACACCTCACCATTTGCTCAATAATAGTGTTGGATCTGAACATCATTCGCTTCTTGGCCAAGCTCTTGAAGGGGGTCCTCAGGTATTTATATTTACAAATATCCAAAACTTTTCTTTATTTACATTTTCTCTGGAAATTTGCTAGCTCTTCTAGCCTGAATAAAATACTTTGTTTCATCATGTAATTTTCAGTGATAGTTCCGTAGTAACACCTCTACTAATCAATGTACTTTTCTCCCTGTCAGAATAAGAATGCTGATTCGTCTGTCCATATTTCTTCCCATTCGACTGTTGATGATGACGAGGAAAGTAATTCAGGCAGTGACACTGGAATGTCAGAAAGGGGAATAAGTGGTTTGGCAGACATGGTTCATCCAAAATCAGAACCTTCAGACTACAGTTTAGAGGACAACAATGGGCATGGACCTGGGAATGGCTCTTTGACAATGGATTCACACCGATCTCCAAATTTTCCAGCTGCTTTACTTGGCCTTCAAGGTAAGTAATATTAGTGTTCAAACCACAAGTATTGTGTTGTCTATAAGTGGGATTTTAACTTGCTTTTCCTTTTTGTGCCAGCAGGGATTCCTGGTCTCCTACCTGGACCATCAGGACTTCATGCAAGTCAGGAAAACAACTTCGGTAAGTTTTTCTTGTTTGTTTGCATTTGTCTTATCTAGTAAAATTCAGAAGTAATTTTTAAAAATCTATGTAGGATTTGTTTATCCTCAGTACATTTAAATTAAATTTTACAAATTATGCCAACATTTAAATTAAAATGTGTTCTTTTGCACAAACTTGCCCTATATTACAAGGCAATTTGAAATTCTCAAAATTCTAACCAAAGGTACAACATTACAGTAATTTTATATTGTGGTCTACAGTGCTGTGCACTTAAAAGTATTCCTTTTCACATACTGAATGGTTGCTGTGATGAGGTATCCTTTCTTACTATGTACAGTAATTTGTGCTAGAATGGAAAACTTTCAGTTTATAGATCTCATGATTGGTCAGCATTTAATATTTCTGAGTGGTTTCTTATCTAGTGTGAAGTTTGCATTTTGCCATCTTCATATTAGAAAAACTTGCTTGTATACACACTTTCAGAAGTTTCTTTATGAAACAGCTATACAGTATAGCAGTAAATTATGAAAGAAAAATAAATATCTAATTGCATTTATATCAAAAAATTATGGCAATGCCCTCCAAGTTGTAATCTGTGTAGTGTAAAAATTTGGTTGTGTGTAACATCTATATGCTACATGGAATTTAGAATTTCTCTCATTTGGAAAGTGGAGTAGTTTGGGTAGACATTGAATCATTTTTTGGCTTATGAATGCATGTGTATATGCATAGACGTGAGTTACTGTGGAGCTGCAGGCTGGCCATGGAAACTAACGGCTGGCCTGGGCTTCCAGGGAACACGACTGGGCCCATACCAGGATCCATTACCGCACCAGGTTCTCAACCATGGTACACGATGCCCAGTCTTATGGAGGCCAGCATCAGTCAAGTAGAAGAGTCATCACTACATCAGCCCTACTTCCCACATCAGGTTTCACGTGCTCTTCATCCTAAACCCAAGTGCCCAGAATGTGGGAAGGAGTATTCTAACAATTCCAACCTAAAGCAGCACATTGCTAATGTTCATTTGGAAGCTCAACATTGGGAGACTTGTCCAGTCTGTAGTAAACAATTCAAGACTAGACAGTACTTACAGGTCCATATGCTATCCTCTCATGGCATTCGACAGCGCAAGAATTATCAAGCTGGTTCTTATCATTCGTCATTTGGAAACTTGTGATTTCCCCAGCCTTTGTTTTAAAATTGTGTGGTTGTTATTGACCATGTGATCCCACCTCTAAATGTTAGTGGAGGTTCTTCACTGGCAATAAAAGTGTAACAAAATATTTGTGAAAGAATTTTGCATATTTTTATTCATACAGTAGTAATTATGTAACAAGTAACAAAATTGCTAGATATTCAAGATAGTTTGAAAGTATTACCTTGCAATTATTGTGAATTGAAGACTGTTTATTTAATATCTTCTTTTTCTTGAGCGTATACATCTTAGTTTTTAGTATTCTGAGAGGATCTAATTTTTGTCATTTTCAAATGGCTGCCTTTGACTGTAAGATCAATTGTGTGGGATTACATTATTACAGTTATTGTAAATGTTAACTATGTAGTTCACACAAACGGTCAGCCTCCAACACGCACTAAGCGATGGCGGTGTGTGTTGCAGAGCGGCCGGTGTGTCCATACTGCGAGCGAGCATACAGCTCTCCAAGCAACCTGAGACAGCATATAAGGAACGTTCATATGGAATGTTCTCGTGACCAGTGGCTGCATTGCAACGTATGTGGGAAACCTTGCAAGACGAAGCATTACCTCATTAACCATCAACTACAAGCCCATGGTATCCGCCAACGACAGCAGCCATTCCCTTTTCCTGAACAACCTTTTTAAATCAGCATGTTCTTCATTCAGCCAAGTGTAACAAGTCAAATTTCATTAGCTTTAATAAGTCATGTTCCTTGTTTTAAAATAGTTGTCATTTTCCTTTCACTGCTATTCAGAATGACACATTCATTTAGATAATATCTATCTATCATTCTTGTATCCAACATTGCATGGTGTGATATTTTAGTCATGTGATAAAAGTGTTTCTCACTATTTTTCTGAGCAGGTTAAGATTAATTGTCAATGATTGTATTCTGAAAGTATGATTAATTTATAATTATTTCATAATCTTCGCAAATTTTCTGTTTATAGTTAATATTGGATTTGCATTATAATGCAAATTGCTTATTTGTGATATTTTTTTATTTGTAATTCCTCTTTTGAATGTATTTTCTTTATTGCCACAGTTTTGTGTACTTCTCAATTCTCATATTTGAATGTCTTTGTGTATGCCATGTCTCAGCTCAGTGGTCCACTTTGAATGAAAGTAAGCTCTCTATGTATCAATTATTGAGTTGTTTTGAAAATGTCACAAGTTACGCCTGATGTATGAAAGTGTTCATGTGATCTGAGTCCTAGATGTGACAGGGTAAACTCAATTTCCACCAATTCACATTGTGTTGTCCTCATGGTGTAATCAGGAGCAGCTCTATATCCCCCTTGTTGAAGAAAACTAATCTAAATATTATTTCCATCATATGCCTCAAAAAACTCAACACAGTTTGAAATTGGAACTGTGTTTTACTTAGCTTACTTTCTTTTCAATTTGTGCCTTGTTACTCATAAATCTCAATGGATTCATTTTGTATTTAGAAAGCCAAAGAAGTGTGGACTGAAATTTCAATTTTACTAGGTTCGAAAGTATTTGTGCACTTGTATTGGCTGTGGTTTTATTTTATCAGCTGTTTGTTTTTATTTATCTAATCTAACAGTGTGCAAGTTAGACAGGACGATGGAATTTTATGCATTGGTGTGTTCCATTAAGTGTGATGTAAACAACCAAAATTGGAATACGGTCTTTAAAAAGAAGAATCAGGCATATACTATTAGTATGAGTAACTGAGAGTATTGTTAAATAAATGTGTAAAGAAGATATTGTTGTATTGTATGTCAAAACTTATGAGGTTTTGCAGTGTAATTTATTATAATATAAACAAATTTCATGATATTTCTATCCCATGGAACTATTTTTCATTTCCCTGACACTCAGAAATTTTCTCTGCTGACTGGTTAAGATACCTGGCTAGATTCATCTTGAGTGATTTCTTACCAATGTCCAGCACAAATTATCTAATCATTGAACTTTATCCTGATTTTTATAAACAATTTTCAGTTTTGAGAAAATGACTTATGTTCCTTTCTTTTTATTTGCAGTGAACCGTCGAGGTCTGGATATGATGCGAGTTCGAGCTACAGATCCACGGCCCTGCCCTAAGTGTGGAAAGATATATCGCTCTGCACATACACTGCGCACTCATTTAGAAGATAAGCACACTGTCTGTCCTGGGTACCGGTGTGTACTCTGTGGCACAGTTGCTAAATCTCGTAATTCCCTCCATTCTCATATGAGCCGGCAACATCGTGGTATTTCAACCAAGGATCTACCAGTCCTTCCTATGCCATCTCCATTTGACCCTGAGCTTGCTTCACGGCTTCTTGCCAAGGCAGGAGTTAAAGTCACAGCAGCAGAACTTCGTGCTAGAAGTTCCCCCACTGGTCCCCCAAGAAGGTAAGAATGTCACCTTCCTTCTGATTTTGAAAAATTTATGTTTTGTAGTAGCTTCACAGTAACTTATTCTTTTCTGTTTGGCAGGTCTGACATTCGACTGGATTTGAAATTGGACAACAACATGAGATTCTCAAATGCCCCCTCTGAAACTGGCAGCAGTATTGGGCGAGGTGATGAGATGGACATGGACCCTGAAGACCTAACTGTGCCTAGTCACAGGTTTGGAGGTGTCGATATTACAGCTGTTAGTCCACCTTTAAATAGCCTCAATCATCATCTCGAAAGAGAAAGGGAGAGAGACCGAGAACGAGAACGAGAGCGGGAGCGAGACAGAGACCGCGACCGAGGTGACAGAGGCGACAGAGGCGGTGGTGGTGTCCAGGCCACAATCACCAAGATCGGGCCTCCCTCTTCACCCAGACATCACCCTCCTCCTCCTCTACCACCCACATCACAGCACCATCAGTTACACGGCGCAGTGATGGCAGCCAAGTCTCTGGATGCAGCAAGAAACAGAGGTGGTGCGCAGGAGCCACACACAGGTCCCCCGGGTTCAGGCCACCACAACCCCTTAACGGGCAGTGCCCTATTGGACACATACCTCCAAATGATTGCAGAAAGTGGTCTCGGACTGAATCTCAACAGTGAACAAGCTGCCCATGCTGCAGCAGCAGCAGCCGCTCATGCAGCCAAAATGTCTGCTGAACTCCGGAACAAAAACAACAATGAAGTAGACGTTGATCGTAAAATTATGAATGATGCTGAGTCATCAGCTGGGGAGGAAGAAGAGTTCAGTGAGGAAGAGCGTGAGGCAATTACTGCAGAATAGGGTTTATTTCACTGTAGACATTTCTATGTAGTAATCCATGACTTGAATCTATTTTAAATATTGCTGGATTACTGAACCAAAGATGGCTTTCATAGAATCTTCAACAGTTTTTTTTTTCCTTTTTATTTCATATTTGATTATATGAAGTATGCCAGTTTCTACTGGTGAATTCAGGGTATTGTTGCTTGAGATTCCATCCAACTTTCCCATCTTATGCTGCCCACAAGGTTCCTACGGGCTGTGGTTTTCCTGCAGTTCTCAGAAGATGTTACGCTGTTGTGGAATAAATAGTATTTATTTTGATGCATGTTATGTGTCGCTATGTTAGTCTCTGATGTTGTTAAACTTTGTTGTTTTGTTCTGTCTTCTTGACAATTTTCACCACCTTATTGGATGGGGAGTCAAGGTTTCAAGTTTGTTTTAGTGATCTTTATTTGAAAATCTGTTTTTAACTTGTGTGCCTCTTAATTGGTACACTGATGTCAGTACAACTATGCAACAAACCTCAGGGTCTCAAGATATTCTTGATATTTATAATATATCATAAACAACTCAGGTAGGTTTTGATGTTTATACATCAAACAACATAACTTCAGTACAATATTGACACGTTGGTATTTGTCTAGGATTGAAAATAGATGTAATTTGTTGCAAGCTGCAACTACGGTTATACTGGTACATAAAATAGTTAAGGTTTTGTATCGTTATTATTTTATAGTTTAAAGGAACTATATGCATGTTCACTCACACAATGCATACTTATGAATGTGTTTCTTCCTCAAGTACAAAGATTTCAAACCGGGTCAGTTACGTAGTAATAGGTAGTTGATCTGTATCATAAATAGCTGTGCACTTTTGCACTTATTTTATTTTGTTGTGGGAGAGGCTCATTCCCCTATTTACCTATTTACTACTACCTCAGTGTGGATGAATGCAGACAGGGTGGAGCATTTTGCTCCGAAATACTTGCACATTACACGTGCAGAAAGTCTCTTGAGGGAAATGGGTCTTCAGAGATATCGCAGCTCTTACCCTTCAAAGGTCTTTTCTGGAATACTCTTCTGAGGTATTTTTACAGGTATATTTATATCTGAGTATTCTTCAGAATTAAACCTTATTAATTGTTAGTCACTTGAGATTGGTAAGAGGCTGCATTACAAAATATCATTTCATACGGGTAAATGCATTCCACACATACCTTTCTCATAGTTGTAGTCAGAGCGCTTCCGAGGGATCTGATCCCTTATTCCGTTCTACCTCATTCATAACATAATGTGATTTAAAGAGTCTCTCCTTTACCATGTTTCTTGTGGAGTATTAACCTGTGATATTACAGGTAAAGGCGTGATATACTCCCAACTGCTCAAACCACCCACCCTAATACTGAGATGGTCATTGAGTCCCATTCACATTATATATATTTTTATATATACATACTTGTTCTTTTTAGTTTGCTCATTCTGTAGCAATTCATTCCTGTCATCTGTTGTGTACCTGTCTCTCATGTCATCTAGTATCCCACATATGTTTTCTGACCAAACCTATAAATACTTAATTGTAAAGACCTGTCAGAGGGCCTCCTCCACCTCAGCAATGGGTGGGTTTGAAAGCAGCTCATGCTGCTTTATTTTCTCTCCTGAACTACAGAGTATTGTTATATTATTCATATCAACTTTCTTCAGTCAGATATTATTCACATGTATACCGTAGTCAGGTATTATGTTACTCCGATACAATACCACTGTGTAAGCACTACCAATCAAAACTGTTCTGTGATTGACTATTCAGTGCATCATTGATGTACAATATACCTAACAAATCCTGTAATTGCATTTGTTAGATCAAACCCAGGGCAGCATTAAGATATATTAAAAGAAACGGGTCATTTTTCCTTAAATTTATGAGTTGATAGGTAAAAGATGGATTGGCTTGTTGATATTAGTATGCGTACTACTTGAAAAATGGATTGCAAGATGGGGAATTTTCCAGCATGCATCAGTTAAGTGAGATAAAGGTGTTCTTTACATCATGTTGATAGAATACACTAGGACTGTTGTTGATGTTTTGTTGTTAATTTGTTGAGAGCCATCACAGCATGAAGCTGTGCTTCACAATATTTGCTTCTGTAAATGTGAATGTGTGCTCTGCTTTGTTTGCAAAAATTGCCACATTTATGTGTGCTTACTGGAACTGTTTTGTATAGATGACATTGAAGAGAGGGTGCTCTTGTGTGTTTATGTATGATGATTTTATTAAAAGTAAATCAGAGAAAATATATGTACATAAAAATTTAATTGGAATATGGTTGAAAGATTTAAAAAATTAAGTTTGTTAGTCGTTCTAGTGTCTGAGTAGCTTTGTTGCCACTGTAGACAAGTTGATGTTAGCAAACAAGAGGAAAAATAAGTCTTGAGTGGATCGTGGCACTATAGTCCAGGTACTGTTGTGCCCAGTTATTTAGTTCTAGTGCATGTTGCATAATGGGGTAAATCTCTTATTGTTATAAATGCATTTTTTTCTTTTTAAATGTGGGGTTGTATAATACCAATTTAAAACTCAACCAGCCATAGTCTCATTGGTAATATTTATGCTCCCTGAGTGTGAAGTTGTTGCGAGCTTATTTATAATAAATACAGCATTATAGTACTGAGTGCCATACTGACCATTTACCTGTAAGGAAAACATCGTAGTGTGTGTCAATGCTGTGTTAAAACATGCTCTTTAAAAGCTTTGATAGGTAATTTCAAACACAAGAAAGGTTCCTAAAGGTAGTTTGCAGTTCCTCAACAAATTTTTGAAACTTTTGTATTTTATTTTTTTAAAGTTGTCGTGTTTTGGGATTTTAGAATTTGCATCCATCATTAATTGGTTTTGATGATGGTTGCTGTTGAGGATCTGTGTGCCTTGAAAATTTAATGCTATTAGAGCACTTGCATTTATTAGCCCTCATAAAGCATGAAGGTGATAAGGCTGAAATGTGGCATGTTACGGGTATTTTCATGATTCTACTCAAATGTACGGGTTTTTCCAAAGAGAACCTAAGGAATCATCAGGAAATGAAATCATCAGAAGCTATTTAAAGAAATTTGACTCTTGTCTTTATTCAGTTTGAAACAATGGGAAATTTGGATGGGTAGTATTTGTTTACTGCTGTTTACAGCCAGACACTTGCCTGCTTCTTCAGGTGTTCACAGTTCCTATCTTGTACCCTTGACAAATCATA
The DNA here is from genome assembly GCF_000697945.3 of Frankliniella occidentalis. Classification (NCBI taxonomy): domain Eukaryota; kingdom Metazoa; phylum Arthropoda; class Insecta; order Thysanoptera; family Thripidae; genus Frankliniella; species Frankliniella occidentalis. The sequence continues at coordinate 3,014,502 of NW_026267135.1, forward strand.
AGAATAGAAATTTTTATAGTGTATGATGTAGACAAATGCAGTTTTTGCATAAATGCATTGGATAAGGTTACATTTCTCATTACATATTTTTCCATTACCTGCCTGGGTTTCTATGTTTGTTTCTCTGAATGATTGGATTTTATCCTGTAGTTTGTACTGCATTAGATTTAATTTGACTTTTGTTTCCATTGTGTTCATATTTTGATGACTGTAGATTTATCTTTTAATTTTGTATATGTCAGGTTATACTAAGAATTGTACAAATAATAGTCATTGAAATTGTTGCCATTCAGAACATACTACCTCAACCTTGTATATTTTGCTATTCATTAACACAACAGTATTTTGTTTTAGTTCGCATGGAATAAATATTTCAAGGTGTTGTTTTCTGCTCCTGAATCTGAGTTTAAAATTATTTTGTTTCTTTAACTGTCTAGTTTTGTACCATGGTACATAATTTGGCATTTCCTCCTTATGTTTACCGTCTTTCAGTCATGGTGATTGGAAGAATTTAATTTATTGTGTTTTAGTACGGTGGTGCATTTTTGTGTGCAGAGGGAAAATGTCTACAAATGCTCACAATTATTCTGAAATGGGAATTTTCCCCACCCAGTCTATGATGCACACAGGTGTTCAATCAAAAAACTAACATTAAATAGTAAACTTTCATTTGATGTGCTCTTGATACCTTACCTCATTTTTGAATAAAGACATTTTAATGAGCAGTATGCTGAAATTTTATCTGATGAATCTGTGAATGAGTCTGAGTGATACAGTACTTGCGTTCTAAAACATTGAGGTTGCAGCTTAGCACAGTGTTGATATTGACTATAAGAAGACTTTGGAAGATGAAATTTGTCCTGTCATGTTTTGTGAGCTGGCTGCATGTCAGCCATCTGATGAAAAGAGCCGACATTAGTTGTGTTTTTAAAAATTCTCACTTTGCCTCTCAGTAATTTGTACCTACTAGGAAGACTGAAAGTTACATCCCATATTTGTTACTTGTCCATGACATTGTAGCTCTTGTTTTTATTCAAGTTTTAGTTACTGCTGAACTGAACTCTAATTATGTAGCCATGATCGGTTTTGTAACAGTTTTCTAAATTTACGCATTAAAATTCTCCCCAGTGGTCTTTTTTTGTTGCTGTTTATAGTTATGCTGCCTGAACTAGTCAAAATTTTAAAAAATAGAAATTTATTGGTTCTTTTAATGAAAGACATTTTTTGTTTTTATATAGCTGCCTTATATTTTGTGTGCAAAATATTGGGGATAGACCTAGACCATGAATAATACTGCCCTTGTGATATTTTTAGAAGATTGACCCAGTTACTTAATGTGTTGAGAAAGTGAAATTTTGTGAGTATGCATTAACTCTTCCCTGTTCAGCACTGTGCTGGCTGTCATACTAAAAATTCAGAAGATGTTTGTTAGAAACTGATAGTTTGTATATATCTATG
>NW_026267135.1:3016109-3021135 GCF_000697945.3 Frankliniella occidentalis
GGGGGCTGGGACTACACTAAAATTGCTATCATTTGCACATTGCCCTCAACCAGCTGGGGCATGAAGGTGTGCTGATGAAAATCTAGGTGCAGAGATCACAACAGATCACCTGACTGAGAGCATTCAAAGTAACCTTGCCCCCCTTCCTCTTTGCCCCAACCCCCAACAGGGTTATATCAGCCAGTTGTGGGAAAGCAGAAGACATACTGCAAGACAAACAATAATAATGGTATTCATCGAAGTCTGTGGGATATCAGTTCACCAATAATTTCTTCGAATATACCTGTAAGTGATAGAGAACACCTATTTCTGGCTTAAGAGTCTGTCCCTCAAATTTATTGGCGAAGATTCGTTCTTGAAAAAGTGGAAGTAAACTTAACCTCGCCACCCGACTTCATTCAGTATTCTTAGTTTTAATGCTTTAAAACGTAAGTGTCACAAACTGAATTAGTTACTTGTGTCGCTTAAAAATATTCAGGTCTTATCTGAGTGCTTCCTTTTACTTATGTGAGATTAAATTACACAACTATTGCTTGTGTTAGTCTGGTAAACTAAGGTTATATCGTTTTACTTACTTATTGCAGAAAATTACCATGAATCCAAGTTTGTATTCTGCAGCATCTGGTCTTAGAGGTGCTTTACATTTCCAGAAAATTGGATCTGTCTGTAATTTACAACTGCACTCCTCAACAATTTTAAAGTCAACCACTGTTCCCACGTTGAGTGCATATGAAGAGATTGAGATTCCTGTTCCGTGGGGCCATATTTCAGGTATGAATTTAAACAGGTATCTGTGTCTATAATTTGAACAGCACCTTTGATTAAACAACACTTTATTTTTTCAGGGAAATGGTGGGGAAGGAAGGATGTGACACCCGTTGTTGGCTTTCACGGTTTTGAAGATAATGCAGGCACCTTTGACAGACTGGCACCATTGTTGAATTTACCAGCTTTCCTTGCCTTAGATGCCATAGGGCATGGTAAATCCTCCCACATTCCTCCAGGGATGGTTTATACCTTCATAGACTTTGTAATTGCATTCAGGCGAGTTGTCAAATACTATGGTTGGGAAAAATTTTCTATCATTGGGCATTCATTTGGTAGCACTATGGGTCATATTTATGCCTCTCTCTACCCCAAAGAGGTAGAAAAATTTGTAAGTTTAGACTGTGCACGGACCTTTATGGCCACAATAGGGATGGGTGGAGTCACAGGGGCGCCTCGTTTGAGATTAATAACTGAAAAGTCTCTGAAGGCAGATAAAGATCTTTCTCGGGAACCGCCAGCTTATACTGCTGATGAAATGGTTGAAGCATTGTGCTCAACTCTTCACTCTGTGATGCCAGAACACGTCCACCATTTAATGAAGAGGGGTTCCAAGGCCCATCCTTCAAAACCCAGCCATTTATATTTTACCAGAGATCAGAAGCTCAGACAAAGTGATTTTAATAGACCTAGTTTGGAAGTGCTAAAAGAGGCTGCCAAACAAATTAAATGCCATGTATTAACAATTTTAGGCTCCAGTGGATTTGTAAATATTGCAGAGGGTTCACTGCAACAGAAATCCTTTAACCAATTTGAAAAATTAATTGAAGAATCAGCAGCAAGTTACCAGAGGCTTCTTGTTGAGGGATCCCATCATGTGCACCTCAATAACCCAGAGAATGTTGCTCCTCACATCAATACTTTTTTTGCCACATGAAATAAAAGAATACATTTCTTAAAAAAGAGTAACTTTATTATCAAAATACAAAAATATTCCGATACTTCATACAGGTAGTTCTACAACAAAATAACTATGTCTTGTAAAAAGAATGACATTAAACACCTTTTAAAAAATTAAGGCACAGGACAATAAGTCATTAACATTTGTTAAGATATAAAAAAATTAATAAATAAAATGGATGGATGGCGATGGCATGTCAGATGGCAATGATTTTCAGCTTTGAATTCTTACTTAGAGATAGAAATAGAACTCCCTCGGATTGCAAAACTTAAATTGAGCTTTTCTGCAAGAGATTTAAAGAGTTCTCTTTCCTTAGGAGTAAATCCAGCAGGTAAAATCATCATGGACTGATCAGGATCAGCACTAAACTTTTCAAGAGTTGCAAGCATTTCTTGAGCCTCTGGAGACATTTCTTCCTGAGCCTGAAATCAGAGACATAGTTAAGTAAGTAAAGAGCACAAAGTAGACTACACAACCAATACTTCGATTACCAACCTTTTCTTCAACCACTTTTGATTCAGGATTGAAGGCCCTTCTCCATGTTTCTTTCTCAGTTTCTTTTTCTTTCTTAATTTTCTGTTCCAACTGTAAAAGACAAATAAGTCAAAGTATTGTCCATACTTAAAGACAAAATAACACTTTCACATTGATGAAAATTAATTGGTAATCCAAACCTTATTCAAAGTATCATGAATAGTTTTGTCATCATTCTTGATTCTCATTGCTTTCAAAAGATGTTCCTTTGCTCTTTCTAAATCTCCTAAAGACATAAGTGCTTTGCCCCACCTAAAAAAAATGTTATAATTTAAAAATATAAGAGACAACAATAACAAAACAAAAATACATGAACTTTAATTACGTACTGGCAATGAACTTTGTGATTATTAGGTTGAATTTTATCAGCCTCTTTGAGATGAATGATTGCAGATGGTGCAAAGCTTGCATTGCCATGCAGTTCGTTGAAAACTATTGCCAAGTTAAGGGAAACCTTAAACATGTGTTTGTAAAACTCTTCTTCCTCTTCCTCATTTTTCAGGTGACATTTGGCAAGAATATTTTTGGCTTTCTGCAACCTACAAGGACAGTAATGATGCTTAGTACAGTTGGTTTTCTTAGTCTAAAAGTGGTCATCCAAGCACAATAATATTACCTGATCTTGCTTTCATGGAACCTCCTCTCATTGTAGAGAGTAATACCCTCCTTCAACAAAGCAGAGACAGCACTTTTGCACACATCCCATGATTTCTCTCCTTTGGTGTTGGCTGTAGCTTGAGCGATTGCAGCCTCTGTCCCTTCTTTCCAGTTCATCACTTCAACAACAAATAAAACTTCTGAATCTGAAAAATAAAATTGAAATATTGAAATTAATAGTGTGTGGCCATGCAGATGTTAACTTCAGTAAGGCAGAACCTTCATAGAGCCATATGCCACTTACTTGGAGGGATACGTGGAGGACAGCCTATTGCACCAAATGCAACAGACGGCTGAAGAATAAACTCTGCCTTCTCACGACTCCTCATAGTGGCAACTCCCATATCCAACCCTGGTATCATACCAGAGCAGCCCAAGACAAATTCAGCTGATTGGCCACGAAGGAGGGTGGAGTCGAACGGGACCTCATTGAATTCCATATAACCCTCGTAGTGAAGACGGACTAAGGCATTAGGGGAAATAATTTCTCCAATTCCCTCTCTAATAATCTGTACAGAAACAACTACTTAGAAATCTTAGCAAGCAAATTTTGAAATTGATATAATGTAAGTACTACTTACTCTTTTCTTCACCAGTCCATTCGGGTGAACATCAGTCATTCTCTCTTTCAAAGTTTCAAATGGCGTGCTATTTTCAAATCCATCTGGTACAGTTACTGTATCAAAGTTGGCACTGTCTATGAGTGCATCTGGATCAAACACATCTTCAGCTGTCTGGAAATCTGTTGGATCATCCTCATTGCCTAGGTCCTTCACGGTGAAGGTAACGTCTCCCCCACCAAGAAGATCACTGAAAACACAACCACATTGAGTGAGTATTTTATGAGAAAAGCATCCAAAGCGATAGGAGTGGGAGGGTTAGGTCGCCGGCGTCAACGTGCCAAGGCCCACCCCATTTTACACTGTTTAGAAGATGTCAGACATCACAAACGACAAAACGCAAATGGTGAAAAAATCACATCTATTGGACCTTTAACAGTTTTAAGGATGAGCGACAATATTAGTAAATGACCGAGGGGCGAGCCCAACGTCTCAAAAGTGAAATTCTTCGGAAACTTGCTTACCTCAACTTGATTCCTTCAGAGAGTTCGATTTTAGCATCTCCGAGCGCCATGGCGAGAGAAGGTTGATACGCACAATACTGTCGGAATCTTTTCTTCTAAGTACAAAAACCAGCGTTTGGCCTTCCCTATCACACACTAGCTTGGGCACGCACTTGCAGCAATGTGTGGGGACAACGAATACCGAGCTTGAATGAAGAGAAGAAGAAAAAAGGATTAATTTTAGTTTACATGTCGTGCCAATCTGCAGTAACATTGTGAATATTGAATAACGGTGCGTAGTGTTAAAATACCAGCGAAATAATTTTCAAAAATGTTTTTCATAGAGAACACGAATGCGAAACAACATTTGTGAAACAAACAATCAAGGTTTTTAATAAGTCGAAACACAAATTAAAGTGTACGCATTGTGGCCCCCCCTATTGTTAGAGTGCAGTTGTGTTGCCACCATCGAAACAGATGTTGTTATAATCAAATTAGTTCGCCAACATTAAAAATATTTTTCAATTCTTTCCTATAATTATTTCTTGAAACCTTTAGTAAAATCAAGTGTTGGGCTGTGAAAAGAAACCAATGTCGTGCCAGGTAGAACGCATTGGTTCGTGTTTCACTGTTGGCAACAGGGCAGCCCACCACAGGCGAAAATTCAAACTTGACGGTACTGTAGCCGTACAGCTCGGGAGCTCGGTTTACAGAAACGATTTCGAAAAGACACAATGAGTTTGATTTTGTCGTAAAGAGTCCACGTTTTTGCTTTGATTCGTGCTGTCCGCGCTCGACGTGGTAGAGCGGTCTAACGTACTTTAACGTACTTTATGTAGTTTCAGCTACCTGGGCCTCAGGTAGGTGTGCACCCGGCACAACCTACCGTACAATCAGACATGCCTAAGGTCCAACTTTTTCTCTCACGTGTATAACTTCCTATATTGCCCGTGCTTTGAAAAGTCAGACCCCAGTGTATGTAGCCTTCTCCAGGCTCCAGAGCAGAGCCCCGTGCGGGTAGGCAACACACGCGCACGCCTGCATGC
>NW_026267135.1:3022016-3023034 GCF_000697945.3 Frankliniella occidentalis
AGCTCTCCTCGATCTCTGAGAGTGTATACGGCGAGAGCTCGAGTAGCTAAGTTCGCGTTACTTGCAAGAGGGGGAAAAATGTAACGTCAAGCAGGGAGCAATTCGTCTCTATACGGCAAGCCAGAGCTCTTTCGGGCGTGCGTTTTCCTCTACCCCCATCTCTCCCCCTCTTGTTATTCACTCTTCCATTTCAGCCTACGCAGTCGTTTTTGCGCAAATAGATTTTTTCCCCCGCTGGTTGTTTGAACACCCATGACTGAGCGTTTATGAATAAATCGTTTCTAGCCTGCCACTTACACATTCACGTAACCCCCCCCCCTTTTTTCGGTTCTCCTTTTCCTCCAGGACTCCGTCCTACACACCACCACACATTGAGAGCGGGGTTTTGTCACCATAAATTCAGTGCTGTTGGTTTTAAGACGTATTTTCTGACTCACCGTCGAGGCGCTGTAAAAGTGGATAACGTAAAGGTCCTAATTAAAAGGTGCGAACCCGGTATCTACTGCTTCTCCGCACGTAACCAACCACCGGCAACAGCTCACCATTAAATTCAACAACTCGCGCGCGTGGGCGCGGAAAGAACGTAAAGTTATTTGGCGCGAAGTAATCGAGTCCATCATCCCTTTGCGCGCATCCTTTTGCGCATGACCCGGGGCGCGCACTCGCGAGCAGCAGCAGCAGCACTGGGCCGCCGCCCCGCCCCTCGGCCCCCCTAAATGGAAGAAGCGTGTCCAAATCCGTCCAAATTTCGGCGTCCTTGGCCGCGCACTGTACAGGGCGTAACATAGCCATCCGCGCCCTGGGAAGGGGCGCGACGTGTGATGGTATGGCATACCGTATTGGCTTTCTCTTCCCCCCTTTATCCTCTTTTCCCACCAACCCCGCTTCTTCTTCTATATCCCTACGAGGAAGAACTCGCCCCCCCCCCCGGTGTGTGTGTGTGTGTGTGTGTTTCTATCCTCACACGCCTCAGGGGATACTGTTCAAAAATTACACAACACGCGAAACTTGTTGTTAT
>NW_026267135.1:3023759-3034486 GCF_000697945.3 Frankliniella occidentalis
GTGAGTGAGTGAGTGAGTGAGTGAGTGAGTGAGTGAGTGAGTGAGTGAGTGAGTGAGTGAGTGAGTGAGTGAGTGAGTGAGTGAGTGAGTGAGGAAGCGAGCGAGCGACAGAGAGAGGGAGAGAAGGCAGTGGAGAGAGAGAGAGAGAGTGAGCGAAAGAGTGAGCGAGAGTGTGAGCGAGAGAGAGTGTTGGTAGAGTTACCCACTGTGTGCGTATTCCTCCACCCCCACCCCCTTTTATGGGCGCCGACGTTGAGGGTACGTACGTACGGTCGGGGTTGGTGTGCAAATGCATCTCCGGAGGAGGGGAGGGGGGGGGGGCTTGGGGATCGTATACTTCGGCTCCTTCAGGAGCGAGCGAGCTCCGGCACGCCACGTCGCGCCACGCCATATCACCTTCGCCTTACTTTCGCACGCACCCGCCCCCATTCGCACACCTCCCTTCTCCTGCTGCCCCGGGTCCCTCCCGCACACCGCCGCCGCCGCCGTGGCCCGGATCCGGACGTAGTAGTAAGAGCAGCGTGACGGCATGGCTGGGCGGGGCGAGGCGGGGCGAGGCGGGGCGGGGCGGGTGTGGGTGCCGCCACGGTGCGATGCTACGAGCACCCCCTCCCCCCTCCCGCCCACCCCTACCCGCACCCCAGCTCGCCCCCCTTTTGCGCCGCTACGGTACTACACACTCCCTCATCCCTTATTCCGCACAGTTCCTCCCTCTTTCTTCTCGCAAATTCACCGGATCCCTCTCTTTCTCTCTCGCTCTCGCCCGTCTCTCTATGTATCTCCTCTCTCTCCGAACACCCTTTCCTCGTTTCTCCCGCTCCCATCCTTGCGTTCCGCCCTCCAGCCGCCCCTCCCCTCCCCACCCCTCGCCCGCGGGCAGGACAGCCCCCCTGCGCCCGCTCGCCTCGCCCACCACCGCTCTCTCCCAAGGCTAGGGGCCAGCGTCCAAAGTCCGCGTTCAAATACGTACTCTACTACGAGTTGGTGCGTTCAGGAGCAGCCACCGGGGGTGGTAGGGCAGCGGGGGCGGGCGGGGGCAGCAGTGTTTGGGGAGTCAGCCCCCGGGCGGGCCGGTCCTGGCCGCGCCCCTCCGGCAGCGGGTGCCCTCCCCCCCTCTCCGGCCTCGGGCCCTGCGCGCCCTGCCCGCCCTACGCGCAGCTGGGGGTGCGTCGCGGAGCTCCGTGGACGGGGCTCGAACCCCTTCCAGCCCGCCCCACCGCCCCCCCACAGCGACGCCGAGCGACGCCGAGCGACGCCGAACCGAGCCCGCCCCGCAGAGGCCGACCCAGGCCCAGGCCGAGGCCTCCCAGGCCAGGCCGCGGCGGGGAGAGAGCAAGAGAGTGAGAGAGCGTAGAGAGAAACACGGAGAGAGAGAGGGAGACACCAACAGGGCGCCAAGTGCGTCCTGGAACGCAGTCTCCTCCGCTGGCGGAGCCCTCGCGCTCTCGCTCGGGAGGGGGTGGGCCGGGCCGCCCGGGCCGGGTGTGCCTCGCCAGCGCCCCGCCGCACCCCCGCCACGCCCCGCCACGCCCCGCCACGGCCCTAGCCTAGCGACGAGGAGCGAACAGCCCCGCGTGGAACAGGTTGGGGAGGCGAGGGGAGGGGAGTCCATGACGTCACGGTCGCCATGGCGACGGAAGGGGCGAACTGCAGTGTGAGCTGGTAGCCGCTAGGTGACTCCGGCGGCGCTAGCTGTACGGCCTGGGCCCCTGGCCGTGAGCGGGGGTGGGCGGGGGCGCGGGCGGGGGCGCGGGCAGAGCGGCGAGTGGGGGGATGGCTGGGCTGGTGGGGGTGGAGGCCGTGGTGGGTGGTGGGAGAGCAGGCTGCCAGGGCTGCCAGGGCTCCACGGGTAAAAATCAATTTAGAACGCAGTGGGTAGCGTGCGGGAGCGGTGCGGGACCCTCGCGGCGAGCGAGCGCAGGCAGGCGGGGCAGACAGCGAGCGCCGAGCCGAGGCCGCCGGGGCGGGGGCGCGCGCGGAGCGGAGCGCAGCGCAGCGACCAGCGCAGCGCAGCCTGGCCTCGAGGGCGTGCGCGGGCGTGCGCGGGCGTGCACGGGCGGGCGAGCGCGCGGGCGTGCGCGGCGGAAGGGCGTGCCGGCCTGGGGCAGGCCAGGGCAGGGCCCCTTCGGGCGGGCCCACGGGCGGGACCCCACGGGCGGGACCCCACGGACGGGCCGCGCCGTGCAGACACCATGGCCGAGGAGGATACCAGCGGGCCAGAAATAGCGGGCCGCAGCCGCGGCGGAGGCTGCACCTCGCCGTTACCTGCCGCGTAGTCGCGCTGCGTGCGCTGTGACACGTGCGAGTGGTCCGTGCCGGGGCCGGGCGTGCTCCCGAGCAGCGTGCGTGCGTGCGTGCGAGCGGGCGTGAGGGCGGGCGCGGATGAGTGTGCAGTGCGGTGTGCGGGCCGGGCGCGGCAGCATGTGAGTGGTGCGCGCGAGGTGCACGAGTGGAGGATGGGTCCAGGACGCCGCCCAGGACCGCCTGGTCCCCGCGGACCCCCCGGAGGCGCCGGCCCCGGACGCCGGCGAGCAGGCTGCCGCAGTCCCGGAGGCCGGGAGCAGAGCGAGGACAGCCGCGCGCAGGGTAGCCTATAGCATCGAGCATGGCCTCGGTCGCCGCGTGGCTCCCGTTCGCCCGCGCGGCTGCCATAGGATGGGTGCCCATCGCCACGCACCCCCTGCCGCCGCCGCCCATCCCCAAGGACCGGCGGAAAGCGGACGACGAGAAGCTCCTGATCAACGTGTCGGGCAGGCGCTTCGAGACATGGCGCAACACGCTGGAGAAGTACCCGGACACGCTGCTGGGCTCCAACGAGCGCGAGTTCTTCTACGACGAGGAGTGCAAGGAGTACTTCTTCGACCGGGACCCGGACATCTTCCGACACATCCTCAACTACTACCGCACGGGCAAGCTCCACTACCCGAAGCACGAGTGCTTGACGAGCTACGACGAGGAGCTGGCCTTCTTCGGCATCCTGCCGGACGTGATCGGCGACTGCTGCTACGAGGACTACCGAGACCGGAAGCGCGAGAATGCGGAGCGGCTCATGGACGACAAGCTGTCGGAGAACGGCGACCAGAACCTGCCGCAGCTCACCAACATCCGGCAGAAGATGTGGAGAGCCTTCGAGAACCCCCACACCTCGACGGCGGCCCTCGTGTTCTACTACGTGACGGGCTTCTTCATCGCGGTGTCCGTCATGGCCAACGTGGTGGAGACGGTGCCGTGCGGCCACCGGCCCGGCCGCGCGGGCACGCTGCCGTGCGGCGAGCGCTACAAGATCGTCTTCTTCTGCCTGGACACGGCCTGCGTCATGATCTTCACGGCCGAGTACCTGCTGCGGCTGTTCGCGGCGCCGGACCGCTGCAAGTTCGTGCGCTCCGTCATGTCCATCATCGACGTGGTGGCCATCCTGCCGTACTACATCGGGCTCGGCATCACGGACAACGATGACGTGTCCGGGGCGTTCGTCACGCTCCGGGTGTTCCGGGTGTTCCGGATATTCAAGTTCTCCCGGCACTCGCAGGGCCTGCGGATCCTCGGGTACACCCTCAAGTCGTGCGCGTCCGAGCTGGGCTTCCTTGTCTTCTCGCTCGCCATGGCCATCATCATCTTCGCCACCGTCATGTTCTACGCCGAGAAGAACGTCGACGGCACCAACTTCACTTCCATTCCCGCCGCCTTCTGGTACACCATCGTCACCATGACAACGCTTGGGTAAGTACGGCAGCCACCTGCAAGACGCCCGGCTCGCGCGCCCACCTGCGAGAGACCTTTTGTTTCTCGAGTGTCACTCGGCGGCGCCCAGCTGGCGCCAGATGGTCACGGACCCCAGCAGGGTCTGGGTCTGCAACCCCAGAGCAGCCGTCATCAGCAACCGATCGGCGTCCCGACGACCGCCGACACGTCCACTTGCCGCGAGGTGCTTTCTTTGGCTCGTCTTCAAGCAGCTGGCTCCCGCGCCGCCGCCTCGTGGAGGAGAAGGGGGTGGGGGGGGGGGGGGGGTTGGATACCGCGTGGGCGGTCAGGCAGCAAGAGAGGGGGTCGTAAAAAAGCACCAGCAGCAACGGCGATGTATGAGAAATTCGCACGCCTCGTATTCACTCCAGGTTTTTAACGAGGCGCTCGCTGGATTTCTCGTCACATCGCATCTCCCCCCCCCTCCCCCCCAGCATGGTGTGGATTAGGCTGTCAGCGGCCGAGGGGGACACACAAGATAGATTAGGCGGGGGGTTGCACACGTGTGCGAGAGATGTGTTTTTGTTTGCAAACCAAGCAGGGGCGGGACACACCCCCTTTCCTCCTGGGTATAGTGTGCCTCCGGGGAAAGGGAGGGAGAGGGGTAGGGGGAGGTGGGCTCAGGGCAGTCCGTGCTCACACGCACGCTAAGCGCGACTGTCCCCGCCGCCGCCGCGTCGCCGCCCCTCCCAGATGACATGACCCCCCCCCCCTACCGACCGTCCCTTTCCCTAGGCAAATGAGCCCCCAGAGAAAGATTTGACGACAATAGCAGCTCTGCTGGAGTCTCTCTGTGTGGTGTGCGTGCCCGGCGCGGGGGAGAGGCGGTTGGAGCGAGAGTGACGAGGAGGAGGGGGGGGGGGGTCCTCGGACATGAGCGCGCCGTCAAAGCAGAGCGCAGCACAGCGCTCGGGGGATGACAATCACGGAGCTACATCATCACGCACCTGCAGAGTGTGGCAAGCGAGTGTAAAAAAGAGGAGAAAAACACGGACTTCTTGAAGAAAAAGAAATGAGGAGTCGTGCTACTAACTACGAGGTGCCTTTTTTGGGGGAGGGGAGGGATATTATGGGGTCCCAAAAGGAACATAAACGTCATTGGAATCCATAGATACCCCATAATATATATGTACCACGGGGTACAAAAATTGTGGGATCCTACGGGCTTCAGTAATGATCCTGATCCTTTTGGGACCCCATCATACGTATTTTGTACCCCCTCGGAGTCACGAATTATGGGCACGACCCCTAAAGTGTCTGACAAATGACTTGATGTGTGTGTGTGTCCCACTTCACTTCTTATTTCTCTTTATTAGTGGCTGGATGTCACACACGCGCGTTTGCTTGTCTCGGGGTGCAACCTACCTGCTAACTCGCAGAGCGCGGTGCGCGGGACACTCTTGTTGCGCGACTGCTGCCCGTAAGTGGCGCGCGGAGCGTGTGTGTGTTGGCTGCGGCAAAAACTTTGGCGCCAGGGGTTCCGTTTTATGACTCGTCAGGAGGACTGCTCCGCGCGGCGCGCTCCACCACACCAAACCAACCAACCAACCACCCCTCTGCTGTCGGCGGCGACACGAGCCGACGAGCCGTGTAAAGGGGGTTTTATATTATTTAAGCGATGAAAAAAAAAATCAAAAAAAATCACTCACCCACAAAGAAAACAACAACAACAACCAAACAACCTGACATACTGTTTCACTCAATAGTCAGAGAGTCAGATTTGAAACCGATCGACATGTCGATCCCCCAATGCATGGAGCAGCAGCGCTTCCCTATCGGGTAATGAATCAATCAGGCCCAGCTGACACGCTCGGCGTTTGTTGGCGGGGCGTGGCGGGGCGTGGCGGGGCGTGGCGGGGCGTGGCGGTGGCGCGGTGGCCCTCAATGTCAGCCCAAGTCCCTCCCGGCTCAGCCCGAGAGCGCGCGTTAATGTTCGGTCAGCAATTACCGGGAGAGGAACCTTGGCCTTCCCCCCTGGCCTCTGCTGCTGCTGCTGCTACTGCTACTGCTGCTGCTGCTGCTGCTGCTGCTACTGCTGCTGCTCCCCCCCCCCCTCCCGCCTCTCTGCCGCTCCCTCAGGCATCTTTGATGAAGTTTGGAGGGGCGCCAGCCGATGGCCGATGGCCCGGGCGGCCAGACACACTATCGCCCGAGTGACCACGCGACCCCCTCCCGAATACCGAACCGACCCGCCAGGACCCGCCGCCAGAGGACAGGGCGGGCGTTGCTCCCAAACAGAGTGTACCCACCATTCAGAGAAGTGCTGATTTAGTACATTTTTTTGCGGGTACTTTATCATGTGTGCGAGGTCATGTTACTTATTTTCCTTCGCAGAAAGGTACATGGACTCTGTTGGATTTTGTGTTAACTATCAAAACTGTGGGCCGCAAATGAGTTTTGTTTTTGCCCTAGAATGTCGTGCGTTGTTGTTTGACATGCTGACGTGAGTCGCAAACAGAGACTACCTATAACATGGCCACGCCATGCTGGGAAACGGGTGACCCCCCCCCCTCACTGAACCACCACGTAACGCGTTAATGTGTAACACCCATACCGGCCCAGGTGCGGCGGGTCTCAGCATGAATGTTTCGGTGGCCGATACACTGCACCGCAAGTGCATAGAGGTGTCGGACGGTCCGGCATATCGTCTCTGCCCGAAGGGGTTCTTATTGCAAGTAAGCAGGGGTCGTCTAGAAAGTACGTCCGTTTTTTCTCGCAGATCCTGTTCGCAAATTATGCGATCATGACGCCTGCGCGAGATTGGGTAGGCCACACACACTACACGCGTGCACTGCAGGCGAGATGTTGCCTACCCACCAGGCGCTCTGAGAGCTTGCAGAGTCGTTGAAGGTTCGTAACGATGAACTTTCTGGACGATCCCCTTGGGTAGTGAGCGGTCCGTCTGCACGAGGCAGTGTGTTGAGGCTTTGTGTTGTTGTGGTACTTTTTAAAAAGTGTATGGAGGGGGGAATTTGTCAAACGCATTTATATTCCCGCCACAGCCCCTTCCTCTCTTCTTCCCCTGACCGTGCATCGCTAGGCCCCAGCTTGTCCCATGCTCCGGAGCCGCCCCGCCCCGCCGGCCCCTACGAGGACTCGGCAGGCTCCGGAGCCTTATCTCATGAGCAAACAGCGACGGCCCGTGCCCGCCCGCCCGCCGCCCCGCCGCGCTGCTGCTGCTGCTGCTGCTGCTGCTGCTGTGCTGCTGGTTGCGGCCCTGGCCTGACCCCGCCGCCGCCCGACCACGGCGGCACGATCCCCGATACAGAGGCCCAACGCGCCCCAAACTGCTCGGACTGCGCGACGGTCTTGGCCTCTAGTGCTGGCCACCACAACCACAACCGCCACTGCTGCGGCTTCAAAGCATGCACAAGAAAAATAAAGGTTGTACGTAACTCCCTTTTTGATTCGCTAATGACTTAAGTGTCTTTACAGACACTGTGAAAAATTGTCGCTCCGGGTATACAGGAAAATTTTCCACGAAAGATGTCTCACATTTACAATTCAAACTTGTAAAAGTACAAGCATGCGCCCGTCCGCTAAAAAATTCAATTGGCAACAAAAAAGTTGTTCCAAAATATTAAAAAAAAAAAAAAAACGAATGAAAAGTACCTGCTAGAGCGCGCAATAACCCATTCGGGCCCGGGGGCGGCAGGCGAAAGCCCGGGCTCGCCGCGGAACGCGGGGCTCGGCTTTCAGGGGGGCTTTCAAGCCCGCACGCCGCCGCATGGAGTGGTGGTGCATCCAACAACACCAGCAGCAGCAGCAAAGCGTGGGGCCTGCCGCGCCATAAGTGGTGAAATAGGGCGGTGGGGGCAATTGTGGTTCCGCCTGCGTTGGCGCGCGCTGGAAAACAGTCGGGTGACGGGGGGCGACCCCGGGGTGAAGAGGGGGCGGCGGGGGGTCATAGGGGGCGCAATTATTTGGCGGTTAGTGCCATTAGCAGGACACGAGCCCCGGCTCGCCGGCCTGTGCAGCAGTGCTGTGTGATGCTTGGCTGCGAAGCGGTGGCGGCGCGCACCCTCTGGTGTGGTGTGGTGGTGCTCGGGGGTGCTGCTGGTGGTGGCGGGTGGAGTGGGCGCAGCAGCAGTTGTAGTAGTAGTAGTTGTGTGTGAGTGTGTGTGTGTGTGCTGCCGGGCGCCTCTGGCCTGGGGGCACTCTGTCTTTTCAACCGCTCTCGACCAATCAGCGCGCGCAGATACCGACGCGGCGAGGTGGAAAGCAGAGAGTGTGTGTGCGGAATCACCCACCACCACCACCACCACCACCACCACCACCACCACACCGTAGCCACTGCCGTTGCCGCTGCTCTTGATGCTGCTGTTCATCGTGCTGCTCCTAGCTGCTCATCTCGTTCACCTCCAGCTGCCCCTGCTGTTCCTGCTGCTCCCGCTGCTCCTGCTACTCCCTCTGCTCTCACTTCTTCTCCTGCTCCTGCTGCCCCTGCTCCTGCTGTTCTTGCTACTCCCGCTACTCCTACTACTCCCTCTGCTCTCACTGCTCCTGCTGTTCCTGCTGCTGGTCCAGTATTGGCACCGCCTTGTTGGCAGGGGGAGTCTACGGCTGGCGTGCACGCTACCACTACACCACCATCACCACCACCACCATCACCACAACCACCACCACAACACCAACACCGCAACAACAACAAACTGACAACCAGAGCGGTTCATCATGGTGGAGGCCGCGCTAATCGAATAGACTTTCACGTCGCGTCAACTTTTCATACTTCCTCTTCAGAATGACACAAGCTCTGCCCCTCCCCTCTCTTTCCCTCCTATACACACACACACAGCACGGGGGACGCTCCCTGCAGTGCGACTGCTAGGCCAGGCTAAAGCAGGGCGAGGCAGGACTGCCCTTTATATACGAGACAAAAGCGGGGCTTGATCGCATAATTAAACTGCGGGGGGAAAGTTGAAGCAGGGGGCGGGGTGGGGCGGGGGAGAGGTTGTCGAGGGTAGGCCGGAAAGACCGAGTGGGGGACAATAGTGTGAAAATAATTATTATCTCATTCTGCAGCGATGAGGATGAGGTGGCGGTGGTGGAGATCGGGTCGTCGCGTCTTTCGTCGTCGCGTCATTACCGGGGATGAAAACAGAAATATTACACAAAAGTTAATAGAAAGTGCAAACAGCAGCTCTAAGCAGGACAGTGACGCGCGGCTGTGAGAGGGAGGGGGGGGGGCAGCAGGAAGTGTCCTGAAAACGGCAAACACTTCCAGTACCGCAGTGAGCTGGACAGGGAGAGAAAGAGAGAGAGAGATGGCGAGGGAGAGGAAGGGAGGGGGTGAGCGGTTGTAGTGGCGGAGATGGGGATGGGAGGAAGAAAAAAAATAAAACGGCTGTAAAAGGCATCGCGCGGCGAAAAAAAGGGGAAGGGGAGGGAAGGGAGGGTAGTAGGAAATAAAGATGCGCGGTACTCGTGCTGATTTGCAAGAGTCACGCGATTTCCTGGGAGAAGAGGGGGGTGAGGAGGGTGTGAGGGGTTGGGGGGGGAGGGGGAGTGAAAAGACGCGCGCGGGAAAGGGAATAAGGGACTTGTCGCTTGAAGAGTCGCGCGCTGCTCTGTGCGGCGCTGTTGCAGCGGCAGCATCAGCCAGGGCGCAGCAGGGGCGTTTGCTTTTACAACGCGCCGTCCCCAAACAATAGAATAAAGAAATTCCGGTCGGAGAGCAGCTGCTGCTGCAGCGGCTGTAGCAGCAGTGGCGGCAGTCGGCGAGTCGGCAGTGCCAGTCCAGCGCTGGAAGACTCCAGCAGCAGCAGCGGCAGGAGCAGCAGCAGCAGCCTGGAGCTCTCGCACTTTGGCCCCCATTGTCACTGCTGAGCCGTTGGACCGACCTGCCGTCGTCGTCGTCGTCACTGTGCTGTTGCCGCCGCCAACTGCCGCCGTCCTCGTCCGCACAGACAGAGAGGCAGAGCGAAATAGAGAGAGAGAGAGAGAGTGAGTGAGAGAGAGAGAGAGAGAAATAAAAGTAAAAGTACAAGCGGCATGGCGGCGTGGCGAAAGCCGGAGACGTGTCTCGCCTGCCGACTCGGATTCCAATTTTGCCGCCGGTCGTCGGCGTCAGCAGCGCCCCCTCGCGGCGGACGGCGGCAAACGCTCGCCAGCTTGTTGTTTACACCCGAGCAGCCAGCGCGAGTGGCACAGTGCATCTTGTTTATTGCGATATAATGAGTTTTTTCTTATTGTGTATTTCGTGAAATGAGAAGCTCGGATCTCGAATGTAAAGTGATGAGTGTGCAGTTCCATCACATGACGCCCTGACGAACACCTCTCCGAAGTTAACCGCAGGAGGTGTGATGGTGGCGGGTGAGTACTTGTCGTGTCGGCGTTGAGGTTATGTTTGCTGCTATGGGCTGTGCTGCTGCAGCCCACACAGGGTGGTGCCACAGGTGGCGAGGTCGACGGGGTGTTCAGAACCGAGTATCGGAATCACATCGGCAAGACAAAACCGATGACGTAGTGCAGCGAGTGGCATTCCTTCGTGTCATCGCTGCACCAACAGTTTTTTACTCAAGTTCCCCGCTATATTTCTGAACCCCCTAGACGATTTTCTGTAGCCACTGGTCGTTTACTGGTTTTGTTTACGTCAAATTTTAAGATTTGAAGAAAATGTTACGTTCCCCTGCGAGCTTTCGAGCAAGTGTTTTGGAGTACGTGTTTGCGTAACGAAATGAAAACCATTGGGGGGGGGGGGGGGGGATTTACGTTCAAAAGAGCCCATAACCCTCCCACACTTTGCTCTCAGTTGGTAGAGGCAGGCTTGGGGACTATCTAAAAGGTATTTTCACCAAGTTTCTTTCAAACGAAATAATAATACCATTAGTTTAACACGGGACCAAAACATAAAAGAGGGGACGACTATGAGAAATGGGTTGAGGTGAATATGTTAGTATTAATAGCGGGTGCCGTTGCCGCCGCACCTGCGCTAACGGTCCGGCACGGTCCTAAACGGCCGGGGGCGAGCGGGGGGCGGGCCGGGG
>NW_026267135.1:3035971-3037346 GCF_000697945.3 Frankliniella occidentalis
GCATGGACCGCGCCCCCCCACCCCAGCAGCTCTTTGGTGTAGTGGCGTAGGGGAGCCCTTCTTATAGGCGGGGTGGGGTGAGGTGGGGGGCGCTTTGTGAGGGATGGTCGGGGCGTGCCCGCGGCCCGATAGCGCCTCTGCCGTGCATCACCGTAGGTGTGAGCGAGACAGACCATATCAGTTACGTTTACGAAGCGAAACACGCTGCCGCCGCCGCCGCTTGCAGCCAGAAGGAATGTGTGTGTGTGTGTGTGTGTCTCTCTCTCTGTCCCTCACGCGCCGCCCGTGTGGCCGTCCATGATGTTGGCGGGACGAGCCATGCGAACGATCGAGCGAACGATGCTGTCGGCCGCAGCGGAATCGAAACAAGATTGGGCGGAATAAGGTCGGTGGCGTAGCAAAAGTTGTGTATGTTGTCTCCGCGCTCGGGGCGCGCGTGAAGGAACGTACGTGATCTCAAACTATGTCATGTGTAACCCACATCTGCGTAGCGTATGCGGGCTGGGCAGCTCTTTTCTCACCCTCCTATATCTTCTTCTTCTTCTTCTTCTTCTTCTTCTTCTTCTTCTTCTTCTTCTTCTTCTTCTTCTTCTTCTTCTTCTTCTTCTTCTTGGTCTGTTGTTCTGGGCCGTTGTGGTGTTGCGCCGCGCGCGCGACTGTTTTCTGAATAGGTCGACATTTTTGTCGAGAATAGGCCACGACCCTCTTTGTCTTACGGGCGTCTTGCGCCATTTCTCCGTCTCGCTCCCTCTTCTTCTTCCCTTTTCTCGCCTTGTCTTCCTCTTCTGTCTCCCTCGAGGAGCAACAACATTCTTTTTCCTCTCAGTTCCGACCGCTTTGCGCCTCTGCGCCCGCTTCTCTCGACTGGAAGAATTATAACGCCTTTGCTCACCCTGCGAAAAATACTCGGAAAGCTGTACGAAGTCGTGTGTTTCGTGAGTTGTCTTTCTTCAGTCGGATCTTTGCCGCTATGTTCTGTACATTTTAACCCTTTAATTGCACGCTATTTTTTGTGGCGTGCGTTGTGCGGGTCCGCCCCGTGGCCGCCCAACTCCAATTTGCTAATTGTTCGCATCTCCGGAATCGCCTGCTCCACTCCCCAAACTGCCTCACGGATGTCAGTCCTTCCCCCCCCCCCTTTCGTCTAACCTGCCCTACTCCACCCACCCCCTCCCGCGCACGTCTGCGGACCCCGCGGGCCCCGCCTCCGCCTCCTCCTCCCCAGGGCTACTCCATCCAACTCCATAACCTGATACCCATGTGTTGCACGTCGCCAACACGAGTCCAGTTTAGCCCAACACGATGCCATAGGTGTGTAAGGGCTGGCTGCATACCCCCCCGGGCTGTGCTGCTGCAGCCCACACAGGGTGGTGCC
>NW_026267135.1:3041811-3046632 GCF_000697945.3 Frankliniella occidentalis
CGCCGCGCCTTGCGACTGGCCTCGGTGATGGACCTGTTTCGGTCAACCGGACCCGGTGGGAGTCGAACCTCAAATCGTACGTTCCGCGCTCCGGTACGGTATCCACTTGGCCAGAGCGATCCGTTGGAAGACTCTACAATATACACGAACGACAACTCAGTCTCGACGATGCGGGGGGCAGGAGAGTTGAAAGGGGTGAGGGGAGCAGTAATAGGAATGTGTCGCATGACTCATCCCGACGGCTGAACGTGGCCCTGGCCGCTGACGGATCATCCGATTGATTGGACGCGTGAGAGAGAAACTATGGCAATAATAAATTTCGGAATTGTACTTTTGCATCATGGAAACGAACGGCCCCGGCCACCCAGTCGGATTTTAAATCCCCCTTTTCCCGGTTTGTGTTGCTTCTGTTAGTGCCCGCTGGTTGGCGTTTCGGCCTTGAAAGCGGTCTTTTAAGTTGAGTTGAGCAGGGCTTTTCGGGGCGTCTTGTTTAGCTGGTAGCATATGCTTATGCTTTAGAGAAGTGCAGGTATATGACTAACTAACGAGTATGACCGACTATATTGGATGACGAGGTATAATTGTGTGTGTGTGTTTTTTTTGTGCGTCCGTTTCGCAGGTCAGTAGAGATCGATAGTTTAAACCTCATAGCCGGATGAGCAAGCACGAAGCACCAGGCCGACCGTGCGGTATGGCGTGCACTCCCACACCCCCATGCCCCCTCCCCCCCCCCCATAGTGGCCATCACCCCATAACTGGGCGCGCGCACACACACACAACTGACCCGGAACAGCTGCACTGTAAAAGCATGGTAAAAGCAAGTATAAAAGCCTTTATTGTAAAACGACGTTGCTATTATAATGTACAGTTTGTGACTGCTGTTATTTCGTGACGCTCGCCCTACAATTTACAGTTAAAAAGAAAAACAAACAAACCTACTCAGCAGTTTAAAATCGTGTTCTAAAAATTGACAGTTGAAATACCCGTTGTGAAATTGTATAGATTATCCTTGACAGTGTAGGTGAGCTTGCGTGCCGCGCAGTTTTGGGGAATAAGCGGGAAGAGCGAAGAGCGTGTCACGAATATCGTTTACGAACCCGCCTTTTTGTTTCGTTCCTGTCTCTGTCTCTTTCCCTCTCCTTTCCCCCACCCCACCCAAAGCACCCCTCTGCTTTACGCGCTCAAAAAAAAAGGGGAGAGAAAAGAAGAAGAAAACAACAGTTAAAAAAATGATAAATCCAGAAATAAAAAATGAAATAGTAATCTCCATCGCTCGCGCTTGGTCGCGCTGAGCTCGCCGTCACCTGCTCGTCACCACTCTCCCAGATGATTGTGCCCCAAATCCACCTGTGCCCTCCACGCCACTCCACACACCTGGCCCACCCCACGCCGCCGCCGCCGCCGCACTCTCGACTCTCGAGTGTAGCGCGCGTGGCGGTAGAGCCACCCGCGGCCCGCGGGGGGGCCACCCACTCATATCCACGGGTTGCGGGTCGCGCAACGACGAGCAGCCGCTCGGCTCGGCTCGGTTCGGCTCGGCTCGGCTCGGCTCGGCTCGGCTCGGCCGGAGCCCGGCAGCGGCGGCCGCACAACTTTTGGCGCGCCCCACAAATGAAGCGAGAGGTGGCAGGCGTCATGAATAGCAAGTCGCACGACGGTCGCACCGCAGCAAGGGCGGCTTACTGGCTGCAGCCCTGCCCGAGTGCCGGAGAGAGAGGGAGGGAGGGAGGGAGGGAGGGAGGGAGGGAGGGCGGAAGGAGAGGGAGCGAGAGCGACCGGGGGGAGTTGGAGGGAGAGAGTGTGAGTGAGACGGAGAGAAACCGAGACCGCCAATGGTAAGGGTCGGTCGGTGCGGTGGGGGAGCGCCTGCGAGGTAGGCAGGCCGGAGGCCTGCAGCGCACGGGTGTGTCTGCGTTGCCTACCACCCAGGCGCTCCCCGCTGCTGGAGGCACCATGTGCGCACGGCCACAGTCCAGCTCGTATGGAGTGAAAACCACAGGGCTCTCTCATCTTTACTTTTAATTTTTTTTGTAATGATTTTTCTTTGGTTGGTTTCGGTGCGGTGTATTCTCAACTCGGTTCTGAACTTAGGAAAAAATGCACTAAAGTCAAGAATACACGCAATCGTCAGCAGAGTCTATTTCTGGAGTTTTACCCTACTTCTCTAACATTGCCCGGCGGCGTGGGTCCGCAACGCGGGCTCCGCGCGGCGAACACGGTCCGTTAGGTAGCCGCTGAGTGTGCGAACTTATTTCGAAGCCTTCTGCGAACCGATCACTGCCCCAGGGTAAACATTGTGCCACCGCGCCCGCGCCGCCTTTGCAGCGGTTGTGGCGGTAAACATCCAAATCTGCCGTCGGCGGCTGCGCGGGGGGCTCGAGAGGAGAGTCTTATGAGGCTGCGTGACCTGTTATTGATTGCTTATTTGCACTGCAACAGTTACACACCAACTGTTGACTTGTAAATCTTTTATTTGTACGAATGAAAGCAATATTTTTTTAGCAACTTTTTTTGCGTTGATTTCTAACACTTTTGTGCATTTTATTATTTGTATGAACTCGTGAATTTTCGCGCAGAAATTTGTTCAAGACGAATCGTAGGTTTAAAGTTAAGCACGGACATTAGCTCCAAAAGTGCATTCAAAAATAAGGACACTTTTTGCCATGTTTGATTTATATTCAGTTTGTAATTGTGATAAAGATGTTTTCATAGAACGTGTGAAAATAGTACGCCCTACTCTGTTTACACGGCTGTCCTTTTTTTTAGCCCGCCCTTCCCGTACAGAAAAAAGTAGCTTTAGGAAGGCTCCGCCGTAGCCATTCTCAACACATCGCGGAGGCTCGGTGGGACCACTGCCCAGCTTGGGTATAGCCGAGGCGGAGCCATCGCGGATGGCTCCGCAAACGGAAACTTAAGGCCTAAAATAGACATTCCGGTGCCGCCTTGGAGCCAAACACAGGCCTTACCAGAGACACTTTAGGTCCATTTTGGAGCCAGTTCAAAGCCATCTCAAAGACAACTGGGAGCCAACATGGAGACATCGTGAAGCGAACGCTGAGACACTGCGGAGCCACCGCAGAGACACTACAGAGACATCGCGGAGACACGGTGGGTTCCACGAAAAAAAAAAAAAATGTACCCACGTGACAGAATTTTGAAAATTCGGCTTCCCGCCGCGCCTTGCGACTGGCCTCGGTGATGGACCTGTTTCGGTCAACCGGACCCGGTGGGAGTCGAACCTCCAACTGTGCGTTCCGCGCTCCGGTACGGTATCCACTTGGCCAGAGCGATCCGTTGGAAGACTCTACAATATACACGAACGACAACTCAGTCTCGACGATGCACTCGATTCTCAGAGGTAGTGATTGCAGAAGGAGCGCGCTATGCCGTCCCCCCACCAGGCGCCTCTGTGGCGCAGTGGTCTCCGTGCCTGGCGGCTGGATAGTAAGCGGAGGTTCGATCCCGGTCGGCGCCCAACCAGTTTTTCCTTGCACGGCGTCTTCTGACACCGTTTAAACTTAACATGAAGCGAGGAAATGGACTGTAGATGCATGAGAGGCTACGGGAAAGGGAGACCACACTTGAATTCATTTTATCCGTTGATGTAGACTTGCTGATATGTGCGCTGAGACTCTATGTTCCCAACGGATCGCTCTGGCCAAGTGGATACCGAACCGGAGCGCGGAACGTACGATTTGAGGTTCGACTCCCACCGGGTCCGGTTGACCGAAACAGGTCCATCACCGAGGCCAGTCGCAAGGCGCGGCGGGAAGCTGAATTTTCAAAATTCTGTCACGTGGGTACATTTTTTTTTTTTTTTCGTGGAACCCACCGTGTCTCCGCGATGTCTCTGTAGTGTCTCTGCGGTGGCTCCGCAGTGTCTCAGCGTTCGCTTCACGATGTCTCCATGTTGGCTCCCAGTTGTCTTTGAGATGGCTTTGAACTGGCTCCAAAATGGACCTAAAGTGTCTCTGGTAAGGCCTGTGTTTGGCTCCAAGGCGGCACCGGAATGTCTATTTTAGGCCTTAAGTTTCCGTTTGCGGAGCCATCCGCGATGGCTCCGCCTCGGCTATACCCAAGCTGGGCAGTGGTCCCACCGAGCCTCCGCGATGTGTTGAGAATGGCTACGGCGGAGCCTTCCCAGAGCCGTCCCGAATCCGAATTTTTCTGTACGGGTTCTGCTTTTAAAAAAGCATTAAAGCGGGCTTATGCAACCGCTCTCGTGTCTGTCTGTCTGTCTGTCTGTCTGTCGTCCGTGTAAGAGGAAGGAGATGAGCTAGAGGTCTATGAATTTCAGGGTATCTTAGGGGTCACTTCTGGACAACGAAACGCCTGGTGCAAATCCTGGCAACCACCCCTAAGGGGGTGAAAGGGGGTAACAAAGAAATAGGGGTTGGTCCAAAAAGTTGGAAAAAAATATTTTTTTTACTGTCTCCTAAGGGGTAACTCCCTCTGGGCGAAAATTTTGTCCGTTTGACTCTATCTTGCACCGTTTGTTCGCTAGAGTGCTTTTTTCGACGAAAATACGGCGAAAATGACCACGTTGCACCTGAAGACGTACAAGGAGGCGTCCAATCGTAAAATGTCAGAGGAAGTACCCCCCCAAAACAACACATTCTGAATAAGGAACTAACCTCAGATTTGCCGTATCTTTCACTGTTTCGGCCCTAGAGGTGGACATATTGAAAACAACGGCAAAAAGTCAAGTTTTAGGACTGTTTAACAAACAATATACAACCAAAAAACTGCGCGGGTTCGTTTTTTTAAATTCTTAAGCAAAGCAGAAGGGTGGGGTGTAGTCACGGTGTTGCCCCGTTACAG
>NW_026267135.1:3047147-3048070 GCF_000697945.3 Frankliniella occidentalis
CCCCCTCCCCCATTTCCCGATGAGCCGCCCGCCCCGGATAGAGCCGGACGCTCTCGGTCCGTCCCGCCTAACCTGCTCCGGGCCTCGCCGTGCGTGCAGAGGGTCAAGTTATGCAAATTGGTCTTCTTGTCTGGGCCGTGGCGTGGCTTGGCGCGGTGGTGGTGGGCCTCACCTCTCAGCCCCCCCCTCCCCCCCACCTGCTCCCCCCTTTCAGCCTGCTCCGCATTTGTTGCATTTTGATGCGCTGCGCGCTCCCGGGCCCCCGGGGGGCTCCCCGCCGCCCCCGGCAGCTCCGGCCGCGCTATCTGTCGGAGGCATCACCAGACCCTCGCCTTCCGGGGCCGCCGGGCCGGAGCCGCGCGCGAGGCGCCGCGGGGCGCCGCGGAGGAGGCCGTATGCCGTCCGATTAGGGCCGCTATTGCAGTGTTGCGCCCGCCGAGAGGCGCCCGCACTCAGTATGCGCGCTTTTGGAGCTGCTGCTGTTGTTGCCCTCTCCTCGGCCTGATTTGTGTGCCCTCTTCCTATGGAGGGGATCGCTCGAAAGATAGCGTCGTTTATGGCGATAGCTTTTGGGTTTCCTTTTCTTTCTTTTTTTTTTCAAACTGTGATGATGATGAGTTTGTGGCATAGTTTACCTGTAACTCAGATCGTGCGTGGATTCATTGAACTTTCCTAATTTTCAAAACTTTGACATCGTTCGCAATTTTTTTTCTCAAACGTTGCGCTTTGACAAACTTTTTCTTTTCCTCTCCGCAGAAGCCCGTGTGCACACACGAATCGCAACTAATTGACTGCTCCTCTCTTGATAAAAACATGAATAAAGTATGACCGTTGTATTGGGGGGGGGGGAGGAAAGAAAACAATGCGAGTGTTAGGAAAACGTTTCTGCGCTGGTTAAATCAGCATTCCAGGGGGAAGGCAGG
>NW_026267135.1:3048200-3048679 GCF_000697945.3 Frankliniella occidentalis
GGGCGGGGCGGGGCGGGGCGAGGACGGCAACGTCCTGGAAAAAGAGTCCGTCCGGGTGCTCCGGGCCGTTAGTCAGAGCGCCCGCCGCCGCCGCGCGACACAAAATCACTCCTCGGAAAGGCGTTCGAACAGACGAAGCGGCTGCTGTAGAAACTGATGGCCGCTGAGAGAGAATGCGCTCTGCTGGCACTCCACGTATCTACCCATTTGATTCTAACATGGATTATTTACTTTTCGATCTGATTTTTTTTTCCGACTGAAACTTGTTTGTGACAACGTAAGTGATAAGTCACATGGTACCAAAGGTTAAGTTTTTCCTATTATAATATAATATATTTTAAACCCGAACGATATAAATTATATATAGAGAGGCACGATTGCTGTGATTTTCTGCAACAAAACCTTTTGCTGCAGAAGTGATTCTGTTTTTGCTATCTACATCGTTGTTGGTTTTAATGCGATAACGACCGTCATCGTCC
>NW_026267135.1:3048950-3049364 GCF_000697945.3 Frankliniella occidentalis
CCGTCGTTGGCGTCGTAACCCTATAGCACAGCCCATAGCACTCCGTCGAGCCCATGCCAGCGCCATGCCAGCCAGCCACGCTAGTCCCCGCATATTTATGGGCTGGTATCTACATATGTAACTCGCGAGGCTTTGTCTCGTCACACACACACACACGCAAGCACACATCTTCGACGACTACTGCTACTACGACTTCTACACACATAGACCCTCCCCCCCCCCACACACACGCAAAACACACATATGTACATTCGACGATGTCGAGTTCGTGATGTGTCATCGTATCAGCGCCGAAAGAGCCTCTGAAAAGTCGAACTCGACGGCGTGCTGTGGCGCGGGGAGTCCCCTTTTCCTCCTCCAAGGCCTACAGCAGGCCGGCTGTCCCACAACCCCCTTCTCCCCCCCCCCTCTCTC
>NW_026267135.1:3053903-3054634 GCF_000697945.3 Frankliniella occidentalis
AGAAAAAAATTGCTGCCGCTGCAGGCATAGTGGGAATGAAGTACGTGTGATTTCATGCGTGATGTGTGGGTATGATTGCGGTACTCTTCTTTCGCGTAGGCGCGTTGATTTGAGCTGGTTGGTGCCTGTGTGTGTGTGTGTGAGGGTGAGGGTGAGGGTGGAGGGGGGGGGGGAGGCTTATGTGGAGGCGGTTAGGGTGTACGAGTGCGTCGGATTGCAGTGAGCATCACGCTACTCACACTCACGCCATCACTCTGGACTGTCTGTCTCCCTCTCTGTGTGCCAGTCTGCCTCTCTCTCTCTCTCTCCCTCTCAGCTTTCGTGGGATAGTGTTCCTGTTTCGGACGCTCGCAGCAAGGCCCCGGGGCAGACGTGTCGCTGGTCGCTTGCTGTACCGACCGAGCAGTTGGGAGGGAGAGATAGTGTCTGTGAGTTTGAGAGAAATGTGGAAAGCTCATATTTCTTTTATTTAAACAAAGTGAAAGTGTTTTTGTTAGTTAGCAGAACTTTGAACCTCGGTCCGGCCCCTTAAGCTACGTCAAATAATCCATTTTGTTTAGTGGAGCAATAAATAATAGTAAACAAAAAATATGAAAAGGAAAGTAGCTGTTTCGCTCTATGATTTGTTGAGGAGAGGTGGTGAGGGTCGGTGAACCACGCCTGCTAGCGCCACCACCACGCCCTTGTAGAAATTACGCCACTTTTACTGCCTGGCGTGGCTGAGGTAGCTG
>NW_026267135.1:3055733-3056736 GCF_000697945.3 Frankliniella occidentalis
TGTGCTATAAAATTCCAAGATGGCGGAGGACGATTTTTGTCAACTATCAGTTTTTTCTATTTATTTCGTCCCTGAATGAAATTTTTTAGTGGGGTTTTAACTGGGTGAGTTCGTAGACGCATCTTTACACCTCTCCTGTACCGTCGACGACTCCTGTAGATGTCGTTACGGCGCAAGTAACGTTTAAACCTACCTCTTATCTATCGAGCCCCACTGACCTCAATTCAAGGCCACCACAAATCAAGTAAATTGCTGTACTTAAAACAAGAATACGCTTTTTTGGGTGCAGGTGGACCACCGCCCACGCAGACATAGCCTCAAACGAGGCCCTCCTGCGCTGCCGGACAGTTCCAGCCCCGACACCCCCCCTGCGCGTTCGCCTTTTTTGTTAAATATATCCTGCTTGCGCGAGGGGTGCGGGAAAGCAAAGCCGCCTCTCCGCCATCACTGTGAAAAATTGTCGTACCGGGTACAGGAAAATTTTCCATGGAAGAAGTCGTACAAGTACAATCTAAAATTGTACAATTTACTATCCCTGTGTATCGACTTGGAATCGAATATCGAGCGACAGTGGGAGGTTGTACATGTACGACTCGTATTGTAAATGGCAAATTACAAAATATATCGTACATGTACAAATATATTTCTCACAGTGATATAGAAACGTATAATGTAGCAGTACGTTTGCGCGCGCGCGCGCGCGAGGCGGGAGAATTCAAAACGTGTCCTTTTTTTTTTCTTTTCGTGCTGTTGTTCAAGCGAAATAACTGGCATGCGTCTGTCGAGAGAATTCTTGATGCAATTAAAGGCGAGAAGAGAGTGAGAGCGAGCGGGGGGTAGAGAGAGAGAGAGAGAGAGAGAGAGGGTGGGGCGCACGGCAGGGGTTTGCTGGCCGGCGGCCACGCCCCCTCCCGGGGCCTGAGACTGACTCGGCGAGCGGGGCGACTCTCTCTGCCCCTCCAATTAGCGTCCCTGACCTAGAGAGGGGAGGGGCGTGGTGGGG
>NW_026267135.1:3056971-3060205 GCF_000697945.3 Frankliniella occidentalis
CCACCCTACCCCGCCACGCCCCGCCACGCCGCACAAGCGTACACAGTGGCGCTTTTGGCCTGCGTGGTTGGTGGTTCCCCATCACCGGCGGATGCTTGTAGGTCGTCACAGATGGGGTAGGCTAGGGGTCTGTAGAACGGTAAAAGCCTTCGGGGTCACCCAACCCAAACCGGCACTCACATATCAACAATAGTTTGGTCTAGAACAGTAAATTATGTAAACACAGTCAAAACCGGACACCTTTTTTTTGTGAATTGTTGGATCAAACTTAAGGTATGGATTGTTGTTGCGATAAATTTGTACCTTTAAAATAATTTCTTCGAAAAACATTAGGAACTTTTCTTCTTTCTTTCAAAACTAAATTTCTTCCTTAAATTCCTCAAACTTGTCCTTAACGAAGGAAAAAAAAAACACTTCATGTTTAGGGATAGTTTCCTTGATTCAAAGCTAATTTCAAGAATATTCGTTGTTTCAAGGGAACGTTTTTCAGGGTGTGAAGGGCCAGGCATTCCGTGGGTGGGTACTCACTCGGGCAACCCCACCCGGCACACCCGCCAAGATTAGGACATTCCTACTGTTACAACAAGAATAGGAACCGGACAACCAGCTTGACCTCTCGCCTGGTGAGCAACCTGTCAACATTTACGTTCGAAAACAAATCTTCGACCGCGCTGGTCTACAGAAAAGCAAACGCTCTTGTTGCAGATGTCCTTGTGTTAACCTTATTCTGCTGTGTTGTCGTATGCTTTTTAGATAATACGTTTACAGTAGGGCAAGGCATGAGGAACTGTACTCCATAGAAAAATACGGGCTTTTCCGTGTGTCCGATTGCATTTTCAGAGCGGGTCAAGTACCCAACCCTCTCCAATGTGACTCTCGGTCCGAGTGCGGCTGCACGCGGCGGGGGGGGCGTGGTCCCGTCTGCCAGGCATTCCGTCCCCTCCGCCTTGAGAGATGAATGGGAAATAAACTAGCGCGTCGCGGCAGGTGCGACAGGTGCGGGGCCAGCTGCAGGCCAGCTGCAGCTGCACACGTATCGCCGCTGCAACGAGGCGTCGACGGGCTCTTCTGCAGCTGGGCTGCTTGCAGTCCGCTGTATTGCATTGCTTAAACCGGGACGGGGAAATCTTTCAAATTGTTCGTGAAGAATTAAGCTGTATATTTCGTCTTACGTTACTTTACGGATGGATTAGTATATCGCAGCTGCAGAGAGTCACCTGGCATTAGCAAGTTTGCGATGAGTGCCTTTGATAGAGTGTGCCAGCTTTATCGCTTACTTCTCTCTCTCTCTCTCTCTCTCTCTCTCTCTCTCTCTCTCTCTCTCTCTGTCTCTCCCTCGCTCCCTCTCCCTCTACCGCCCGGCGCCGCTCGTTGTGGTGTCGTGCGGACCTGACCTAGCGCAGCGGCGGCCCGTCCCGCGCCGCGCCCCTTCGCGGGCGCGCCGATATATAAATAGAGTGCTTCTTTTTTACTGTTGACTTTATCGTCACGAAACAGGATTAGGTTTAGTGGGTCGGCTGCCGACGCCGCCGCCACACCGCGCCGCGCGCGCTCCTTTGAAATTTATAGTCAACTTCGCATTTGACCTTCGCGCCGCACGTCAAATTATATAATCCTGGCGCTCGTGAGACGGATAGGATGCGAGTGTGCGGCGCGCTGACTCAGCCGGACTCTGCGATTACATCGCGGATTTTATCGCCCCTCAGAGGGAGAGGTGGACAGAATCGTGCTCGTGCTGTACGTAAAGCGTACGTCATTTTCAACGAGGGGTGGTGTATATATCTCTTTCCTCGCGGCCCTTCATTTGGAACTCCGGAAAAATTTCCGCATGAGGTAATTCTCTTCACCTGGTGGCATGAGATCGAAGAGCATTATTGTAAATTTATAATCATAACTACCTTTTAGGGCCCTATTTCTTTCCGTATTATCTGGTTGCCTGCGCTCTTAGTGGAAATGTTTCCGAGCTGTTTTCCGAGCGGGGTCCTCCCCCCCTCACAGGAAGGAGCTTGCCCGACGAGCGTCGCAATAGAGACGTTTCTGCAGACCTACACTGCCCGACGATTGGCGAGAAGCGCAGCTGCGGACCCTCCACCCCCTCCTCTCTCTCTCCTCTCTCCCTCTCTCTCTCTCTGTTCTCCATCTCTCTCTCCGCCCCACCCCTCTCCCGTTCGTTTTATGACACTCCCTGTCTGCGATAGTCGATTGCAGACCGACCGTTCGGCTCTCCTGCTGAGTCCGGCAAAGCGTCGGCCCCGAATACTTTGTACCCAAAGGCGTGTAAGTTGGGCGGGAGAAGAGAGAGAGAGAGAGAGAGAGAGAGAGAGAGAGAGATAGGAAAGCGAGAGGAAGAGGGAGAAAAAGGGACCCGGTCAAGGCTAAGCTCTTTGTCAACCTGCTGAGGCCTGGCTGGAGGCCGCGCTAGAGGCCCCGCCGGAGGCCCCGTTGGAGGCTTCGGGCTTCAGCCCTGCGTCGAGGAACGGTTTGGCCAGAAGTAGCGTCCCTACTGAGAAGAGCTGAGGGGGTGGGATCTGCTGGGGGAGAGAGAGGAGAGAGGGGGGTGGAGGTTGCGATGGGCAGGGGGTGGTGGCCTGGTGGTGGGCTCTCCGAGGCCGTGCGGGGGAGGCCCTGCTGGAGTCTTATACATTCCTTTTCACGGCCGTTACCCTCCGCCGACTGGAGCCTAGTCAGCCCCGGCCAGCGACAGCGGCGTCGAACCATGCGTGCGAGAGAGACAGCGAAGCGGTCCACAAAGTCAGTTTCTCTCTCTCTCTCTCTCTGGACCCTCGCCCCCGCTTAGCCTCCCCCTCGTCAGCTAGCGGGGAGAAGGCGACGCCGGGGAGCCCGGGTTAGAATGTGTTCGTATCTGGCGAGCAGGCTGACCGAAATGATGGCTTAGAGCGAGTCGGACCAATCTCGTGGCTGCGTGCCGGGCGCGTGGGGGCTGGGCTTGCTCAAATTCGGATAAAACTTGCCTGCGGATATCTCTGCACTGATATGTGTACCGGATACCGGAACGATATCTCGCGCTTTGATACACGCAAACTGCTGTGCATAATGCCTACCAGAATGAGAGAGTTCTTATCCGTTTTCGTATCGTTTCGTATTTTTGTGTAAATAATAGTGTGTGTGTGAGAGAGAAAGAGAGAGAGAGAGAGAGAGAGAGAGAGAGAGAGAGAGAGAGAGAGAGAGAGAGAGAGGAGATAAGACAAGACAAGCTGAGGAGGATATGACCGT
>NW_026267135.1:3069683-3070900 GCF_000697945.3 Frankliniella occidentalis
TCTCCCCCTCCCCTCCCTTCCTCCCCATTACCGGGGGGCATCATCGCCGCTTTGCTGCGCTGTCTCATCTACCTTCTCTTGCCGTCGTTATCGTCTTCGTCTTCCTCCACCAACATTTCGTCTCTTCACTCCCTTTTACCCCCCTTCCCCCCTTTTCCTGCTTAATTTTTATTTCCTCCTCATTACAATTATATGATTCCTAGAATGGTGCACTGCAAAATTCTTGTAAAGAATTTTAAAGCATTATAAGGAAGTTTGCATTGCAAACTATTTTCTTTGCATTGCAAATTTTTTCCTTCGTAAGGTGGGAAGAAATTGTTTACAAGGTGACGAACTAATTCTTTGCAGCGTTGCGAGCAATTTTCTCCGTAATGTGCAAAGAATTAGTTCGCAATGCGAAGGATTAAGTGCAAAGCATTAACGCTTCAAAATTCTTTGCAATGCAAACAGCCGTTCTTCTTCAGCTTTTTACAGTGTTTGTTTGGATTTTCAAAGCTGGAACATTCACTTTTACTTCCTTACTAACAGCAGTGTTCGTACCACAAAGAATTGGTTTTGTAACGTACAAAGGATGGATCTAAAGCAGCCATTTTTCGAACGATTTTCCTTCATATTACGAATACGTAATACGAAAAGCCTCGGTTGTGTTGTAGTACAAATGCTCCGAATCCTTTGTACGTAACGAAGAGCAGTTGTTGTTCGTAAAGAAACTTACAGAGATGCGTACTCTACTACACCCGCACCCCGCCACTCTAAACAAGAATTTTGGTACCAATAAGCAATTGTATTGCGAGATAGTAATGAACGCTACGACTCACCTAGAGCCAAAATGTATTTTTTTCTTAAGAATTTTTTTAAATATTTTGTATGCGTCTTAAATTCTGACAGTGTAGTCTCGTGTAATTTCGACTAACCATCAAGTGCCGCCTAAATGCCCTATTGATTCTCTCTCGCGCGCGCGCGCGCACTACAGGCACACACACACACACACACACCCATTTGTACAGACACACACACACTTGCGTGCGCCGCTGGGGAAGGGGGCACTCCATGGTAATAACCTGTATGGGCGCGACGCCGCTACACAAGTGCCCCCTCCTCACCCCCCCCCCGGAATCGGGCGGGGGGCTGAGGGCATGCGGTTAGGGTTGGGTCAGGACGACAATGGCATGTCGGGGTGGCAAAGCGGGAAAGCGGGAAAGGAGGGAAGAGAAGCA
>NW_026267135.1:3070950-3075594 GCF_000697945.3 Frankliniella occidentalis
GAAAGAGAGAGAGAGAGAGAGAGAGAGAGAGAGAGAGAGAGAGAGAGAGAGAGAGAGAGAGAGAGAGGAGATAAGACAAGACAAGCTGAGGAGGATATGACCGTCCGTTATTGTTATTACGGCAATGCCTTACAGAGCGTGTTACTGTCACTCGTATAAGTATGCTGGTAGGGCCCCAGGTAGGGCGTCCCCGTCCCCGTAAAACTGATGGCGTATAGCAGCGTATAGCAGCACGGACACAATTTTTTATGCTTATTTTTTTTCTGCGTGTGTTGGTGGGTGAAATCATGGAAATTTATATCCACTTACCGTGGAGATAGAAAAGAAAAACAAAAAAGGACAATGATAGGAACAGAACAAGGACAGCAACAAGAGAAACAAAGAACAAAATCAGCACAGACCAATTTTTTTTTTTTTTAATGTGTGTGTGTGCGTGGTTTACTGGGTGAAATCATGGAAAATGATATCCACTTACCTGAAGATAGAAAAGATAAAAGAAGGGACAGCTATGACGATGGGAACAAAACAAAGGACAGTAGCAACAAGAACAACAACAAGAACAAAAATATACGCGACGACGCCAATTGTGGCTCGGCTGGCGCCCAAGCTCCTGGAGGGCCGTGCTAATGTCCCCGCGGCACGGAGGACACTCAGTGATTTGTAGAGAGGGGACTGCAGCAGGAATGACACTATCGGGGTGGATCTAGCGGCG
The DNA here is from genome assembly GCF_000697945.3 of Frankliniella occidentalis. Lineage (NCBI taxonomy): Eukaryota > Metazoa > Arthropoda > Insecta > Thysanoptera > Thripidae > Frankliniella > Frankliniella occidentalis. Next base: position 3,071,663 of record NW_026267135.1, read on the forward strand.
TCGCGAATGTGGGGCGCGGCGGCGGTGACGGCGGGGAATATAATCACCTTGGTAATAGAAGAGCGCAAGGTGAAAATCATTTTTATATTAGAAATAAGAGAGGGCGCGAGAACAACAGGGAAAAATCATTGTTTTTAGTAGGAATAAAAAAAGGAGAGTGAACGGGGTATAGCAAAGGGTAAAGCCAGTACGTAGCAGGAGTCGGGGAATAATCATTTCAGCTCAGAGAGCGCGCACGGGGGAATGCTCACGTAAGTAATAACGCGAGTGAAGGTCGTTAGGCGTAATCACTTTACCTTCGCAATTGTTATTTGCGAAACACAAACATCAAATTCTTTGATGATATGGTTTTTGGGGGTTTCAATGTTGAATGTTGTACGTGTATTATTGCGCCCGTGAAACGTATGTAAAGATGAAGTTAACTCGGAAAATGTTCGGAAGCTTGTGCATTTCTTTTACACTGAACGTAATTTGAACCTTCCTTTTTTTTTTTCTTCTTTTTTTTTGCTAGACCGCGTTGTCTTGAGCTCAGGACGGGGGACACAAACTGCAGAGTATTGCGTTACGCTGGAAAAAAAATTGTAACCATAAACTAACGCACGTACAGCGCACGGGGCAGGACACTGGCGGCGGTGGTCTCCAAGACCTTGAAGAAGAAGGAAATAAGGGAGGAGGTGGGGAGGGGGAGGGGACAAAGAGTGTTGGATTGAGGCCGTGGGACGCAGGCTGAGAGGGAGAGAGACGGAAAGATTTATGAGAGGGCCGGGGTTCTCGGCGTATTCTCCTATCCTCGCAAAGGAAATGAAAGACGGGGGAGAGAGATGGGAAAGAAATCAAAGAGAGATAGAGAAAAAAAGGATGGCTCGCGACGTGTGGGGGTTTTTTTTTTTTTAAAGGAGAAATAGAAAAGAGACAGTTTGAGTAAAGGAAAAAAGAGGAAGAGTGAATGCATGATAATGGCGGCTAGAAAAAAAAGATAAAATAACGATGATGGCACAAGCTGGTCGGTGCACCCAGGGCGCCGGCATCTGATGTTGAAGGCGGGTAATCGGCTGCACACAGTTTGAATAACCGCGCCCTTTTCTCTTGTGTTTTAGGTATGTATCGCCGAGGACAGCAAACTAAGGCAGTTGTGGAACAGCTGGAATATTCGCAAGCGTGCCGGCCCCCGTCAGTGAGTACTAACTAACATCGCTGTCACTGGTAAAAAGTGGAAAGGGCGTAAGTCCAATAAGAAGTCCGAGGACTTACACCCCTTTCACTTTTCACCAGTAAGCTGTAACGATTCAAGTCACGTCCACTGACTGTACCAGGTGGCTGTGGCTGATTCACCGCGCGCATTTTTGTAGTTATAGTGTACCGCATGCACGTGTGCAGGTGGGTTGCCTACTCGCACGGGGCCCTAAGGAGCCGTGGGCAGCGAGCATAGGCAAACCCGCCCGCACCCGTGCATGCGGTACAGTGTAGCTACGAAAGTGCGCGGCGTGAATCCGCCACCTGGTACATTGTGACGCATACTCATGCAAGTTGTGCGACATTCGTATACACTCGCTGATTTCCGAGGGTGTATTTCGTATACTCTTGATGCTGTTGTCCGGCTCGACCGTATCGCCCGACGCGTTGGCTGCGCCCCCGCGCCGCTCTGTGGTGCGGGCGTGCCTAACCGCCGGCGCCGTATGCAGCGCTGCTGCTGTGTCTTTACGACTCGCCCCGCCGTAAATTTATCTGCGAGCACTCGCCCCTCCCATACCCTCCCTACCCACCGCAGACGGCTTGAGTCTGCTTGTTTTGAAACAAAACAAATCGACGGGAAACGGCCAATTCCAATCGTTTCTAGAGTTCCCCACATTTGCAAAAAGAAAGAAAAACAACTCTTTAACTGGACAAATAATGTGCAGTTTTATGCAGTTTAATGTTTCAAAGTTTCCCATAAATGTTAAAGGGTTATTTAAAATTTCCAATACTTTGAAAGATGTCTTGTACCCAGCGGTAGGGAACATGTTCACGGTGCTGTTTTTACCCGACGCGTTGCGAGTCGGCGTGCGACACTACGTCTGTTGTATTCATGGAAATTTAGAATGCGATGCATGATGCATTTTATTCTTTTTGCGGCGAGAGGCTACTACATGGCTGCGCCTCGCAGTGTACTCTCGCGCCAGGTCGTGAAAGGGGCGGGCCCGAGCAGATGTCGGGGAGGCTCTTCTGCGGTATAACGACGCGTATGACGGGTATAGCCCACCCGCTTTGTCCAGACTGCTGTTTGAGAATGCCCCCCTCCCCCCTCTCTTCTTCTCCCTCTCCTTCTCCCTCTCTCGTGTTCTCTTCGGCGAAATAGTCCCACTCCCCACTCCATCCTCTCTCTCGCCTCGGGCCGTAGGGGGGGCCGAGCTAGGCACACAGCTCCCGCATCGGTATCTGCATTTCTATTGCACAACTTTATCGGCTGGTCTGGTCACATCCCCCGGCGAAGAGGAGAAAAGGGAAGAGGGGTTCACTGCACCGCAATACGCGTATAGTCTGCTCGGCTTCGCCCTGCAAAGTAAAAAAAAAAATAGAATGAAAGAAGGAAGGCACAGAGTTCACTGGAAAAAAATATATTTTTTCATCTGTGAAATATGGGATATTTCAGGCAGTTCCAGCCTGTTCGAGCTCCCTTAGCGCCTGGTAGGTAGGCAGTATTTTGTTTGCAGTGCACGCGTGTGCTGCGGGTTGGCCTACCCTGAGTCTTGCAGGCGCTAACCTCCCGCACGATAAAAATAGGTTCCTGGAATCTCAAGACCTGGTCCTGGATCTTATGGAGAACGCCAAATGGCATCCAAGACCGGGTCTTGAATTGGAAAATTTTATTTTATCGCGCGTTATTCGCTAAATGAACCTGAGAACACAAGCGTATTATCTAGACGATAAGGATATGATGAGTTGTCTTCTGCCTTAATTACTGTAGTGCAGGACGACTTCGGCCACACCTCTACTAACGTTTGACTAGCATCCTAGCACCAGAGGTGCCACATATATCACCTAGCTTGCCGTTCTAACCCTGTTTTTTTCGCGGCCGGCTAGTGGAACAAGGAAGGCAGCAAGCAGGGGACGCCCACGTCCGAATATTGTGTCAACTGTTGTGGGGCTGCTACCGGCCTACATACAGTAAGTCTTCCCTGCCGCCACTGTCCCGGCGGCCACCCTTTCACTTTCCCTCGTGTCGACGATCATGAACTGCACTTCTCGTTTTCTAAATAACATGACTGGAACAGTTGATCTCTACGTTACTGCACCCATCACTGTGAAAAATAGCTGTGTAGTAGGTTTCACTGGGGGAAATTTTCTATCAATCGTATCGTGAAAGGACAATTAAAACGTGTAAAATTACAAAACCTTACTTATCGACTTTTCACCGACGAGCAAGAATGGGCTGTCATAACATATTTTGAAAATTGTAAATTACTAATTACATCGTAAATTTACGAGACTTTTTTTTCTTTCACAGCGTCTGATGTTTAACGTACTGCCCGCTTTTCTTTGTTCTTAAAAAACTATTCTTGGATGGATGAATAATGTTTTTCGCGCCGTGTAGTGTTCCTTTTGCGTTTTTCATGCTCGTCTCTCGCGTCCTGATTCTTTTCTCGCTTTGATAATTCGCAGTCTGCCGTGTATCGCGGAACGTGCCGGCCGGAGCACCGTGATGTTTGTAAAGCAGCGGTCATGGCGAGGGGAGGGAAGAGAGGGAGAGGGGAGGAAAGAGAGGGAGAGAGGGAGAGGAGAGGAAAGAGAGGGAGAGAGGGAGAGGAGAGGAAAGAGAGGGAGAGGAGCCTCCCCGCTCCCTCACCTCCCTTGCCTCCTCTGCCTCTCTCGGAGGCCAGACGGCATTGCATTGGGACCCGAGCGCAGCCAAGCGCGCTGCATGACGACGGGGTGGGGGTTGGGGGGTAGAGCTG
>NW_026267135.1:3080553-3082087 GCF_000697945.3 Frankliniella occidentalis
CTCCTCCCTCCCTGTCTCTCTCTTTCCGAAAGTGCCGCTGGTGTGCTACCAATCACTGTGGAGTGTGTGACAAAGGAAGGCACGGATCACGTCCGCACTCTTTTTAAAATCACGTTCACTATTCAACCCCACACGTGTTGTTTTTTTTCCGTTTTTTTTTGTTTTTGTTTTTTTGGTGTAGAAAACGATAACTTTAAAACACCTACTACCGCCGTGTTTCGGAGCGCACCGTTGCCGGTGAGTCTGCCTACTTCCAGTCCTAGGGGCCACGGTGCCTGTTGGGCAGAGGGAGTCAGGGAGTGGCAGGCATACCCGCCCGTAAGGTGTACGAACCTGTTGTTTGTAGCAATTTATACGGTGCGTGCACCTAGTATAGTAAACTGAACGCAGACGCGGAATTAAAATGTTACTCTTTTCTACTGCATACTCACCGAGCACGATTAGTTCGCGAGGCAAAGTGGTCGCTGTCGCTGGTCTCAAGTGTGAAAGGTTATTTGCTTTTATGACCAGTTCCATTTTGACAGAGCTTTTGATTTTACTTCTAACGGCGTCCTACACGTCCCGTGCGATGTACTTGGTGCGCCGGGTGCTGCTGCTGCTGCCCGTAATCGAAGGTGACTTCCGCTGATTAGTGTCTGGCTGCCGTATCGTCACCAACCGCTCGAGAGCTCGAAGCGAGAAGGATAAGAGAACGACCCCCCATCCCCTCCTCAAGTAATCGAGTAATCGAGTTTACCCTTCGCTGCCAAAACTTTTCCCGTCGCGCGGAGCCCACGCGGCGGCGCGTTTGCCGTTACCGCCGCTGCCGCTCGAGGGAGTGCTCTGGCGGCGACCCTGTGTAGTGCGTGGGAGCAGTGCTCAGTGCGTCGTTAATTACCATGAGGATCATCTGCTCAGACACACCACCCACCACCGCCGCGCCTCTCTGCTGACATTCATCAGTATCATTTAATTTTTTTACAACGTCGTAATTTTCTCTCGTCCTCTTTCAAAATGTGACGACACCATCTGTCGCTTTTGATTGACATCAGCATAAAATTCCCGTGTGCCTGCTTTTTAATAGTTTCTGCTGCCAAATTCTCGCGCCTTTCCTGATCCTCACAGTGATGTAAAACATTTGCAGCCATTTAGCTTCGAGAGCCTTTACAAAAGAGGGAGTTTCTTAGCAAATGGTGCCAATGATTTTCTTTCATCGCACGTATATGAAATGGTTATTCGCAATTGGTTCGCTCCGATACAAACCAAAAGACTCTGGACTTTTTGACTGAACATGTCAGTACGGTCTTGTGCCGTTATTTGCGACTCATACTGTTGCGGCCGGGGCGGCCGGGTGCATCAATCTTATCCTTGTGTCGCCTAAACTGACAGCCGATCTGATCTGAATTGGTCATGTCTGTTTTGGTTGACAGCGGCACGGCCTCTGCTGTATATGCGTGACGCCCGAACGCTTTCGCTTCCGCCGCCGGGCGCGAGGGGAGGCGGGGGCGTGGTGGGGCGTGGTGGGGCGTGGTGGGGCGTGGTGGGGCGTGGTGGG
>NW_026267135.1:3082712-3084169 GCF_000697945.3 Frankliniella occidentalis
GTGCACTTTTACAACAGACAATTCTAGTTTCTGCGTTTATCAGCACGTCGATTATAATGTACTGTTCGTTACGACTCAAGTAGTTTGTACTTTTTAATTCTTGACGTCCGCTTCCTTTTTGATTTTTCTGTTAGACCAGCAAATATTTTTCAAACTGATTTTTAATTTTAAGCTTGAATGCCACACCACATACTTTGCACCATTACAGTGAGATCTTCCGAAAGGAGGTCGCCAAGTGTATCGGGGCGGCGGCGTGCCTGCGTCTCATGGGTGATACGTGGGTGCCCGGGTCGGGCCCGGCGGGTGCCCCCCGCCTGCGCGCTCGCCTTGCTCGGCTGCCTGCGGCTTGCTTGTTTCTGTTTCTGCGCCCGTCCCCTCGGTGCCTGCCCCCCGTGCGTTGCAACACACAGATGGTTGGTCGAAAAGTTTGCACAAGAAGCGGCGGCGGCGGCGGCGTGCGTGGTCGGGGCAGGATGTTGGTAGAGGGGGTGCAGGAGGTGGGGGTGGTCGGGACCACCGGGCAAGAGAATAGGGGGAAAGAGGTGGGGGGGGGGGGGATGCATTCCGAAGGGACGCCTCCCACACCGCACAGCCACCGGAAAGAAAGAGAGCCAAGCCGAAGAGGTGATTTGGACCAAATCATTAGGTGTCGGTTGCTGCGGCCGCCTCGGCTCTGTTGTCGCCACGTGTGATCGGTAGGGCTCGGCTCGGCCCTCCTCGGCTCGGTTTGGCTTGGCTGGGCTGTCTGTAGCGGGCAGCCGGCACATAGTGGTCGAGTACGTTTGCCGCGGGGGCGGGCTTTAGTCAGGTCTAGGCCACGAAAATAAACATTGCGCGGAGTATTTGAGGGGCCCATTTCAACTGGGTGGCCACCCTTTCGAACTGTGTGCGTGTGTGTGTGCGTCCTTTCGGCTGGCTGCACCCATATGTTTACTCTGCCGTCAATTGGAAAGTCTCTTACTCTTGTCCGAGAAAGGAAATTAAAACGTCTCGCGTAGAGTCAGCTAATAAATATATTTAGAAAGGAAAACACTTCTCATATTCGACCATTTTTTTTTAACTTAAATGTACAAATTGAAGTTTGAAGCCCCATATCCACTCTTTATGACGTAAGAATTTTTTCCACTAGGTTCAAAAGCGTACAAAATAACTTTATTTTCAGAGTGTTATTCTGACGTGCACTCGAGGGTGGTGCTATGTGGCCTTTGCGTGACCCGCGCTCCCGGCCTGCCGGCCAGGCCCGGCCGGTAGTTATTCGAGGATATTGAGGCATCAACCACGAGATGAATTTGCATCATATTGCCGCAGGGGACGGCATTAACCCGTTGAGGATTATGGGGATGGCCCTTCCTGGCCGTGCAGCGGCGGCCATGGTGCCATGCCTCCGCCACGGCCTCTTGCCCTACTGCCCTACGCCCTACTACCCTACGGCCTACTACCCTACGGCCTACTGCCCC
>NW_026267135.1:3084219-3085670 GCF_000697945.3 Frankliniella occidentalis
GGGGGGCTGAGGGCATGCGGTTAGGGTTGGGTCAGGACGACAATGGCATGTCGGGGTGGCAAAGCGGGAAAGCGGGAAAGGAGGGAAGAGAAGCAGCAGCAAGGGGTTGAAAAGTAGGGGTGGGGAAGGGGTGAATCCGCGAGAAAGCACCACCACCACCACGAGAAGCAGGGGGTGCTAGGGGAGGAGAGGCAGGGGGCTGGGCCAGAGAGAGAGAGAGAGAGAGAGAGAGAGAGAGAGAGAGAGAGTGGAGTAGTGAAATGTGTCCGGGGGGCTGGGCGTGTGCCACGTGGGTGTGGCGCGTCGGCTAGCGGCGGGATTACACCGGGCAAAAAATGAAGGAAAAGGAACAAAAAATGACATAGACAAGGAAAGAAAAAACGAGGGGAAAGCAAAGTGCCCCGGTTGCGAAACAGAGTCACATTTCCTTTCTCAAAGGAAAAAACAAATCATTTTGCAATAGTGGTTTTTTTTTTTTATAAAAAAGGTGGTGCAGATTTCAGCAGGTGTTTTGGAAAGGCAAAACCGGTTTTCGTACGTGCCAAAAGAATTTTCTTCCTCCCCGTTGCACTTACGGATGGGCTGCAGGCGAAACGTCAGGGCAGGTCGCGGTCATGGCGGCGACTGTCCAGCTTTATCCATGACGGTATATAAAAAGCGATCTATTTATAGCGACCTCCAGACCGAGTGGCGGGAGGGTGGTTGGCGGGGTGGGGTTGGGGTAGGGGGGAGGGTAGGGGGAGCGGCCCCCACCCCCCGCCAAGGCTATGGGCCGGACTGCCATGGGCGGCCGGGCCGCAGGCCGGGGAGGGAGCTCTCTCTCTCTCCACTCGTGCGCGGCCGTGGAGCTCTGCGCTGGAAGAGCCGCCCCGCGCCGGAATAGAAGTCACGCCATTTCCCCTCCCCGTGTGCTGCTCATTTGGCGCTTTAATTGGTCGCGCTGCGCATGATGGACAATTTAGCACACGTGATGTGTCCGGCCACCACCACGGGGCTGCGGCCGCGGCCGAGGTGGTGCCGGTGGTCATCGTGTGTGTGTGTGTGTGTGTGTTTGTGTTTGTGTGTAGAGGCGGGATAGCAAGCAGAAGCGACTGAATTGCTCGTTTTCGTTTTCGGAATCGGCCATCGGCGTCGTCGTCGCCGTCCGGGAGCCACGAGGCGTGCGCGGCGCGCAGCCTGTCCGTTCCATTTGGCACTCGCTTCACTTTCACGGATGCCCCCTCTCTGCCCCTCTCCTCCTCCCCAACCTCCACCACCACCACTACCCGCCCTTCCTCCTCCGTCCCCCATCTCCCTTCTGCCCACGAGGAGGAGGTGGGGGTCGTCCCCACAGCGAGGGGTTGGGGCGTTGCGCTACTAGTGCTGGGGGGCCGTAACTTGGACCAACTATCGTAAACTTGGAGCAGGGAAAGGAAGCCGACCGGGAAGAGAGGGATGGGGGAGAGCGGGGG
>NW_026267135.1:3092095-3093704 GCF_000697945.3 Frankliniella occidentalis
TACCTAATTCAACCCCTACCACCTTCAACCCCTACCACCTTTAACCCCCTACCTAATTCAACCCCTACCTAATTCAACCCCTACCACCTTCAACCTCTGTCACCTTCAATCCCCACGGATTTCAATCCGCTTGGACTTCATATCTGAATGACCGAAGGTTTTTTTCGTTTTGCAAACCCAAAGGAAAATGACAATGGAAAACAACAACCAACTAGTCTATTTTTAAACGGAAAATGACGTCAGTTGCTCGTAATTAGTTTGGAGCGCTGAGCCCCCTTGCCTCTCCCGCCCCTATATCTTTGATCCATACCCTCCAGCCCATCTCCAACGGCGTACCCTTTCATCCAACCCCTCCCACCCCCACCACCCCTTCTACGCTCCCCACCCCCGCGCCGCCCCAAACCAACAACAACAACGACATAACGCGCTCTGTCCTCAAACTATGTTGTGGTAGTCAAGTGCTTTAGGGCGACTTTTCGCCGCCTGCAGACCTCCGCGCCCCCTCCCACAACCCCTCTGCTCCCCCTCAACCCCTAGACTGCTATGTTCAGCCTGCGCGGCGTGGCTAGGGGTGGCGCGTCGGCGCCGCGGCCTTGCGAAGAACGCTCTCTCTGTCTCCCTCTCTCTCTCTCTTTCTCTCTCTCTCTCTCTCTTTCTCTCTCTCTCTCTCGCGCGCGGCGCCCTCCCCTTGCGTATTCATGCGCCGGCCAACAGGAACAACTGTTCCGCAGTGCAATGACTGCGGGCGGTGCCTCGAGGGGGGGGGGCTCGCCCTGACGGACTCCTGTCGCGCCCAGGCGATGAGAGACCGGGCGCTTTTGGACGACCTTTGTTGTATACGTAGTTTTTTTACTGCCCTGTGGAAGAGGCGTACTTGTGTAGTTCTACTACACGCGTATGGCTTTGTTAATAACGCGCTCCTCATACCTCATATGTGAGGTACGAATTTCGGGCACCTTGTGTGTGACTTTCTTTCTTCCCCAAGTATCTATGTTTGTCTCCTATGTACCTGTTGTGTGTCTATGTTGTGTAATCTTTCAGTAGGTGCGGCAAACAATCATTAGCGCGGGTGATAAAAAAACAACACATGATTCGACTTACTGCGTTTAAAAAGCATCATGGTAGCTAGGAGCAAAATGAATGAGAGGGTACAGTCTGCTCGTAGCGCTGGAGTAAGTAAGTATAGAAGCGTTGGATTATGGACGGGAAGGGTTTTGCCTGTGCAAGCAGATCAGAGCCGAGCAGGCGGCGGCAGAGGGGAAGAGAGAGGGGGGTGCAAGAGGTAGGGGGAGGGGGTGGCACACCCAAGCGTCGGTAGGAGGGGTGGTGATTATAGGTCACCGTGTTGAGTGTTCGGCAGCGATGCACACTGCACAGAAACATCTGTTCAAAGCTGTGACTATTTTATTGGATTTACTCGGATTTACATGACTTTATAGAATAGGTTAAGAAAGTCAAATAATGTTAAAATTTTGGTTAATTTTAAACTGAATGTTTTCGGCAAAAAAAAGCCCTCGTGTATTTACCACTCATTGATTGGAATCTTCCAAACGTGTCCCTTGTTTCTTGTCAATAATATTTTCCGATCATCCGACTTTATGCCCCTCCC
>NW_026267135.1:3094754-3095317 GCF_000697945.3 Frankliniella occidentalis
GGCCCCCATACCGAAAAAAAGGAGAGCCAAGGCGAAGCAGGCGGGACCCTTGCTTCTTTTGGTTCGCAAGGCTGCGCGAGGCTCGCCGCTCGCTCCCCTCCTTTAGGCCGCTTAGGAACGCGGACGGGGGGCCCACCGCCGCCCCCGCCGCCCCCAACGGCCTGGGCCTGCTTTATCACAGCTCGTCAGGCCGCAGGGGGCGCAGGGGGGGGGGGGACGCAGCGTTTGATTGTTACTCTGGGAGGTCGGGCCAAAACGCTCTGGGCGGGCGGGGCTCCAGGAGAGCGAGAGAGGAGAGCGGGAGAGCAAGAGAGCGGAGGGTTGCGCGGAACACCCCGCGATTGAATGGCCCGACGCGCGTAACAAGTACTCTGTGTCGCCGCGCCCCGGGGCGTGGCGGGGCGGGGCGGGGCGAGGTGGGGCGAAAGATACAACGACGTCGCTGCTGGTGGTGGTGATGGAGTGGGGCCTATTGCACTTCAATCCGCTGCCGATTTGTATTCTCTTCATTATCCAAAAACTGCCGATAGTCTGTTGGGTCGGGATCACAAAGTGTGGAGCAG
>NW_026267135.1:3105271-3110586 GCF_000697945.3 Frankliniella occidentalis
AGGGGGAGGGGGGTTAGTCGGCGGCCGGAGCCACCGCCGCACAACACACTGTGCACATGTGCGAAGAGATTTATCGCTTTTAATAATAGACGAACTTGCCCTCCTCTCTCTTCTCTCTTCGCACCCGCCGCCACCCGCCAGATGGCGATGGTGTGGCCAGTGGAAGTGCATACCCGGGTCAAACGCCCGCCATAGACGGAATGCGCGACAGTTTATTCTGCTCGCCACTCACCGCGTCTGACGACCGCTCCCCCTTTTTTTTGTCCCTCTTTTTCATTCATACACTTCATCAGTCTTGCGTGTCGCCTGCGCTTGTCGCTCCGCCTAAAAATCAGGTGATTTTATTGGCATGAAGGGCTTTAAAATGTTCACTAGTAATCATCCCGACTGAAAACAGTTAGCGTACGTAATGTATAGCAGGCGACACGTGCACTGTTAACAGGTTCTAGAACTAAACAAAGCTTTATCAAACTTGGAAAAATTGGTTAATTAATGGTTGGATGAAAGACATTTGGGAGTATGGGGTGCAGTTTTACAGTTAAAAAGTACAACTGAAATTTTTCACAATGAATTAAGTTTTGTTAATTTTTTTTTTACAATGCGTGTTTTTTTTAACAGAGTGGCGAGGCGTGGGGCGTGGGCCGTGCGCGGTTGGACATGACATGGCACGCGCCGTGTTTACTATCTGTTTACTATATTGTTTACGTTGTCGCGATCCAAGCAAGAAGGGGCGTTTGCCAAAGCGAGAGGAGCAGCAGGTCCCGATGCCAGCGACTAATGTGCCGTCCTTTTTGTCTGCTTGCAGGTGAGTGCGCGCGGGCCGTGCCACGTAACATGGATGAGGGGGATGAGTATCTGAATAGGGCCTACAAAAAATAGAAATGGAAATCTAGAAAAACATAGAAAAAAACACCTACAAAAATCTAGAAAAACCTAAATTAAAAGTAAATAAATCACAAACGGATCTAAAATCTAAATTGAAAATTCTAAAATAGTTTTTGACCACGAATATGTACCACTCTAACGAACGGATACGTTTAACTTTCCAGCGCGTATAATTGTGCCTGACCAGTAATATCGCGTTATCAAGAAAACGTGGATACTTATAGCTTTTTTTTAAGGGTGTACTGTGAAGAGCATGTAGACTAAACTCACGTCGGTGCTGTCTGAGTGTCGGTCTCGCTCACAAAGTCTTGGCTGAGGTTGCGGCCACAGCGTTCTGACCAACACCGGCACCCTCCCTGAGCGTGCCGTGTCACCCTGCATCGTCGCTTCTGAAGGATTGTGGTGCCGCTCGTGTGGCTTTAGCTCCCGCCCGGCTCCGGCATTCCTACCGGACTCGGAAAGTTTTCTTTTTAAGTCGACTGGCCTATTTCATAGTATATAAATTTCCGATTTACTCAGGCTCTGTAAGAAACTTGTTACAGGGTTACGCAGGAAAGTTTTCCATGGTGTATTATAAAATTATAATTTTAAATTGTAAAATTACAAGCACTCGGAATTCATTAGCTGTCGTAAATTTACGACATATTTTGTAAGTTAAAAATACCTTATATGTTATAAATTAAGGAAACAAATTTCACCGCGAATCTTTATTGCAGATTTATGACAGTCAATGCTTGACCAGTTTGAAATATGTCAATACTGTTCTAAACTCGTACTTTTATGATTTGAGCCCGTATAATAACCTTACGGTTTTTTTTCCTTGAAAATTTTCCTGCAACTCTATTATATTTTTTTTTACAGTAGTGCCCCTCCTTTCTCCTTTCCTCCAAACTCCAGTGCATTCATTGTAATTTGTAATGACGTGAGCTTCTCTTGTAAACGGAGATGGTGGAAAAGGAGAGAGAGACAGAGAGAGAAAGGAGAGAGAGATAACAGGGCTAACTCCAGGTTGGGTGAATCTCTTTGAAAAGTTCAGGGATGGTCATGATCCATAATATGGATATCACCCCTTTCTATAAAATCTCCCCCACCCCTCTCTCTCTCTCTCTCTCTCTCTCTCTCTCTCTCTCTCTCTCTCTCTCTCTCTTTCTCTCTCTCTTTCTCTCTCTCTTTCCGCTCCTTTTGTGGAATGCCCTGCTGTAATTATACCACTCACACACACAAACTCGCACACACTCACGAAGGCGCGCCCCGTTCGGGAAGGGTGAAGGTCATTTGGAAACACACGAAGGGGAAAAAAGAGAGGAAAGAAAACGTCTGTATTCTCTCTCTCGCTCCCTCTCGTTTGCTTCCCACTCTGGCCTCCTTTTCGTGTATTTGAAGACTTGTAAAATGCATGAGGGAACACCCTCCGGCCACTGCGGCATGGATTGCAATGGGATTAAAAATTCCATTTCACGGGTGGGGCAGCCTCCTTCCCATTGTTCGGCAGCCGGCTGGCCGGCCGTGACCTCTGACCTCCGCGCTGGACCACCCCCGGACCTCCCAGAGACCTCCCGCCCGCGGCCGCCCCGCGGACTAAGAGCAGAGCACGCAGAGAGAAGGATCTCGAAGCCACGCCGCGCCGCGCCGCACGGCTCCCAGCCCAGCTGATGAGGTCATTAAAAAAGATTATGAAGAGTGAAAAGTCTCGCACCGTGCGAAGGAATTTTGCGGGTTGGCGGCCTAACGACGCGACGGGGCGGTGCGAGTCTCGGAGGCGTTGATGGCAATATTGCTGCTGCTGTTGCTGCTGTTTGCTTTGTATAAAAATAATATAAAGCCGAAAATATTCCTTTCTTTTTTTCCCCGAGCTCAAACGTGACGCGAGAACGCCTACACTGGAAAAATGACTGGTTGGGGTCGATAAAGTGTAGTGCCTAAACAAGGGCACAGAAAGAGTTGCAATACCAGCACCCTTCGCAGAGGGTGCTATTTTTTGTGCCTCTTTGAAGGCTGAAGAAGTCATCAGCACTCCTGAGAAGGTGCACTGGGAAAATTGTAATTTTGATCTAAAAAATATTCACTTTGACAAAACGGTTTCGTTGTCCAGAAGTAATTGTACATATGATAATAAGAAAATTCGTTTCATTCCAAGTCACAGGTCATTGCATTAACGGCCAAATGTTTTTTTTTTTAATGATGTACACGATTTCCTTGGGAGTAAACGTTTTTACATCATCGAATGTTCATAATCAAATGTACAATTTTCTGGGTTGGAGGGTCCGAGAGTGGTTTTTTTTCCCCCCAGTGCATACACATACGTACCGAGGATGCAACTCATTAAAGTGTGCTCTCGTGCGGTGTGGCAGTGCATATTTAACCAGAGAGCAGCGCTGCTGCGTTTCCCCAATATATAAAGCAATTGATTCCGCTGCGAGCGGTGGCAGCGCGGCGGTGCCCTGCCCGGCCCGGGCGGGGCGGGCGGCTCTCTGTCTCGCGGGCGGCGAGGCCAGCAGTGCTTCCGACTGACGCACCAGCAGAGTCGCTTTGGTGCAGCTGTTGTGTCGGGCCGCGTGCTCTCACACCCATGACAAGCCTCCTCTCTCCCCTCTCCCTCGCTCTCTCTCGAGAGATCTCCCTCTTTCTCGCTCTCTCTTTCTCTCTCTGTACCCCTCTCTCTCTCTCCCCGTTTCTCTCCTCCCCTCTCCCCCCTTCTCTCTCTCCCCCTGTCCTCTCTCTCTCTCTCTCTCTCTCTCTCTCTCTCTCTCTCTCTCCCCCCCCTCTCTCTCTCTCTCTCTCTCTCTCTCTCTCTCTCTCTCTCTCTCCAACCCCCTTGCTTTGCGCACACGCGGCTTTGAATGGAACGGGCGGCACAGCGCAGCGCAGTGTATCAAACGCGGGAATGCCATTCGCTGCTCTGTGTGCGTGCGTGTGTATGTGTGTGCATGCACGTGCGTGTGTGTGTGTATGTGTTTGTGTCTGCGTGCATGTGTTTGTCGGTGCGGTCAATAAGCTATATACCCAAACGGACGGACAGGCAGACAGACAGATAGACGGACGGTCGGTTGGAGGGAACAGCGCGTGCGGTGTTGCCCGCGTACTAACAACAACGCGGCTGATATGCGATGCACTCTGCGCTATGCGGTCTGATCGGCATTCCGCCGCTGCAGAGGGTAGTTAATAGTCGTGAGGAAGAGCATCGAGTGAAGGTGGGGCGGTGAGGTGCGAGTGAGGTGTTCTCCCCCCCCCCTCTCCACTCAGTTTCCACTGCTCTGAGCAGAGAATGGGCTGCACCCCACACTACCCACCCACCCACCGCCCCACCTCAAGCAGGAGAGACCATACCGGGATCGGAGAGCTGCCGTGCCGCGCCTCGCCGCCACCGCCGCAGCCGCAGGTCGTATGAGGAGGTCCGATCAACAGGTTATGCCAGGCTGAACAGGACGGCCGGCCGCGCCACGCTGCGCCACGCCTCGCCACACGGCCTCGCCACGAGCTGCCGCGCGCGTTTTACGTTGTTCCGATTACGTTCCTGAAGTCGGTCGGTCTAGACAGATTCCAAAGTTGTTGCATTTCTTTTTGCCGTGCAGCATGCTAGAAGGTGGCCCCCATACTTTGTCGCCCTTTCGCGCCCTGTGCGTCTTTTTATTTTCGACACTTCTTTATGCACCTACCCTTCAAATTCGATTTAGTTTCAATAGGTTTTCCCGTGCATTTTCCGGTATCGCAAGTGTTTCTGTTTTTCTAAAAAAAATTCCGGTTGAGTTGAATAATTTTAAGTCGTATCGTCATTCTGTTTCCTCCCATCGAAGCCAAACGCCCTCCTGCTCTCTCTGTCTCACTCTCGGCCCACCAGTAGGAGGTTGGGGTGGGCCGCCTGACGGGTGGGCACAGCGCACGCACAGCTGCCCGGCGGGACGGCCTACCCCGCAAGGCGCTCTCTGGCTGGCTGAGGAGGGAGCCTGCAGCAGCCCTGGAGTCTGAAGACCGGGGTCACCCCCTTCTCTCGCCTTTCCTCCCCCCCCCTCTTTCTGTCTCGATCTCGCCGCCTTCGTCTTCACCCCGCCCCCTCCTCCCCACACTACGAGGGGCGTACTAGAGAGCGGGGCTGACAGTTGGCACCGAACTACACACCACGACGCGCGCGACTTTCGACCGCAACTTCTTTTTTCCTCTCAACTTTCGCAACGGCTAGCTCTGACTCCTTCCTCTTTCATATTCTTTCTCGTACCTTCCACTTTCTCTACCCCCCTCTCTCTCCTTCCCGTTCTGGTTCTCCTTGTTGCTCTGCAGCTGCACACGTACTGCGCGCCGTGCGATGTCAATAATAGAGGACCTGGGCTCCGTTGTACCGCCAGGCCCAGCCACGCCCCGCCACTGGCGCCCCTTCCCCCGACCTACCTCTCTCTCTCTCTCCATCTCTCTCTCTCCCCCTCTCTCCCCCTCTC
>NW_026267135.1:3110636-3112574 GCF_000697945.3 Frankliniella occidentalis
GCCACCGCCTATAGGCACGAACTGAATTATTGACACTACCAGCCTCGCGCCGCCTGCCTGCCTGACCCCCCGGCGCCGTCTCTTTCTCCATCACTGTCTTCTGCACGCCCTTTCATCCTTCTCCATCTCTCTCTCACTCCCTCCCTCTTCTCTCCATCTCCGCTCCTTTTGAAGTCTTCCTCTTTTTCTTCTCCGCTCTTCTCTCCTCTTCGCTCTTCTTTCTCCTTCGACCTTCTCTCTTCTTCGCTCTTCTCTCTACTTCACTCATTTTTACTTTTATTTCCCTCATCCCTCTACTTCACTCGTATTTTCCTCACCCTCCTTTTGTTTTTCCCCCCTCGCAGCAGCGCCTCTCTCACCTGACACAGCTGCCCCCCCATGTCTCGTGCGCTCGTTTTACGACAGTACAAGGGAGCTATTCTATGAGTACGCGGCCGTTTCGTGCCCCCGCTCTGCCCTCTCTTTACCCCTCCACCCCCTCCTTTGCAGCCTTCTACTCCCCCCTTCCCCCCTTGTTCTTGATTCTGTTAGCGGGGCAGCAGGCGCGCGCGGTCGTGGAGGTTATGGTATAGGCCCAGAAGAGCCGCTAAAACCTCTCGGGACGCGGCCTAACCGCCCCCACACCGCCACCCCCTCACCCCGTCTCCGCGCCCTTCCATTTTTTATGCGTTCTCGGCCCTCATCGATAGTAACAAAATGCTATACGCCAGTACATACCAATCAATTTTTGCAATATATCGGCCTTCCGAGGATTCATCACACACATACACACAATCACACATATTTGCGCGTTTCGTACGTAGGTATGTCTTTCACACGTTCTTTAGTTCGTCATCCTGAGCAGCCGAGCCGGTTGGTTGGTCCGGTTGTCAACAATCGACAATAAATATATTGTCAAGAGAGAGAGAGAGCCCCCTTTTCTGTAGCCTCTGCCAAACACGTGTTAGTGCAGCAGACAGGAGTCCAACCGTTTACACCCTCTCCTATCCCTACCCTCTGCGCCCCCCCCCCTCCCCCAATATGCCGGGGGCGTGCCTTCGCATGCGGCTGGGCGGCAAGACCTTTACGCTAATCGCACCTACCTCCAGATAGACTCGGTATCTCATGGCTCGGCGGCGGCCGCGGCGGCGGTGGCGGCGGCGCCGTGCACGACAACGGGGGCGGTGGGGGGCGGCGGCAGCGGCGCCTCGCGCCCCCGGCCTCGAGACAAACTACTTCTATATCTCATGAGAAGGGCGGCGGGCAACGCCGGGCCACTGCGCTCGCGCATAGCTTCTATGCGCTCTTCGCGCGCCCCGCCGCGCCCCGCCGCGCCCCGCCGCGCCCCGCCGCGCCCTCGCGTCGTCGCCATGCCTCGACTACCTAAATGCTCTCGGGGCGCACACGCGAGAAACAAAAGTCTTAGAATGGCGTTAATCAGAGGCACATAATGTGTATAAAATTGGTGGCTCGTTTGTTACAAAAAAAAATGTGAAAGAAATGTCTGTCTTGTCAGTTGTACAACACTTAACCATGTTTCTGACAAAAAGTATTTGTGTGATACACTAAATTATCCAACTTTTGTGTCGAAAAAAATATGACCACCTGCTTCTTACTTAACATGAAATGGCTGCCTTTGCAATGCCACGTTCTTGTATTTATGGCAAGTGTATGAACTGATGACATCAGTATGATCCCATTGTATACCAATCACGTCGTTCAAACACGGGTTTCACTCTCGAGGTTTTTTTTTCCCGCTACCCCTTCCCACCGGGAGTACACTATAGCGCGTTGTGTGTCCATAATGTGGATACTCGCTCCTTTCATGCCGCCTAGCCGGCCCTGCCAATAGCAGCCATAGTCTATTTGCAGCTGTTATTGGAAACGCGCTATGCAATCGGACGGCGAATAAGCCCCGCGGCACCGAATTTCGTTATTCTGTCAGAGAGAGGGAGTGGA
>NW_026267135.1:3117609-3119713 GCF_000697945.3 Frankliniella occidentalis
GGGGGGGGGGGCACGTTTATATCGCTGTATGTGATAGCCGAACGAACGGAGCGGCGGCGGCGGCGGCGCGCGCGTGTGTGGGGAGACATGAGATGTGTGTGAGCAGCAAACGGGTCCAGGCCGCCGACATTCTACGGAATGGAAAGGAATGTAAAGAATCTATATCTCCTCTATAATCGGTGAAAGTAGGCCGGGAAAAAATAATTGCGAGGGTATGAAAACTCGAAATATTTAGTGCTAACGGGTGCTAAGATGTTCGGTGTTACGTGACTGCAGTGCGTTAAAAAAATATCAGACAGATCCTTTATTTTTTATAAATACGTAGAAAAGTTCCCTAAAGGCAGGCCTGGCAAACCCATTTCTCTAACAGGCTGGAAATTTATTTTCAGCAGTGGACGTTCGCTTTTGCGAGGTTTTGCAATGCCTCTTGCCGGATCAAATTGATGTCCATATATGGCTCCCGCCAGTGCATTTTTGCCTCCCCCGATGCGGTGACCCTCTCCTATGCTCCACAACGAATCCGACACATCTCGCCACGCCACACCGCCACCCCACCCCGCCGGTACGCCCCAGTGACCCGTGGTGGAGCGATAATTAGGCCTCAAGGCGTCGAGTCGGACAAAGGCGAGGCATAGGAACAGCAGCAGCAGCAGAAGGTGAAGCGAAGGAGTCGGAAGCGAAACAAAAGAGGCATCGCATCACTGGTGGTTGGTGGAAAGGGGGGGGGGGGTTGGTGGTAGGGGGAGGGGCTGCTGCTGGTATCGGCTGGAGAGGATGGACTCGCGGCCACGCGGGCCAGACCTCCGGCACAAGACCATTATCGAAAATGCTAATTCACCATCGGATACAAAACTTTCATCACTGGCTTGCCAAATGAATGAAAGAAAGGGGGTGTGCGCCGAAAGGAGTGGGGGGAAAGGGGGACTAATGAAGAGAGAGAGGCTCTGCCCCGCGGAGTCGGACTTAATTGAGCGGGTAGTCACACATCCGCCAAGATGGTTCTTCTCTTTCGTATCTCCCGCTCTTCTTCTTTCTGTCTGCTATCTTTATGTCTGTGCCTTCGCCTTTTTTTTTTGCTTTTCGTGTTTCAATTGTTTCGTTAGCTTGCTTTCTCCCCCATATTCGCCATTTCGCCGCCACCGCCGCAGCTGCTGCTGCGACCGGTTCTGGGTCAGTGGAGCAGACGGCTGGAGTGTGACCCGTTGGGTATAGGCCGGCCGGTCGGGTACACGTGAGCGCACGTGCACGTTCGTCCTACAATACATGCTGGGGTGCGTGTGGGAAGCCCAGCATGTACCAAACGTGCGCGCGCACGTGCAGGTGCGGCCTACCTCCCCGGCAGCTGGAGCGTCCGTGGGTGGCCCAGCATGTAACACACGTGTATGCGCACGAGCAGGTGCGGCCTACCTCCGGCAGCTTGGGCGCCTCTGGGTAGGCAATCAGTA
This sequence comes from Frankliniella occidentalis, assembly GCF_000697945.3. Classification (NCBI taxonomy): domain Eukaryota; kingdom Metazoa; phylum Arthropoda; class Insecta; order Thysanoptera; family Thripidae; genus Frankliniella; species Frankliniella occidentalis. The sequence goes on from NW_026267135.1 coordinate 3,119,055, forward strand.
CCACACGAATGTGCGCACGGACGGCCTACCTCCCGGGCTGGTGGAGCGCCTGTAGGTAGGCCGACCCGCCCGACACGAGTGCGCGCACGTGCAGGTGCGGCCTACCTCCTCCCTGGCCTTCCGTAGGTTGTCCTCAGAAACATTCGCATTAATGTATTTGAGCGATGTAAACAGAAGATAACAATTTCGTGTAGGTTTGTCTTTTCCTTATTGTTTCTAGATTATCAGTAAATGACGAAGTGTTTTAGAGGGAACCTGTACACTCACTGACATCGTAAATGCTTCGTCGATCCTCCGACGGATAGACAAGCTGGCATGGTGGATTGTGGATATGGATTGACATAATCAGGGTCAGGAGGCTGTCGAGCCCTTCGACTAAGCTAGGGCAGCCCGCTGTTGTCTGCCCGTCTGGACAGCTGACTGAGAGCAAGGATGCCCGCGCGCTAACGTTCAGCGGTTGCCTCTCCTCCTTGAGGTCGATTTCCCGCGATGAGTACTTTGGTCGGGTGCTTTAGTGCTCTTGAGGTTCGTGTGCTGTGTCAGAGCCGGGTCTGGCTGGCTGGCCTAGGGGTTGGGTGTGGCCCAGTCACCTCTGAGCGTCCCCGCCCCGCCTCGTCCCGCCTCGTCCCGCCTCGTCCTGCCTCGCCCCGCCTCGCCCC
>NW_026267135.1:3120338-3121249 GCF_000697945.3 Frankliniella occidentalis
GCCTCGCCCCGCCTCGCCCCGCCTCGCCCCACCTCGCCCGCGGCCGAGTGGTGGTCGTCCTCGAATGGAGAGGGGGCGTGGTGAGCGTTGATTATCAAATCAGAGGGCCGAGCAAGCAAGCAGGGCCAGGCACCCGTCATCTCGTGACGTCCCACTCCCACTCACGAGCGGGTTGGGGTGGGGCGTGGCGGAGTGTGGCGGGGCGAGCAGGGGCGTGGCGGGGCGTGGCGGGGCGTGGCGGGGTGCGACCTGGGCCGGGGCAACTCGACGTCAGTCAAACGCGCGCGCGGAAGCCGCGGTGAACTGTTAGCATGGGAAGGGAGCTTACCTCCCCGACAACCCTCTCCGCAACAAATGTGGTGGCCACGCCACGCCCTTCACGACGTTTTGGGCTTTAAAGCGTTTTAAACGTGTTAAACCTCTTAAACCTTTTAATAAATGTTTTTGAAGAATTGTTTTGCCCCCTAAAAAGCACAATTAAGTCAAGTAGTGTTTCTATCCGTGAAAACATCGTATGTGAGGATAACCCTTTTTCCTTTCGATCCAAACTTCAATTACGAGCGCCGCATTCACGCCTCTTTTATACCGCCGCTTTGCTTTCATGTTTGCTAATCTTTACTGGCGCCGCGGCGTTTCCACACGTTCCTTTTATTATCCCCTTGATAATTCCGTATTTTTTTGTACGTATATTTATACTCGCTGTCGTTGTATAGACAGATAAAACGAAACACGCGCGGGGCGCCTTAACCGGTAGGGAAAGGAACGAGCTTTGAAGGTGCGTGACATGTCTGCGGCAGCAGCGGTCGACGCGTACTACTACTAGAATGAGGTGTTCGCGTGCCAGCACGCCCCCCCCCCATCTTTCCCCCATGCAGTACCCCTCTCCGCCGCCCTCACCTGTCCCCTCCTCT
>NW_026267135.1:3121647-3122350 GCF_000697945.3 Frankliniella occidentalis
GAGAGAGATTGGATGACGGATGGTTATTCAGAACCCTTCGCCGCTTCCTGGAACCGATGATACCTCCAGGAGGATATCGATTTACCCGCGGCTAGCGGACGCTTTCACTCAGCCGACCCGCGGCTCTTCGGGGCGTGTTTGGAGTGTGGGTTAGTATACGGGGCGCACAACCGAACCCCCCTCTGCCTGGGCGGCCCCCGGTCCCGGCCCGCGCAGGTTGGACCGTCTTCTCTGCTCCACCATCATCATCATCGGCCGGGCCCCACTCGAAAACCAAAACCTACCTCACCTCTGCGCCCCACCCGACCCCGGCCTACCCTACCCCACCCCACCCCACCGCACCCTCCTCCTGCCCTTTGATCGCATCTCTCCGTATTAAGGCGGTTGGCCGTACCTACATGCGCCCGGCGTCGACACAATCGGATCAATCTCTCACCCTCTCTCTCTCTCTCTCTCTCTCCCCCTCTCTCTCTCTCTCTCTCTCACCCTCTCTCTCTCTCTCTCTCTCTCCCCCCGTTAATTGAAACATCGTGCGACCGGAACACGCCACGTAATACCGCGTAATTGCGCTGCCTTTGGCGGAGGCCCGTCGTGTTTGCTTTTTGTTCCTTTATTATCCCCACTTCCGGCCGAGGTGGCGGTTGTTATTGCGGGCGCCAAGCAAAATACCAAAGTGGCGGAGGGGGGTAAGTGGAGGAGGGAG
>NW_026267135.1:3127480-3133517 GCF_000697945.3 Frankliniella occidentalis
CGCCACGCCTTTGGGATGCCTGACCGACCGGGCCGGATGCATAATGTATGTGCGCCGCCCAGCCGTCTGTCCCGCCCCGCCAGAGAGCTTTCACTGCAATTAGCCGGAAGCCCCCGCCACACCCCGGGCCTCTCTCTGCCCGCCCCGCCCCTCAGCTCTGCTGCCACACCCCGCCGCGGGCGTAAACTACTTTGCTTTCTCATGGCAATGATTTCGGTTTAACGACGTGCTTTTCGATTCCGAGCGCGCAGCGCGCGCGGCCCGCGGGCGTGGCGAGGTGGGGCAGGGTGTAGCAGAGCTGCCGCTGCCGCCGCCGCCGCCGCCGTTTCTGAACTATGTGGAAACTGAATCGGATAGCGACCGGCTGGGGCGGGCGGCCGTCTCTCATAGAGTAACGCGACACCGCCTGGCTGGCAACGGTAAGGGCTCCGTGCTACGCGCCCGCCCCGCCCCGGACCCGCCACGCCCCGGCCTCCTCCACTTTATTCAGAGGAGGCCGTACCTTCCCCTCAAAGCGGGGAGCGCAGCCGCCGACCAATAGCGCGCCCTTCTGGCCTCGGCCCTGGCGGCGGGGCCCCTACAAGGAGAGTGAAATCCCCCTGCTCCCTTCCCTTCGAGCTCGCTCTCTCTCTCTCTCTCTCTCGCTCTCTCTCTCTCTGTCCCCCCCTCCCTTTTCTCTCGTCCCTCAGAGCGGAACCAAGTGCGAGAGCAGCGAACGAGGCGGAGGCGAGCCTTAATTGCAACTGCCAAATTTCACTCGGAGCCCCGTCTGGCTGTGAGGCTAGTAGCCCCCCCCCCCTCTCTCTCTCTCTCTCCCCCATACACATCCCTGCGCTCGCCCCTATAGTCGCTCGTCTTCGCGCTCCCAACGTAGTGAGACCTGCTGCTGCACTGCCGTAATCCGACGTCGATATACTCCGCAAATATTTTGTCTTTGCAAAAGTTCTTAGAAAGTTGGTGACTGCGGGAAAGAGGCGTGCTGTGATGCATCGGGCTTCTTAGTGGTGGTTTAGTTTTTGGGGGGTTTAAATTCAATGAAAAGATACTATCAGTGTAAGATATTTTGTCTGGGCGTGGTCGCCACCCTGCTGGCTGCTGCACCAAACACTAGGAGCAAAAGCTGACACCGCCGCCACCACCATGTCGTCCGGGTGCTTCTTGATGTGCTGGGGCGTCCCCCTGAATCAGCTGGACACAGTGTGCTTGGACACTATGGAGAGAGGAAGTCTAGCAAAGGCTGTGTGTGTGTGTGTGAGAGAGAGGGAGAGGATGAGGAAGGGGGCAGGAAGGGAGAGTGAGATGGAGACGTAAGGGGAGAGCTGGTTGTGGGGAGAGGGGCGTTCTTCACGGCTGGGATGAAAAACGAGAACGGAGAGAGAGAGGGGGGCCTCTTTAATCCGAAGGACCCTTGGATGTTTTGCTGAATCCTCTGCCTACTGGCATGGTCTGCTCGGAGAGGTCTAAGAGACGCGCCCGTGAGTGGTGGGGCGGGGCGTGGCGTGGCGGGGCGTGGTGGGGCGTGGCTGGAGGGGCTCGCGCGGGGCATGAAGAGCTGGGCCCCCCGTTTTATTAATGACCATGTCCAAAGTTGGCGTTTCCGCCGGTGCAAGCTTCGTCAGAAATCCCTTTCGACGGTCCGGAGGGGAGCGCGCGAGCTCCCCCTCCTCCGCCTTGTCACCCCCCGTATACCTTGCACTCATGCGCCCCCCTCCTCTCCTTGCCTTCTCCTTCCCGTCTTGCCCCTCCTCGTACCCCTCCTCTCCAAACTGTAACCTTCTCCTCCGCTTTCACCCCACACCTTGTTCGCGCCGTCAAAATTATTCAAATTGAATTTTCCCGCCGGCCGCAGTCGTGTCGCGCGCTCGCACCTGGCCGGGGCACGTGCACCCGCAAGGTCGTTGTTGGCCCGGGTGCAGGCGGCGAGGCACACACTGGGAAAACTAATGTTACCGGGGAAACGTTTCTGGACGCAACCAAACCAGGAAACGCTTGGTTATGCAACCTGTTTGTGATGGCCCTATCCTTTTGCATGGGGTAGGTGGCATGGGTAAACGTTACCTGGCTTTGTCACTTGATGAAACGTTCCCTCTGTAACAATTGTTTTTTTCAGTTCAGTACCGTGAAGCTAAAACACCCCATGTACACTCATGCTGCGGCTGCGGACTGGACTGGACACTTCGTGAGCAGAGCGAGAGCAGCTCAAGCGATCGGGCTGAGCAGGGGAAGGAAGGGGTGGGAGGCCCGGCCGCAGACCCCCATGCATATTCATGTGAAGCCAAGCCGTCTCGCTAGCCAGTCATGCAGACCTCGACCCGCCCCGTGGTGCCCCGCCCCAGCAAACGGACCCTCGAAAAGCTCTCCGACTAAAGCACACTGGTACAAGCGGGGAGCACAGGGAAGGGCATGCCACACACGACGCGACATCGGGACTTGATGCGGTGGAGAGCGCGCCGCGCCGAAGCTGAGGGGGGAGGGGGGGGGGGGGGGTGCGGGGGGGGGGGGGGGGGGGGGGGGGGGGGGGGGGGGGGGGGGGGGGGGGGGGGGGGGGGAGAGAATCGTTTAAATGAAGACTCGACAGATTATGCAAGCAGGAGGCAGTTATTTAATCGTTTTATTTCATTACAAAAAGTATGAAAACTTAAAGAGAAAGAGTCGTTTTCTTCTCTTTGTTCGCAGTGAGAAAAACATATTTATACATTTCAAAGTGAATTAACATAATTTTTTGTGAGTGACAAAGCGTATGTGCTGAATTTATGGTGAATGTATGACAGCTAAATTTAGTTGGCGAAAAGTACAAACTCGTAACATGATGATTTCCTGCGTAAAACCTTCAAACATTGTTCACAGTGCTGTATTTAAATGTCTGTTTGCAATGTTTTACCCGACTCCGCAATTCCGTGTATAAGTGTGTATATTATATTCTGTGTCGTTTCTCGGCGGTGTATTTGAAGGTGTGTGTGTTTGCTGACGTTCTCTGGCCCCTGGTGTGTTCCAGTTACGGTGACATGGTCCCGGAGACGATAGCCGGCAAGATTGTGGGAGGCGTCTGCTCTCTGTCCGGAGTGCTCGTGATCGCCCTGCCTGTCCCCGTCATCGTGTCCAACTTCTCGAGGATCTACCATCAGAACCAGAGGGCGGACAAGAGGAAAGCGCAACGGGTAAGCATCGGTATAGGGCCAAAAGTTTACAAAAAAAGGCGAAAAAGTAAGAAAAATAAGCAAAAATGTTTTTTTTCTTTTTTCTTTTTAAATCTCGAAATATTTTTCAAACGTTTTCAGATCATTTTGACGGCTGGTCACTCTCTGCTAACCTTAGTGGGTAGTAGTTTGCTAGTTTAAACTGCGGAACTAAAAGTTTTGCCAGTTCACTAAAACTTCCTCAGTTTAAACTGGAGAACACTGGTAAAACAAGTGTGCATAATTTGAAGTTATAATTGTAAACATTACATAGCTCAAGTTGCACACTTGCGTGGTGTGTACATTTTAAACGTTTTGTAAACGTTTAGATTCGGCACACAAATCTATAGTAATCATATGGCGTGCAGCTGCTATACTTTTCGGAAGTGTTTAAAGTTTAAAGAACCAATTGACGTTTAACCTAGTTAAACACCACAATGTGTCGAGAAAATGCACACTTGAACCTAAACACCGATTGGACTCTTTGGCTCGCCAGTTGTAACTGCACAACGTTTTAGTTCGCTAGTTTAATTTGTAGAACTGTTTAGTTCTGCACCAACAAATTGCAAAGTGTTCTACAGTTGGAACTGCAGAACAAAAGAGTTCTACAGTTAAAACCCGCGAACTGAAAAGTTCTGCAGTTAGAACTGGCGAACTTTTATTACTGCACTTTAAACTCGCAAACTTCTAGTTTCGCAGTTTAAACTGGCAAACTACTACACACTAAGATTAGCAGAGAGTTTGGGCTTTTATTATTATTGACGTCAAACAATGCCTGCGTACATTTGCCATGCGTTGTAAAATTTTGCAATGAACATCAATCCCAGCAAACAACGTGCCAATTGCATTGATGCAACTCTCACACTCTATGTATCCGTCTGCAGAAAGCGCGGTTGGCGCGCATACGCATCGCCAAGGCGTCCTCGGGGGCGGCCTTCGTGTCCAAGAAGAAGGCGGCCGAGGCCAGGATGGCCGCGGCGGAGAGCGGCCTCGACACGGACGAGCTCTACAGGGAGGAGGACATCTTCGAGCTACAGCACCACCATCTGCTGCGGTGTCTGGAGAAGACCACGGTGAGTGTCTGCTCTCGTTGTCTGGTGGGTCAGCCGCATGGTTCTTTTTTTTTTAAAGTATCTTTTTAGAAAACCCGTTGTTGTTTTTTGCATCAATATCACCGCGAACTATTTTGGAGGGAAATGGGGTCGACTGCGCTGCGCGGTATGGCGGGGGATCGCTGCAATCTTCGCTCCCCCGCCGTCACCATCAATGCCGTCATTATGATGATGAAAAATGTGTTTCCCTATAAGCGAGAACACGATCAATAGTGCCTTATGGTGCGGCACGACGCACTGCAGCAGAGGGTCGCGCACGAACTTATTGACATGAGGTGGAGATTGCTGTATGAACGTAGCATACCACTCATACTAAACATGCACAATCTTTAAAAGATTTTGTCTGGGCATCTTAACATTCAAATAATCTATAGATAGATTATATATGGGCAGAAATAATGACAAAAAAATTGTGCAGATTGCAATGTAGCCATAGAGGTGAAAATCCGTTTGGGTGTTTAGGGTGCGCGGCTCCTTTAGTGATGTACTTGAAGAGGTATTTGTTACTTCCCCATTGGACCAAAATATAAGAAGGAGAAGAAAACGTGGTTGCAAGTTGCATGGCCTCGCCTGTAGGTATGGCGGGTCTGGGTCTGTCTTGACGGCGCTTGGCGGGGCCTCCGGGCCGTTCCCCGGGGGGAAGCTTCGGGTGCAACTCGCTGATGTGGCGTTGCGCGTCGTCTGGCGCTGTGTACGAGGGGACCGGGGGGCTGAAAGGGGTAGGGTGGGGGGTATTTTTATCGCCTATTGCGGCCGTTCCTGCCACACTTCCTCGCCTTTATGGGCTTTCATAGCCGCCCTTACGAAGGCCTAGATCATGCGAGCTGTGCGGGGGCGGGGCAGGGCGGAGGGCAGAGCAGCAGAGGCGCCCCAAAAGAAACATCCGGCCACCGGAAGGGTCCAATAATTTTCTTTATCAATGCGGGTGGCTCCTCTTGGTTCCCCGGGGCCCCGAGCATCCCCGCCGCCCCATCTCCCCGTTCTCTCCCGCATCTCGTTCCCCCCTTTGCCCCACCTGCACCACTGTTCTTTGGAGCTGGTGCTGCTTGTCCCGTTGCAAGCCCAATGCGCCGAGGTGGCGCCGGTCCCGCCCCCCGCGCTGCTGTTGCAAGAATATCTCCCAACTTTCTACTAACTGCAAGCTGACTACGACTACTACTACTTGCTACTACTGTACTTTAAAGCCAAGGTCGCGGGCGGCGCCTCCCGCGGGGAGTGTAGCGAGCGCGCTGCGAACTTGTATACGCTGCCGTGCGCTGGCTGGGCGCGCTACAGGGGGGCGGAGAGGCGGGGCTGGGGTCGGTTTAGTCCTGTAATTATTCACTCTTGCAGCTAAACGTGGAAGCGCGCAGCGCGTTCGATCACTCGGAAAATTATGGGCATAGAAAAAATAAGAATTGTCAAGCACAAACACGGACAGTGGGCGTCTCCCACCTCCTCTCCCTCCGCATGCATTCTCTTTCTCTCTCCCTCTCTCTTTCTCTCCCTCTCTCTTTCTCTCCCTCCCTCTTTGTCTCTCCCCCTCTCTCCCCCTCTCTCCCTCTCTCTCCCTCTCATCTCCCCTTCCCTCGTCCCTTATCAAGACGAGGCCGCTCTTTTATAGGCTCAGCCGGTAACGCTGAATAAAAGCTCGATATGGATTGTGATGGCGCCCCCGGCTCCGACACGGCCCACGCTCCGCCCTGTCACGCTGCGGCCCGCCAGGCCTCGCTACGACCTACCACGCCCCGCCACGCCCCGCCACGCCCC
>NW_026267135.1:3133567-3138581 GCF_000697945.3 Frankliniella occidentalis
CGCCACGCCCCGCCTCGCCCCACCACGCCCCACCACGCAGAGCACCTGCACATCTGCCGCCTCTTCTCGCAACGGTCCAGGCAGATAAGCTGAACCGGCTGCACACACGCATTTACAACTCACGACGCACGCTGGGCTGAATCATCTCCGAAGGGGTCCGCCGCACAACTCTGAAATTTCGTGGCGCGTAAATATATAGTCAAACGTTGCATTTTCGTGAATACTAGTTAATGTTCATAAAAATTTTGATTACGAAGTTTGGACGGCCATTTGTTGCATACAAATCACTAATCGGTAATATTTGACCTGTCGTGTAAGTATCCGAACTTGTGATCCCCTCGGGTCTCGGGTCAGCCGTGACAGTGAAGCGCCTCATATCTCTCGAGAAACGGTTGGCTGAATCACAAATAACAAGTTGTGTTTTTTTTTTTTTTAATGTACTTTTAGATTTGTTTTTGTGCTTACTGTATTTTTGTTTCCTTTTCGACGAACACAAATTATTTTTGTTTCTTTTGTTTTTATTGTCACCGAAACATATAATTTGGCAACTCTCGATCAAAAGTTACACGAGTACCCGCTTGCGCGCGCTAACGAGGTGCACGCCGGCTACTTCTTGTTGTGTGCCGGAGAGCACATTTCCCCCCTATTGCCCCCTACCCCTCCAACGGCTCCAAGATCACCTGTCAATAGTTTGCCCAATCACTGCCCCCCTTCACCCCCACCCCTCTCCGGTCCCACACCGCGCGCGTAGTAAGGGTAGTAGTAAAACCAACGGGGGTATAGACGGGAGTGGAGAGCGTGGGGGGGGGGGGGGGGGGAAGGAGGGGAGGGGGTGCCGACTGCCCGGCACGGTCCAGGATCGATACAGCAGCTGCGAGGCAGACAGACAGACAGACGGACTCAGGGGCGGACAGACAGAGGGAGGCCTGGGGTGGCCCTCTGCCGGGCCTGTGGCCGCGCCGCGCCTACCGAGCCCACAGCTGCGCCCCCTCTCGCTCCGCCCCCCCCCCCTCTCCGCTCTCTCTCACCGCCATTACCCCCCTCTTCCCTCTCCCTCGCTCTACTCTTTCTCTCCCCAACCACAACGCCACGCCTATACCGGGGTAAAAAGGAAAGTGGGATTTGCGAAAAGGAAATGTTTGCCCCGCCGATGACTAGCAAACCAGGGTGGGACCCACTATCGGCTCGGTGTGTTTTAAATGCGAATCGGACCAGTCCGCTTTCTCTCTCTCTCTCTGTCGCGCCCCCTCCCTTCCCCCCTCTCCGCATTTCCTTTTTAAGACCCTTTTCCCCCGGTCTGGTCATGTTGACCTAGCCGGTCGGGCCGGGTGACATTTTCTTTTACAACCCAGGAGGGAGTGTTAGGTTATCTGGTGGAAATGCCGGAACCGTTGGGTGGAAGGGGAAAGCGGGGCAGGAGAGGAGGGCGATCAAGTCCCGAGGCGAAAGTAATTTCTTGTTTCTTTTTTTCTGTCTGTTGGGAAATAGGAGGGGGGGGGGTCGAATGAGCGGTAAAATCATCGCGCTGCGGCGGAATTTAACACGTTCGAGGCTATGGAGCGATTAGGGAGGCGGGGCGAAGTTCTGACTCGTGACGCCGAACGTGTTGGATTACCTCTTTCTCTTTGATGTGCCGAGATGTGTCTCTAATCACGAGTGAACCCGAACCCCTCTACTCCCTCGGGGGGTCAGTTCACCAGTCAACCTGACTCCAAGTAGTATCTTTCTTTTTCTGTTCGAATTTCACGACGTAATGTGCTGAGTACTTTGCCGCTGAAATATTTCGCTTGGTGTATTCCGGTCCATCCCGCGTGGCTCGGCGGCGGCCCGAGATTTGAAATCGACCCTTTTTCACGGTGCCACCGTACGCGGTACGGACCGGCCATTTCCAAAGAAGAAGTCTTATCTGAAAGTCAAGTGGGGGTCGCGGGTGGGGAGAGTGATGGGAGAGAGAGAGATAGAGTGAGAGAGAGGCTGAGGTTGGTTGGGAGCACATGGTGCCTTGGTGGTGGCCTCAGCCTCCTGGTCTTGGCTTGGCACCCCGTCCCGTTGCTGGAGGTCGATGAATAATTGTGCCCCCTCGTTCCCGACGATCTTATTCCAGTATGAATAAAAATGTAAAAATCCTTTTCGCGGCGACAAACTTCCATGCTAGTATCTGACTAGAGGGCAGCGTATCCGCCCAACAGCACGATTTTTCTTTAAAAAAAATATACAAAAAATCACTGGTTTATTGATGAATTGCCGAAACGACGTTTCTGTACTTAAATGTGGAACAGTATCATTACAGTAAGTTATGGACATGTTTGTTGATGACTGCCGTTGCCTATATCTTGTTGATTCATGTTTGATCGTTTTGGTTTAAAACGCCGACCAGTGTTGCCAGAAAAGTAGGCAAAACCCGCCCAACACACAGCTGTGCGGAGCGGTCGGTATCTACGCCTGCCTACTAGGCAACATCTACACATTCGTGCTGAGGTTTTGCCTAGTAGGCAGGCGTAGATAAGTACCGACCGCTCCGCACAGCTGTGTGTTGGGCGGGTTTTGCCTACTTTTCTGGCAACACTGACGCCGACACCCAAACACTTACTCTGCGTGTGCGACTGAGAGATGCGTTACGTATACTTGTTATATTACCAGTCAAGCCGGTTTTTTTTTTCCCTTTCCCGATTTCGAGCTCCGCGGGGAGGGTTGGGTGGAAGAGATTCGCTAGCGAGGGGGCAGTGGTGGGAGGGCGCACCGCGCGCTGCCCTATCTAAAAGGGGCATCTCCGGGGGGCCTCCTCTCCGGTCCAAGAGTGTTGTCGGCCGCCGCAAAGGCCCCCGTGTCCCACAAGAATCATTAGTCGTAATCAGTCCTCCTGCCCTCCTACCCCGCCGCCACCACCACCACTAGTAGTAGTCTTTCCCCTCGCTCCTTCTCTCTTTTCTCCCCCCGCGCGGCGCGGGTCGCCCTCCTGGCTGGTCCTGGTCTGGAGCAGTGGCGGGCGAGCACCGTGTGGCACCGCGCCAATCCACTGCGTTAGTGGCGGGGGCGCGGCGGGCTGCCTGTGCCCCCGGGGGGGCAGCTAAACAGCTCCAAGTCCACACACACACACACACACGAGCGCGCGCGCGCGCATCCTCTCTCCCGCAAGCCAGACGGACTGTATATACACACGGCGGCGGCGGGGTAGTAGTCAGTTTGCAGGTGGAGTGACACCAGGATACCGCAGTATATCTCGTGCTGCGCGTTTAGTTTGTGGCGAGCGCCGCCGCCGTCTGTAGTCTCTGTCGCTCTCTCGCTCTCTCGCTCTCTCTCACGAAGAGTACCAACACACTCAGATTTTTTCTATGTTGTGTTATTGCTCATCCATAATTATAATATTTCAGCAGTGTTTTTTGTTTTTTTGTTTTTTCATAAATGTTCAACTACCCCTTTTTATAAAATGTATGTACTGTGTTGTGATTGATTACGTGTGTCTTGAACGTGATGCTTCGATGGAAACTCTACACGCGTGGCCGTTATTATTAAATTTATTTAATTTGGGACAGGCGTGCCCCCAACCTTACCTGCAAACTGCAAACCAACTCAGTAATTGTAAAATATATAAAAACGTATTGCTGGATTTAGTCTCGTGAGGCGAGGCCCGTAATTCTGTCCTCACCTCACCTCAGCTGAGGCACGGGCTTCAAAGATTTTGAAGACTGCGATTGGCTATCCTAGCTTGGCAAGCCAATCAGAGCCCTCGAAATCTGTGAGGCCCGTGCCTCAGCTGAGGTGAGGGCAGACTTGCGGGCCTCGCCTCTCGAGACTAAATTCAGCATATATGTAACGGCAGAAATATGTGTAAAATATACATAGTTAAATAAAAGGAAAATATACATGGGGTGAGGAGAAAAAAACAACGACTCACTGCATTCCTTTACTCCTCATTCGGCAGCCCAGTGCTATCTTCCCCTCATTAATGTTATAACGAGGCCCGGGGCTTTTGTGCGGGTGAATTACCCGGGGGGGGGGGGGGGGTTGATGTAGTGCGCCGGTGTGCACCTACCCCTCCACGCCGCAAGTGCCTGCTCCCGTGACGTACCTCTTTCATACGCCTCTCTCTCTCTCTCTCTCTCTCTCTCTCTCTCTCTCTCTCTCTCTTTCTCTCTCTCTTTCTCTCTCTCTCTTTCTCTCTCTTTTTCTCTTTCTATCTCTCTATTTCTCTTTCTCTCTCTCTATTTCTCTTTCTCTCTCTCTATTTCTCTTTCTCTCTCTCTCTCACTCGCTTTTTCTCTCGCTTTCTCTCTCGCTCTTTCTCCTGTGTGTCGCCTTGCTGTCTCTCTCTCCCTCTCTCCAACCCCCCCACCCCTTCCCACGCGCGTGTAAACACACAAGAGCGATGCTATATATCGAAGTGGTATGAGTGTGCAGAGTGGGAGGCAATGCGCGGCAGCAGCTACCACACACTACACCTCACCAACAACACAACCACCACCCCCACCACCACTACCACTACCACCACCAGGAGAGAAAAAAACAGAAACACAAACAAGCAAGCAAGCGAACGAGGAGTCGTAACCGCCCAATGAGATGTATGAGGTGGGGGGCGGGATAAGCATATGGTGTATGCGGGGCGTTGTTGCTCTGTTGCACGGCCCCGCGCGCCAGGCGTGTTTGGCAGGTTTCTTGTCGCTGTTTACTCGTCAAGTACGATAATTAACAACGCCGCGGTTTGGCAGCAGCGGCAACCTGACGCGGGGTCACGACGACTTACTGGTTTTTGTTTGTTTGCGGTCGTTCTGATTGGGGGGCTGTGAGGCCGCTAAGGATTTTCATTTTAAACTATAATAATATGCTCTATTTACCGCCGTCATTCGCTCTTGAAATCCCCCCCCCTCCCCAGCGGCCCCTCCGACTGACTTACGCTCTACCACCCTTCCTCCTCTGTTCCACTCACTCCCTTCCAACTTTCACTCACTCCAACCCCCCCAGCTAGCAGTGGGTTGCGTTTCCTTCTCATAAAACATTATAAATTATCCTCCCCCAT
>NW_026267135.1:3144081-3145589 GCF_000697945.3 Frankliniella occidentalis
CCATGCAGTGTGGCCAACTTTTTGACAGCCAGCCTCTCATTCTACTCTTCTCTTCTCTCTCCCCCACCCTCTCTCTCCGTCCCTCCCTCTCTCTCTCCCTCTCCCTCTTCTCTGGCCAGCTTCATGCACAGCGGGACTTGGCATTCCGGCCGCATCTTTGGCTGGCGCGGGTGCCATATCCGAACGCGAATTTGTCCGTATAATAAGATTTCCATATCTCGCAAGTCCGCGGCGACCCCCTTCGCCCCCCGGCGGAGGGGCTTGGGGGCGGCGCGCGGGGGGCAGAGCGGGGGCTAGCACGGCGCCTCCCCCGGCCGGTCCTTCCTAGAGACCCTAACCCCCTTCTCCCTCCGCAGCCTCGTCGGCCGCCCCCTGCTGACTGTCCACCCGCCCGGGGGCGGTGTGGAGAGCGAGAACTGGACTGGGACCCCCTCCTTCCTCGAGGCTCCCCACCATTCCCCTCCCTCTATCCCCCTCTCTCCCTCACACCGACGCCGCCAAACCGTTTGCGAGTGAGAGAGAAAGACTTCTTCCGCTTCGTGCACGTCATATTTCACCACACGGGCAGTTTGATTCACTTTCAGGATCCAATCATGTCGCTATGTGACCGCGCGACCGGGGCACCTACCTGTGTGGTGAGAGCACTGGCTGCGCCCCACTTGCTCTGCCCCAAGTCAGTGTGAGAAACGCTCTTGTAAATTTGCAGTATCTTTTCTGGTAAATGACGGTTTCACAGATTGTTCTAAATTGATGATATGAATCGTAAAATGAGGGAAGCTGTTTCTTGCTCAGCCTAAAATTTCAAGTCAACATTCAGTGCGTTAATAATTTGGAAATTTCCAGATTTCAAAGCGAACTCAACATAATTTGTCATGGAAAATTTACTAATCAAACTCGCATACATTCTTCATAGTAGCTATCGGGAAGGCTAGGCGATCACTGAACTGAAGGTAAAACAGGGGAGGGGGGGGGGGGGGGGGGGGGGGGGGGGGGGGGGGGGGGGGGGGGAGGTCAAGTTGCCAGTTTCATGTACATTGCGTGATATTACTGTTTTCAATTTACGTCTCGCAAAACCCTTTAGCTGACTTATTTATTTTTAGCTTTACCGCGATAACCGTTCAGACTATGTACATCGCGTGTTGTGATAATGATGCGGGATGCAAAAATTCAGAACGGTCACACGCATGTCCCTCAATTGTTGTTCTTTTATTTTTAACAGTTCAGAAAAAAAGCACGCACGGCTTGTTACAAGAAATACACCCCACTAAAACTTACTTAATTTGTGTGCGGCCCCAGCAGGCAGGGCGCAGGCGTGGCGGGGCGTGGCGGGGCGTAGCAGCGGGGCAGGCGGAGAGTGGCATGCGCGGAGGACTGGCTGCCTTTGGCTTGAAAAACAGCGGAGTTGATTAGAGACCAGCCGGGCACGCGCGAGGGGGGCAAGACGACACCACTTCATCGGGGAGGAGGAGGTGGGGGCCAGCCCCGGGTGCATGTCAGTCAGAAATACA
>NW_026267135.1:3146195-3146727 GCF_000697945.3 Frankliniella occidentalis
GGGGGGGGGGAAGACAACCTCAGGGACCCGAGTATCATGGAGGCGGTCGAGGGCACGGCGGCGGCGTGCTCGGAGCGGGGCTCGAATCCTCCCCTTTTACACACTGCTGCTGGAGCCCGGCCGCCGCCGACGCGCTCCGCCTTTGCTAACCCGAGTGTCCGCTTCACCGCACTCTCTAGAAAAGAAAGGTGTGACGTTCGTTTACAAGTGCGTGGAATGAAAATAATTCGTGTACGCAAAACATGTGTGACCCGTCATACTTTGTTGTACGCGTGTCAAAAAAAATAAAGACTATCTTGTTTTTGGAAAATGCGTAATTCTGACATGCTTCATATGCATATAGCGTTGTTCTGTCTCTGTATCTGACTTTACGGTGGCAAGTGTGATTCGCACAAACATGTGCGGGATGGATGTGGTGGTACTGTACCTCCCTCTTTTTCCCTCAAGATGTTTTTCAGTCCATTGTGCCGTCTGTTTTTGTTTGTGGCGGCATTGTGCCTTTTCTTTTAGGTGTGTGCGTGTGGGGGGGGGG
>NW_026267135.1:3147242-3149781 GCF_000697945.3 Frankliniella occidentalis
CTCTCTCTCTCTCTCTCTCTCTCTCTCTCTCTCTCTCTCTCAGCCTCCCCGGTCCATCTGCACCCAACTCTTTCCTCGCGGCATGGCTGGCAAAGCAAGGGATATTAATGAACAAGCAGCCATGAGCAAGGCCGCAGGCGTCGTTTGTTTAACTCTGCCTCCTCCCCTGTTCTCCCGCTCTTCCATCTAGGTACCTTAGCCAGCAAAAATATTCCAAAAACAAAAAAAGAACCGTGTGTCAGTGTTTAACTGTCATTCACATAGTATCCTTATTATGATTATAATCATGATTATATAACTAGAACAATTATAGTGATAGTTAATCGTGGTATAATTTCTGTGTGCTGCTGCCGTATCAGACTGGCTCTTTTGCTCACGGTGTCGTCCTTCTGTTTCTGGCTGCCCTGCAGGACCGAGAGTTCGTGGAAATCGAGAACCCGTACAACGGGCAACCCAAGCGGCCGGGGTCGCCGTCGCCGCTGGCTAGCCCCGTGCACTCGACGTCCTCGCACACGGGGCTGCTCCAAGCGTGTTGCGGCCGCTGCTGCGGTCAGAGGTACCAGGTACGTGCGTCGTTGCCCAACTAATCAACCCTTTTGTTTCGGGTGGAGTTTTCATAATATCGTTTTTCTATGGTATTTGTTGGTTATGTTGTAAAGTTGTTGTCGTTGCTGTTCCAAACGAGCTTCTTTTTTTGCTTCCGAATTTTTTTTTTCTCGTATTATTTACGCAAGTAACTCTATCGGTACTCTGTTATATTTGCGGTACTGTTTGTCGGCTTGAATTGATATGCGCGCGCGCGCGCGCCGCATCTAACAATTCCAGGAGGATGTGTACATCCCACAATTCCAGGAGGATGTGTGCATCCCACAATTCCAGGTGGATGTGTGCAACCAACAATTCCAGGACGCATCAAAGACAAAAACAGCGAGCAGCGCGGAGCCACAGGAATTACCCCATTTCGCCGTCTCCTTTTCGCAACTAATTTTAAATAGTTTTTTTTCTTTCAGTGTAGGGACCGAGACGTGTCTCGCTCTTACTCAGGTGTGGCGCTGAGTGCCGGGCGTGCGGTCGCGACCCTGCTGCACTTCATCAGCATACTGCCCCCCGCCTCTCCTCCTCCTCCTACTCCTTCCTCCTCTCGCTCTTCGTCTCGTGCCCTAGACTCTACCGAGAGGCGCGGAATTTCCCTCATCCTACTGCCGCTCCCCGCCTTATAGCGTCCGGGCACCCAAAAATTACTTCAATATAACAAAAAAATAAAAATAAAGATTTCATGGATACGACATCTGCGTCGTTGTCGTTGTTTCATAATAATAATAAGTATGATGTCACAACAGGACATTATACTTGTTATGCATAAACGTTACGTTACACTATGCCATCTCTTGGCACTCTCCCGCAGTACTACTACCCCGTGGTCCCGCCTCACTTAAAGGTTATGCTCCCACCGTCTCAGTGCCCCCCCCCCCCTCTCCCTCTCTCATGCACAGTCCTCACGGCCACTCCCGGCCATCACGCGGTGCAGTGTTAGTGGTACTGCTGTTCTCTTCATTAGCCTTGTTTGTCCTCTATTATCTCACTACCCCCTCCCCCTTCTTTTCACCCCCCAGTCGCCGCCACCACCGCTGCCGCTGCCACCACCGCCCGCCCACCTCCATTCCAGAGCTTCCAATTGCTACACTGTCCCAGACAATTATTGACTCTCCACTGTGCAACAGGCTGCGTTGATCCGGACTACTCCCGGCTGCTGTAAATCGCCCCCCGCTCGCGCGCGCGTGTGTCTGGAGAGCTGGAGAGCAGCACCTCTATGCCGCGCACGTGCGCCCGGGAGAGAGAACAACCCGAGACAACCGAGCGGGCGTCGCGCAGACAAGTGTGCTTCAGCCACTGGAAATAACAAAGAACAAGAAGGTGTTTGGCTGCACTCTAAGTAGTAGCTATGGGTTAAAAGCTGTCACAAAAGCATTGATATTGCTAAAGGCGCTAACTCTTAGGACGTGTACTGCTTTCCAGTGCCTTTACAGAGGCATGAAACTCAAAATTTCTGTAGCACCCCTGCAAAGGTGTGACCTAACACCTTTGTTTTCTAGTGAAGGCAGGGACCTGCTACCTTCGAACATGGGTTCGAAAAGAGTTTTATAAAACAATATATTCACGCCGAATACTTGCTCAGTTTTATCAATTGAAAATGACGTGGCTGAACAATAATTTACAAAAAAAAAGTAATTCAAGATCTTTAGCATCTTCAATCGTCATGTAAAGTGCTACTTTACACCCTCGTGTTTTCACGTTGCACAGCTGAGAGAAATTTCCCTCACGACGATGGGATGATGGCAGCCTTTTACCATTTGCACCCGGGCCTTCTTGGTGCTTAACATTAGGAAGCCCACGGCCCCGCTGTAATTGCTTCTCTCCCCCTTCGGCCATCCCTGTCGCGGGCTGTGGTGGCGCGGCGTGGCGCCGGAAACGCTCTCGTGTTTGCCTTCCACCGCGGTCAATTCAAATGAAGACCCATTCCCCCGGGCTGTCCCCCCCC
>NW_026267135.1:3149831-3152841 GCF_000697945.3 Frankliniella occidentalis
CTCCCCTCCCTCCTCCCCTCCACCTCACCAAGTCTTGCGGTTTGACAACCAAGTCGTCACTGTCACCATTAGTTTCAGCCTGCCCCCCTTTTCAAGATGCATCCTTGTGTCGTTATTTTTTTGCTTTTAAATATCTTGTTTTTATCTGTTTTATTTTCCACCACCAACGCAGCCAGCAGCCACAGCACGGTTATACCGAAACACGCTTTTTCCCTTTTCGTTGTCATGATCTCTCCTCTGTCTTATTATTATCCCTCGGCCCGGTGGTGGCTCGCCTCGCCTCGCCTTTTCTCTCCCCCAACCCCCCATGCCTCCCCTAACCACCACCCCCCTAGCTGCTGTGCGTGCCGGTGCCCCAGGCGCGCTGAGGCGGTGCGGGGCGCGCGCTGGGCCCGCTGTTGGATGCAGTCTTGCACACCTGATAGGATCAGAGCCGGGGCGGCCGGCGGCAGCGCTCCCCCCCCCTCCTCCTATTTATAATACTGCCTGATATCACGCGGCCGCGTGTTGCGGCACAGCGTGGCGTGGCAGTGGCGAGGATGGCCCACACAGTCAAACGTTTTATATATACGGTATTGTGCCAAAACAAACCGTATTTTTTCCAATTTTGTAGAGAAATATTTTTTTATGAGACCCATTAATTTTTCCCTTGAATTCCTATTTTTTCCCAATTTTTCTGAAAATATTTCAAATTTTTCCCATTTTTTCTGATATAGTTTCGAAATGTTAAGCTTTGGAAATATCTTGTCATTCTTATTACAATATCTTTTTTCT
Organism: Frankliniella occidentalis; assembly: GCF_000697945.3. NCBI lineage: Eukaryota > Metazoa > Arthropoda > Insecta > Thysanoptera > Thripidae > Frankliniella > Frankliniella occidentalis. The sequence goes on from NW_026267135.1 coordinate 3,150,606, forward strand.
TTTTCAGTGCTGTGCAGTGTTGTGGCTCCTCTTGACTCTCCCTCCTTCTCTTTTCCCCTCTGCGGCCCGCGGAGCGTAAAGCATTGGTGTGTGCCAATGAAATGTTTCATTAGTTTCCCCTCCCTCTCCGCTCTAAACACGTAAAACGACCGCGCAGGCTCCCCCATAAGGCTCCCCCATAAGTGGAACTAATGGGAACGCTCGGTGCGGCCTATGGCCCCGGAGCCTATGGCTGCGGCCGCGCCGGCTTCCCTATGGCTTTCCCATAAGGCCCATAAGGTCATAAGAGGCGGTAGCATCAGCGTCAATTCGCTGCAGCTTGTGTGTGTGTGTGTGTGTGTGGTGTGCACGTTGGGCATGTGTTATTGTTGTTATGCGGTTTGCGTTGTTTGTGAAGTGAAGGAAATATCTCTCGCATCTTGGAACCAACGGTGGATCGAGGGAAAAAAAAAACAGTTTCACGTCAAGTTTTGGTCGTGTGATCAATTTATGTTTTTGCTGTACGGTCGTCTTTTTTAAGGGGCAAGAACAGGAAGGGGGTTGTTGCCGAAGTCCCATAGCCCAGCTGTGTGACGCCTCGAAGCCTCCCTACCCCGACCTCCCTCTTGCCGTCCCGTCAGCCCCTTCCTAATATCGGTCTCCTTTGGGCTTTCCTCAATAACTTTCCGAAACCTTTACGATAAGAACAGTATGTACGTCGCGTATGTTGGAAAAAACAAAACAACAAAGATGTTTTATGCGTTACCGCCCCACTTTAAAGTGATATGCTTTTACAGCCCTGAACCCTGCTCCGCACACACACTGCTCAGCTTTGCTCAGCAATCCCCGGCAATGCTTTAGGGATTTAAAGCACGATATATTTAGAACAAAAATTTCCAGAAAGATTTGAAGACGGTTGAAACGTTTCCACAACAATTGGAATAAATGAAACTTCTCATGAAAAGGTGAACCAATTTTTTAAAACATTCTTCAAAAAAGTGCAAGAAATATTTAGTTTTGAAAATTAAAATCCCAAGCGATGCTTGGCAATGCCGCCCAGCAATGCTCGGCAATGCTCAACAGCACGACGCAGGGAGAGCAACAACTATATAATGTGTTGATTGATCGATCCCTGATAAAATTCATTATCGGGGAACTCGTCACTGCGTGTAATTAATATCGGCGGGGGCCCCTTGTGCTGCTGCGGGGCCTCGCCCGTCACAACGCGCGTAATTGATGTCCGTACGCAATGCGTATTCGCGTGTGACGGCCGAGCCAGTCGCGGGAGGAGGACGTGTGACGATACCGCTGCACCTTCGGAAGGTATGGTGTGGTGAAGACCGTGCAGCGTCGTCTATGCGGTGCGGTAGCACTGCAAGTCACGTCACAGTCACAGTGCGTGCACATGTGACGTGACGGCCGCGTGATATCACTGACGGAACTCGTTTGGCGTACGGTACCAGCGCCAGTACACTCTGTGCCTTTTTGTGACGGTCACAGAAGTCACGCGCGTGAGCAACGAACTGTGACAGCTTGCATTGCGATGTGCCCAGAAAACACGAAAATGTCACGAAAAGGTCATTTTCGGTCATTTGACGTCAAAATGACTGATTTATTTTGGCCTAAATTTTGACCTTTCTCCTCGTGACCAAATTAGTCCTTTTGATGTCCTCGTGAGCTTTTCGTGTTTATTGGGTGGCTGCACTTGCCATATGTGTGACGGTTATAGTAGTCTCGCACACCAGACGGTGACCCGTAAGGGTCGAGTGACTGTGAATGTGGCTTTCTGTGGAAGTCACAATTATTATTAAGCGTGTGGTGTTGGATATGCTTACGCACTGTTTTTCAACGAATGTGACGTCACATTCGTTTGAATGTTAATCGTGTCACGTTCGTTTGAATGTTGTGTCATATTCGTTTAAACGTGAATCGGCCAAGCCTGGGCGTCATTCGAGCATCACCTCACCTGAAGTCACGTTTAAATGAATGTGACACAATATTCAAACGAATGTGACATGTTTCACATTGAAACGAATGTGACGTCACATTCCTTGAATAACAGTGCGAGAAAAGAAATTACAATACACTGGTGCTGTTTACGCCCTTCTGTTGAGGAGAGACGGCCCCGCTGACGCCACACACACACACACACACACACACACACACACACACACACACACTCATCAGCCCCTCTGCCCCCACCCATTTCCCACTGCGCTCGCGTGACTGCTGCCCATGGCTGGTGTGCCCCCCCACC
>NW_026267135.1:3152986-3153583 GCF_000697945.3 Frankliniella occidentalis
GCCCCTACTCTCACTCCCCAATCCCGTTTCGCCAGCTCGTTGATGTGGGGAGCCGAGGCCCCCTGACATCCCCCCTATATCGGTGCAGCAGATTACCCTTAAGACTACTCCACCCGAATGCGCCTCTGTCCTTGTAGACATCGACAGATGCTCCACCACATTGTTCTCTGGGATATATTTCAAAATCAAGCTTTTTAATTCACTAAATCTCGGAAAAATTGCATTTTTCTCGGTTGAAAACCCGAACTTAAAAAGGGTGTTTCATTTCGAAAGTTTCCTTCTCGTACCAAATTGCGCCCCTTTGCTGTCGCTCTGTGAACGGCAATTTAGTATTCATTACAATACGCACACTTGTTGCACGCTTGGATTTTAAAATACGCAGGCGGGCGGGACGAGTTTGCGCGGCATCTCGTTATCCAATTTTCCTTTTTTCTCACCCCGTTTCTTGCCTTTCTTTTCTTTTTCTTTGCACTCGTCATTCCCGTTCGAATCTCATTTTCGCCACTTTCCCCCCCTCTGGTGGTGGTGCGGTCCGACTGAAGGGCGCGCCGCGACGGGCAGGGGGCAGGGCCAGCAGCGGGGCGGCCGCGGCCTGGG
>NW_026267135.1:3153633-3154273 GCF_000697945.3 Frankliniella occidentalis
GGCCTAGCTAGCACTCTTCTCCTCCCCCCCCCCCCCCTTTCTCATCCCCCCCCCCCTCTCTCTCTCCAATCCTCTCTCTCTCCCCGGGAAGAGGGCGGGAGGAGGAGGAAGAGGAGGAGGCTGGCGGCAGCAGGGGCCTAGATTGTCGACCCTGTTTGTGCTGCAAATTATTAGAAAGATGGGGAAAGTTAACGACGGCGGATGCGTGATGGGGCAGGGAAAATAAAGGGGGTCATGAAAAGGTTGGGGGGGGGGGGGACAGAATCCACCGAAGCATGGACTGGACACTTTTGCAGATTAGAGTGTTTCCAAACGGCCACGGAGGGTCTATCATGGTTTACGGGCGGGTAGGCAAGTATGAAGGGAAGGTTTTGGTTAGTAGTTCTGGTAGGGTAGGTGAGAAGTGGGGTGAGGATAGTGAGGCCGATTGGTATGGCAGTAGCGGTAGGTTAGGCCAGCAACAACGGGGGTAGCAGGTTAGCGTTCTACCGTAAGGCCAGTTCAGTCAAAGTCATCGCAGTCGCAGCGGGGATGAGGTGAAGTAACGCAAAGGCGCGGGTACATTGTAATGTGACTCCCCCCCCCGTCTCCCCCGAACCCTTGAAACGACGTGCGTCCCTCCCCTCCTTCCCCACTTGCC
>NW_026267135.1:3154323-3156566 GCF_000697945.3 Frankliniella occidentalis
CCTCACTCGGCTCTCGGAGCATCAGAGGAAGCGTGTTGTGGTTACATTTCTTACGCGTGCAGCTAACACAGTCACAGTCAGAAAACCTTGCTGTTGTAAAAATAAAAAATGTAAATAAAAGGCGAATTTTTGGCGAAAAGGGAAAACCTCGGGGAGCCTCATCCGTTTGTAAGAAACTTCTCGGATTTCGCGAAGAAATATAAAGAAACTGTAGGATTTTCCCTAATATTTTGAGAAGTTTCCTGAAAGTCAGAGGCGAAATTGAGCTCAAAATTTTCCCTTTTTAAGTTATGCATTGTTTTTGTTTTTGTTGTCAAAATTCTCGATGTTGGCTAAAAACGACTTGGCTGTGCTTGCCTCGCACGCAAACTCCGCTGAACAGTCCTCGTTAATTTCGATTCGGTTTTTGCTCTCCACTGAATTAATCGGGCACACAGTGTACATCGCCAAACTGACTTGCTCTGTTAAAAGGACGCACGACATGGCTTGTGTGGAAGGGTGTGCGCAGGCAGCGGGCGTCGAGGCTGCGCACACACGGCGGTGAATGGCGAGGCTGTGGAGCCACTCGCGTCACCTCATTGGCCTCAAGCAGCTCCGGGGCAGGACCGAGGCAGGACGGGAGAGCAGGGCGTGCGCGCCTGGTCATCCCAGAGGACCTAATGGCGAAGTGACACATCGAATAAAGGGAGAAGGCCTGGACTTGTCCGGATTCGCGGCCTGCTTTGATGTCAAGATGACTTCAATGGCGTCAAGATGACTCCAAGTGACGTCAAGATGACTCCAAATGACGTCAAATGAATTCAAATGCCGTCTAGATGCCTTCAAATAGCGTCAAGATGTCAAGACGGTATCAAGATATCAAATGACATCATATTTGAGGTCATTTTGACATCATTTGATGTCATCTTGACATCATTTAATGTCACCTTTGACTTCATTTGATGTCATCTTTCCACCATCATATGATGTCAAGATGACATCAAAGGATGTCAAGATGGCGTCAAATGCTTGTCAAGACCAAATTATTAAATGATGTCAATATGACAGTATCAAATGATGTCAAAGATTAGGTCAGAGTGACACCAAAGCAGTCCACCAAATTACCGAATCTTGAATTGGACCTTATTTATTCGATGTCATTTTGACAAAATGGCGCTGATTGGAATGTTCGCGGTCAAGCTCAAGCACGCCGGTCCCGCCCCGTCTGGACAAGCAGACCAGCGGTCATCGTGAGGCCATTTCCCCCGCATCCCCTGGGGTCAAGCGGCTATGGAAAACCGCTCGCGCGGCGCGCGGCAGCAGAAAGGCTTTTATGCCTTTATTAAATGGAGTAATCAGCGCCCTTATGGTAATCTTCGGCGGACCGTTAGTGAGCCACCTGTTCGCCTGGTGCCCCCTCCTCCCCTCTCCGCCCTTCTCTTTGGCCTCTCATTATCGCCGCTTCGATAGTTAAAAGGCACGTGCTGGAACGGCAGCAGCCCCCGGGGCGCGGGGCAGCACGGGATCTGCTCGGCAGAATTAAGCCGTCTGCGGAACGGGATAGCAGCAGCAGCAGCAGCGACCTGTACGTCATGGTGGCGGATCAGCGAGGACGACGATCAGACAGAACCCTTGACCCTGCCGCCGCCACCGCTGCTCTGCTGTGCTGACGAGCTCGGAGGAGGGGGCTGGCTATGAATTGTAAATCTCTGCGCGCGCGCGCGCGCTCGCTCACCATTTCTCTTGCCATGCCCCGTCGAAGGATGATTAATTACACTTGGCTGGTTCAGCAAAGCGGCGGCCGAGCGGTGGGTACTCAAGTGTGTGTGGCGGAGGAGGGAGAGTGCACCGGGCACTCGAAGGCGAAACATCTCCATCAAAGACGAGATGTAGACAGGAAAAATTGGTTTAAAAGAGTATCGCCATCGTCATCGTGTCAAACTTGATCCCTATTAAGATACACACTCTAAATGTTAAGGGACACTTTTGTTCCTGGGGAGGGAACGTTTACGTGCTCACCCAGACAGGATGAAATTTTTCTCAAAAAAATGTGCCGTTAATTTCAGGGTGTATGGGTTGTTGCGAACGTGTTTTTACTTTAAATAACTTTCCGCGAAAACTTTTCTCACGAAATCGCACACACGTGATTGCTCGTGGAAAATCTCCCGATCCCGATTGGTCGGACTGAAAACGGCAGTTCCAGCAGCCGTCCTTTCCGTCCCTCGGCCCCCGTGTGCTAGCGCGCAGCCCCCCAAATCACCCCC
>NW_026267135.1:3157522-3158167 GCF_000697945.3 Frankliniella occidentalis
CTACCCCAACCTCCCCGCCCCCTTTTCCCCCTCGTTATCCCGGCCGCCAGTCAGAAATGTAAACCGCGCGCTTAAGCGAGTCTCTTTACCCAACCCTTTTGGTCTCGCTGTCTCTCTTTTCTACCCCCTCCCTACCCCCTCCCTTTGCTCTCCTCTTCCTCGCCGCCACCCTCCGACTCTTTTTTCATCTTCTTTCTGTACATCGCTCTCCCCGTCGCTCACCTGTACCCTCATATGTGTGACGTTGTGCTCAGGCGGCGTTCTCTCCATTGTCCTCTTATCTTCACGTCAATCAATCGTTTTCCGCACGTTTGTCGGTGTAATCGTACGTATACACCTATTGAGAAAAAAATATCATTGCAAATCTACTGTTTATTTTGTAATGGATTTCCAAACGATGTTGTGCCTTAACGATCGGTATCGTACATTTGGTGGAGGTTACGAAGTTGATATTTGGTGTCATATTGGAAAAAAACATCGGAAAAGCCAATTGTTCATTAGGTGGTAGATTTGCCGATTACTTACATGGTCAATTTCCCCGTTAAATCTTGAAATATTTTCCTCAGTGCCTTTTCTGCCTTCAGCCCATATCATTTAAGTATTATCTTCTCAAACCTGCTCGCGCACTTCTCACTCTTTCTCTTT
>NW_026267135.1:3159158-3159587 GCF_000697945.3 Frankliniella occidentalis
CCCCTCCCCTCTCCCCTGTTCCCTCCCCGATCCTTCTCCCTTCTACTTCCGGTCGTTGTAACTTCGCCGCCCAGCCTCCGCCGCCACTCCTCTTAGTTTTGTTTCACTCTTTTGTTGACTGCAGTGATGTTTCGATGTTGAGGTTGTTGACGTTGTCGTTTTCAGGCGCGGGAAGCACAGACTCGGTTGTCCCAGCCGCCCGTCTGATACGCACCCAGTCAGGTATCGCCTTGAACTGTTTGATCGTGTTTTGTTGTACGCTTTCGCCCTTTTTGCCAGCCCCCTTTTCGGCCTGTGCTCTTTCGGGGGATACTGCCAGTGCTGAAAGCGGTCAGAGATTATGGCCTCAGTTCTCATGAAATGCCAGATTCACGGTTTTATTTTATTTTTATTTATTTTTACAGCGGGAATAGTGGTAGAGTCTGTTTT
>NW_026267135.1:3167427-3168026 GCF_000697945.3 Frankliniella occidentalis
CTCTCCCTCTCCCTCCCCCCTCTCCCTCTCTCCCTCTCCCTCTCTCCCTCTCTCTTCCACTCTCACTCACTCACTCTCTCTCATTCTCGCACAGCAGCATCTCTGCCATGTCTCCTTGGCTGATGAGTAGCGTAAGAGTATAATTCTGCCGGCTTATTCGAAAGCACTGCTGAGCATTCGGCTAGTCGGACTGCACAAGCCGGGGGGCTCTCTCTCGAGCTCTCCGCGCTGCTGCTGCTCTTCCCCAAGTAGTATCCAACCGTCTCTCCCCCCGGCCGCGGCCGCCGCCGCCGAGCGCTCGCTTGTGCAGTCGCGAGACTTTCTTGCCGAGTGGGTACGGTACGCCTCGCGTCGTCGTCGTCGTCGTCTTTGTCGCATTTTTCCCGCTGATAGATCAAAGGGACTATGCAGTGACGCACGAAGACGGCTTCGCCTCGACGCAAATTTGATGCGCTCCTCGCGGCCCGCGGGTCGGGTCGGGTTGGGCCGCATAGCGCCTGGTGCGTATGCAGCGCGCCGACTGGAGTGCCGGGCGGGTCGGCCTACCCCGGCCATGGCAGGCGCTCGGGCTGCAGTCGCTACACTGGAAATTTAAAAAA
>NW_026267135.1:3176502-3177633 GCF_000697945.3 Frankliniella occidentalis
GCGCGCGGGGGCGGCGCGGGGGGCGGGCGGGGGCGGCAGGAAATGACGTTGCGAGATACACCGGTTACTTTGGCGCTCCCCCCTCCACCCTCCTCTCCCCCTCGTTCGCATCGTTTCGCCTGGACACCAATCCATACACCCCATTCTGCTTGGTGGAAGGGCTCTATTCTTGCAGACGCCCCCTTCCTCCTTGCCCCTCTCCAACACATCGTGTGGAGAAAAATAAACTAAAAAATATCAGGCGGAAGGAGAGTTTTCAACAACAAAAGAAGAAGATCGCTTCTCTCCTATTGGCTTGCGCTGCGAAAATGTGCCCTGCCTGAACGGCTGCTCCATTCGCATGTAGGGGACCTTCAACAATCAATCTGGGCTTCGGGGCATGCAGTTGTCCGTGTGTGGTTGTGACGTTCCAGGTTGCCGCGACCGGGGTGTGCGTTGCACGCAGAGTTAGCATGTGTATGTCGGCCTGTGCATCATGTTGACGAGATTTCCGTATCGCTTGTCTCTATTTTCCTTTTATTTTCCTGTCTCCTTTGCTATGTCTGTGTTTATTTGGATTAGCCTCTCGCTTTCACTGTTGTTCTACCTGTGTCTCCACGATCGTTCCAGTGATCTCCATCCCTAAATGATTGTGCTTTCTCCCCACTTCGCTAAACTGTCACTGTGGCTAGGACAAATCTTTTGGTCATTCCAGAAGTGAAAGTAATGATAGTTTCAAATGATGCGACCCACTCTATTTCCTCTGTACGTCCCATCTCGGGTTACTCGAGTCATGGATGTGTAGAGTAGAGATCGGACGTATGTACGTAGCGTAACTTTTAAATGTATGCTGGTAACCTTGAAATACCTGCAAATCTACCCTGACCAATAACAGAGTTCCGTAAAGAAATGTAACAGACTAAATCCATGTCTAACTGATGTGTTTGTTGCTTTTTTTGTCACAGAGCATACCATTCCTCGCCACCAGCCCGGGCAAGGACCGCGTCGTCCTGGTCTACAGCGACAAGATAGAAGTTAGAGCTAAGGTAAGCTACCCGCGTGTTTTCAATTTTGTTTTACATAACTCGCCGTGCAGGCCGTGCTCGGCACATTTTTCCAAGAGCTGAAAAGTATTTATAAAATAACAATTTT
>NW_026267135.1:3177683-3180395 GCF_000697945.3 Frankliniella occidentalis
AATACAAATGTTTAATATTTTCTTAATTCTACTAATGCTACTAAAAGTACTTCCTAAATACTATTCCAACTCCAACTTCTTACATTTGTTCCAGTGTGATGGCTACATGCGGGCTTATTTATTTTTCAGCACTGGTCCCATCCTAGATGATGTTACAGATTTTAAGTACCCTCTTCCTGCCTCTGTCGGTGTTCTTTAACCAAACTGAACCACGAAATTCTGAAAATTTAAAGTTATAATGGATATGGTCTTATTGTCACCCATTTAAAAACTATGTCACTTCCCGCATTGTGGTTTTATCAGGTTCTAGACTAGAACATATTGTTTAGATCTTGATCTTGCAACGGCTTTCTTACCGATCGAACAAATTCCTATGCATAACATATCCGCAACTACTAAAAGATTTCATACCCCCCTAAGAAAACTGTAGGAGTTCAGGTTCAGGTCCAGTTTGGGTCGTAGCATCGTGCCCTTTCCTCTGCTGCGGCTGATCGGTGTTTTTGGATGTGTCTTGGCCTACTTTTCCCGTCTTTCTTACAGCTGATACTCATGCTCTTGTATTACTTACCTCACCTATACCACAGCACTGTGGTGTGCGAATGTTTCCCTGTTTCATTAACACTGTGTCGATGACTCTGGAGCAAACCATTAATGCAGAGAGCTTTTATGACTTGGTCCGGATTTATCGATGAATGTTCCATTTTGAACTTCTATTGCATCCTTCCTCCTTCCTTGTGCACCATTCCTTCGACCTCTTCCATTTTTCCTCATCTTCTGTAGCATGTTTTCTTGCGTGGAGCAGTTGTGCAGTTTAGCGCATGAAAATATGTGGCGTGATTTAAACTACCCCTTTATACAGTAACGGTTTTAACGCAGACTAGCTTCAGGGTGCCGTTTGATCTATTTACTTCAAAGCCCTCTTCACGGAAAAACAAGTGCATCTTGCGCACTTTTCGAGCATGATGGAAAATTCTTCTAGCACCCAGGTTTTACGGGTGTAGTTCCCCATGCCATCACGACCACTGTTTGAATCTGATCCTATCACCTGAATCAGGATCGGGTAAAGCTGGTTATGCAATGCAGTAGCTTTCGGCAGCGTCAGACGTTTCGACGGGCATCCAATAGATACGTACAAATAAGTGCATGCGAATACTCGCGCAAAGGTGGTCGTCGTAACAGGTGAATCGTTAAAAACCACTTCCGTCTTCAACGGCACCCAATATCACAACAGCGCTGAAACTATTGGCTCATGAAAAATATGCTGCTGTACTTTTCAGGCTGCCACTCATCTGTGATATTCTTCTGCTGCGACAAAAAGACGACACCCGTGCCTAGTGAAAGGTTAGAATGAGCCAGCGATGCACCCAAAGTCACGTAACTAACATCTGCCGGCATGAAAAATATTGTGGCTTGAAAAGAAATAGAACTCACCGCCGGGGAGTCACTAAAGTGTCCGTTTGACGAGTTTCACGCAAAGTTTATTTGGCCTTTGTTTCTCATCAGGACCGGCCTAGAGTGCTTCAATTGTCCCAGGGCTGGGTCCAGGAAGAAATGACAGTGAACAGAGACAGTAAACCTTTGCTCACTATAGTTCCGCAAAGGGTTGATGGTTCTGTTTTTAATGCATGGGTCGGGGTATGGGACTAACTCTCCCACGAGTTAGTTTTTCCCAGCGTTATCCCGCTGCAAAAAAAAAGTGCCAAAATAATATGCGAATTCCTGGACCCACCGTCGTGGGACACTCCCGCGGCACTGACTGACTGTGTATGTGTGTGTGCGTGTGTGTGTTATCGTTTGTTTTTTCGCGTGTTTTCTGTGTGTTGGCAATTTTGTGTTGTGGGGCACTGTGTCTCGTGTGGCAGCACTGAGCACCTTATTTCAGGATGTCGCCCGAGCCGCCCCTCCGCCTCAGGGATACCAACCCTGCGCGACGCGTTTTCCCCGAATTCAAATCTAGCAGAGCCCTCTCTGTGGGCAAGGTTCCCAAGTTTTCCGCTATCAAATTGAACAAGTTTACTCGCGGCCACCCTGTCGCCAATACACTTTCCATTTCTACATTGTTTCATTGTTTTTGCAAGGTGTATTTTTCTCTATTTTCACCCAATTTTTTTGTTCTTTTTTCCACCCTTTTTTTGGTTGAGTGTGGGGGAGGGGAGGCGTTTTCCCTCGTTCTAGCCTTCATACTTTACCCTGCTCGCTTTCACCCCGGATATGCGACGCGTTTGGTGAGAATTTAAGTCCGCTACATCCGGAGGACCGCGGGCAGTGCTCAGCTGACCCCCTCCTACTTCCTCCCCTCTTCTTCTCGTCTCTCTCTCTCTCTCGCTCCCTTTCACTTTACCCTCGAGCCCCGCCACATCGACCAAACGGCTCGCGTGGTCGCGTTTTCAGCTCCGCTGCGGTGTGCGAAACGCGCTGGGGAGCGAAAAATCAACCGTGAATCTCGCGCCATCGGACCATCGGCGGGAAAAACACCCGCAAGCGCGCGCGCGCATACTCACCGCCCTCCTTTTTCGCCCCACCCTAAGGTTGTTCTTTTTTTCTTTTTTCTTTATTTTTGTTTGTATATTCCCGCGCTTAAGGGGGATAAATCACGTTCGGAATGGAACTAATTCAGGGGACGCGGGCAGGGGCAATAATTCTCCCTTTGGATGGGCAGGACAGCTGGACGCCTCCGGACGGCCTGGATCCCCTTCCCCGGGGCGGGGCAGG
>NW_026267135.1:3180445-3181402 GCF_000697945.3 Frankliniella occidentalis
GGGGGGGGTGTTGTAGAGAGACTGCGGGGAAACTCGATAGTGCGGCTGCTCACAAAAGTGTGATGGATGTTGTCGTGCGCGGCGCGGCGGCGGGACGCGCAGCGCACAGGCACACAGAGTCTGCTATTTGCGCGCCGCGACTTTTGGGCTTGTGTGTGTGTGTGTGTGTGGTAGTGGTAGTGGCGCTGCTGAGAAAAAGAGAGAGAGGGAGATAGAGAAAAAGAAAATTAATCAAAGAACAAAGCAGTTTATGTTTTGATAAGTTTTTATTTATTTTCATTCAAGTTTTTTCTTCAACATCAAATCTCCATTCAACTTTCAAATTTTTATGCCGCGTCCAATTTTCGTTCACCTCTATAATTTGCATTCGACTCTCAAATTTTTAGAAAACTGAAATTTGTATTCAACTTTTCAAGTTTTATGCATTTTTTAAATTTATTTTCAAATCTTTATTCGTCTTTCAACTTTTCAATCAACTTTCTTTTTTTTTGACAACTTAAAAATCTTCATTCAACTTTCAGGTGCCTAAGGAGTTGACTCGCTCACGCTGTGTTTCTCTGTCCCGGCAGCACCCCGCCATCGAGCCGGCGCACGAGGAGGAGCTGACGGACTCGGCGCTGCGGCTGCAGACGGCGCGCTCGCCGCTCGAGGCGCCCGTCTCGTCGCGCGCCTCCCTCAACGCGCTCATGCCGCAGCCCAACGTGAACGCGTCCACGTCGGTCGTCGTCAACCTGCCGTCGACGGCGTCCGAGCTGGAGCAGCAGCCGGCGCCGTCGGCGGGCACCTCAGCCGACCCGCAGCACCAAGTGCGCATCTCGTCCTTATGAGGCGAGGGCGGGCACGAGCACCAGGAGGAGGGGCCCGCGGGCGGCCAGGACGCCGTCGACGGGTCGCCGTGGGGGACGCCGCAGCCGGTGCGCACGGTGCGCTGCCGGATGGTGGCGGGCTCGTCGCCGC
>NW_026267135.1:3181452-3187369 GCF_000697945.3 Frankliniella occidentalis
TTATTTTAAAAGAAAAATACCGCAGCTATTATTGTAAATGATCTGCAGGTTTAAAAAAGTGTACTCCAGTGTCACTCATTTACACAATTTACAATAAGATATTTTAGAGTTTTAAATTGTGTCGTTAACTGGCAGTTATTTTTAACTAGTGCTTTGACTTGCGCAGATAGTTTTTACCGTAAAGTGCAGGGGGGAAGACGAAAAGAAACCTTTGGTTTTGTTGATTTCAAGACTACATTCGGAATTGGAGTTTGAATTCTGTGTTATCTCAGGATTTCTCTAACACAGCAACACAGCATCTAATGCGTCATTTTTCGCATGACTGTGCTGGTGTAGAGGGGTGTGGGTTAGATCAGAAAACAACATGTGATGGAGTCGTTCTTTTTTATTCTTTTTTCCCCCTCCAAGTTCGATTGGATGTATGTCTGGCTAGGACACGATGCCCGCTTGTCGCATTATTGGGCATCCGGAAACGCGCGTGGGGCATGATGGTGCGGCTTGCGTTGTTCGCTGGTCCATATCCGCGCAGTCAATAGCAAGGCCTAGTCGTTCCAAAATGCGCGTTGGAATGGCAGTCACTTGGTGCCTCTACCTTGCTAGAAGGTGGCTTTTATTTACTTGTTGACCTCAGGATTAACATGCTGCGCGAATACGCAAGAAAACTGCAGATCCTTTTCCTGTCCTAACTATCCGTATCCAAGCACCCTACACTTCCCACACTAATTCCCTGCATGGTGGGTTCTCTTCTTGAATTGTTCTCTCCTTATAGTATTCTTTCTCTCTCTGCGATGTCTAGATTATAGAACCGGTTATTGGAAGACGTCCGCTTCTACTTGTTTGTTTTCTTCCATCTCTTGTCGTATTCTGTCCCTGCTGTAGCAATGAAAGTGGGAGGTGACCGGCGTAGACTGGCCTGGCTTGTGATTCCTTGTGAACTCTGTCGCCATAATAACTCTTCAAAAATGTAAACATTCCAGCGGAATTGAGTGTCAGTGGGCGCCCAGCGTACTGCCAAACGGTCTCCTTTTGTATTTTCCATTTCTTGAAAAGAGGGGGCCTTTTGTTGAGTTGCAATGCTTAGGCGGATGAGTTACCAGGGGTCTGTCCGAATGGAGCCCATTGAGGACTTGCTCAAATGTAAAAGAAGAAAAAAAAACGATTTAGAAACAGTTCTTCGCCCTTAGTGAAAAGGTTGCTAACAGAAACATTTTTCATTTGTCGTCCATATTTCCTGTTCTCTAGTCACCACAACTCGGCCGCAATAATAGTTGGCCCAAAAATTTGATGATAAATACTTTACTGAGCGACGTATAAATAACGCAGCCAGCTCGAGAAAATAAGATAACTGCGCTTGGATGTGACAGCGCTGCAAACCACTGCCAGGACTGTTGGCACCTCCTCCGATGAATTAGAAAAGGAGGCGAATGGCAAGAAAGGGAATCCCTTCCAGGCGAACCTCTTGTCTTCTTTTCTCGCGCGGGGCCCCTTTGCGATTACTGCTGGGCGATGAAGGCGGTGCTGTTTGTGGCCCCAGAGTCTTTGTGGGAAAAAAGACAGCACTATAACACAACAAGAATCTTTGTAACTTTTCTTGGGTTTGTTGACATTTTCAACCAAAATTCAGAGGATTTTAAACACTAAAAGGGCTTGAAAAGGAGATTTAAAAAAATACATATATATTTCCATCCTTCTATCCATCTATCCATATTTGCATCCAGCTGGAGCGGGTCGGTTTGGTCGCTGGGTTGTTGACTTGTGTGTGTGTGTGTGTATCAGCTGCCGCGGTGGCCGGGGCGCCCTCGTCGTGACGAAAAGAGCTCCCGGACGCGGCACGGGGCGCTGCGGCAGGAGCCCTAAGGCGGAGTCCGTCCGGCAGGGGGTCACAGTGTGCAGGTCGCCCGGCGGGGCCGCCCCGACCCGTAAGCAGTGCAGTCCACACCCGCACCCTAGCACTCCTAGTCGCCCAGCACCTCACGACCGACGAGCCCCTCAAGTCTTTTTAAAAAGCCTGCCATAATAATGATTTTGAAAAAGGGATGATCGAATTATAAAATCTTTACACCCCTCGTTTTGCACGCGTGGAAATTTTGTTTCCGAACTTGATGTTTTATCCATAAATATAACGAGGTACTTGATTTGAATAAGGAATGCTGCTGCTGAAATCGTGTTCTTTTTTTATATACATATTACATTTTATTGTGTTACTAGAACATGCTAGGTGCGAGCTTAATGCGATTTAGCCGGTACTTACTCTTGATAATTACAATTGCATGCTGGAAACAAAATTTCTCCAAGTTCCTATATTATTGTGTTAGGTCAGTGTGTTGTTTGCAGTGTGGTGCGTGGTCGTGAGGTTGGGCCCCCATATGCGTGGTGGAATATAGGCTTCTCTCTGTGTATGCGGGGCATGGCATGGGTGGGCATAGCCTTGTGTCCTTAAATGTTTCAGTCCATAAATGTAGTAGTGTGCTTTCTTTTCAACTGTGTCTTGTAATATTTTTTTTCATGTTTGCGCTGCTGCGTGTGGCTGCTTGGTTGCTTGCGGCGGACAAACTGCTACTACTACTACTACTAACAACAACTGACTTTGTCTCTCCTGCATGGGTTCCATGTGGATGACCATAGGCTGTAGTTGTGTGGCTTTCGTGTAGTTGTGTATCTTTTGGCTGGATGTGAAACTGTTGCATTGCAATTCTTTGTTTCCGGTCCGAAAAGAAAACTTTTTTAAAAAATACCCTGCAACATTTGTCACAGCGCCTCTAGGACGTGACGGTCCAGTAGTGGAGGACCGTAGACGTCCGCCTGAACCCATTCAATCAGAACCCGAGAAAAAATTTAAAAAATCATGCTACCACTCTTTGTGATATCATTTTTAGCAGTTTCATTACATCGTTGTCAGCTCGATATAATTTATTTTAAATCAAAGTTTGTTCGGCTGAGCGGTAAGGGGGTCGTAAACAAGCTGCCCTTTCCTTAGAAAGCCGAGTATTCTCTTCGCGGTTCTTGCTTTAACTTGTGATTGTACATTTGAAGTCCTCGGGGCATCATCCGAAGGTCTTTTGGTTTTGAGTTGACCAGACAGAAAGATAAGCACCTCGCCGCTTAAATGGCGCCATTTGCTGTACGCCCCCTTTCAGTTGCAGCGGCAGTCACTCTGTCGAGTATACAGAGCAGAGTATACAGTCTCCTCTGCGCTTCCACGACAGGAAAAAAAAGGATGAAGTGAGGCCGGAGTCATTTCAGTTTCCAACTCCAATTCCGATACCCTGACCCACGATAAATATATGTCTGGAGGAGAGTTCCCCCGAGGGACCACACCTCCGATATCCCATGAGCAGCGCCAACTTCCCCCCGCGTCCCACACAGAATACAGATTCTTTCTTATTTTGCGAGCAGCGAAGTGGGGAGGGAAGGAAAAAGTTACGCAGGACGCAGGTAGCAAGTTTGTCCTACGGTAAACCGCCGGGTCAACTGTGATCAAACGTTCTGCACCTGAAGAACCCGCGCAGTAGGGGTGCGCGGTAACGGAGCGCGCGCGCGCTTTCAAAGTTTGTCACTTTTATCCCGTTGAGCCATGAATATTAAAAACCCATCATCTTTTCCGTCTTCCCCGTGTCTGTGTGTTTTCGTTTTCAACTGTCTTTTTTGTTGTGTTTGCTCTCCCTTTGTTTTTCTTTGTCCATGTCTTACCTGTCTTTCTTTATCTTCTTCTCGCCTTACTGTCATGCATGCCAACAC
The DNA here is from genome assembly GCF_000697945.3 of Frankliniella occidentalis. Taxonomy (NCBI): domain Eukaryota; kingdom Metazoa; phylum Arthropoda; class Insecta; order Thysanoptera; family Thripidae; genus Frankliniella; species Frankliniella occidentalis. The sequence continues at coordinate 3,185,191 of NW_026267135.1, forward strand.
AGCTATGGACCGGTGGGTCATTGCAGGTTTGTTTTTCTTTGTTCTGTTTTTTTCGCTCCCCCTGTAACGGAACATCCTAAAATAATTCATCCTGTAAATCTTTGTTACACGTATTTTCGAGCCGTAACGCGGACCCTAACTATGATTGAAAAGTTCCGAGAATTTTCGAAAAATTATCAGGAAACTTTACAGGGCTTCCCAACCCTCCGCCTAACGCCCACACAATCCGTCTGCACATCGGCGCCTGCGTCGTTTCCTCCTGGCTCCGCTTGGCTCAGTAGTCGATCCCCCCCAAACGAGTGGCTATCGCTAGGGCTATCGATGCCCCTCCGCGAAACTCGGTTAATCAAGATCCACCTCCTGCTACTACTGCCACCGCTCCCGCCCCGTTTGGCTCTGCTACTAATGACCAACAGAATAGTAGTTGCCACCAAGTTAGGGAGGATTACTTTCCTTGGCTGCTGCGGGGGGATGCCTCAATCTGGGCGAGACCAGCGGGATGAACCGTCCTACCATTTGTCATTTCGCTCGCCGACGCCGCCTCCCCTCCCCTCCCTTCTCTCCTCCCCCCTCCCCTCCGCGGGGCGTCCGCGACAAAACGGCGACCTACTTTCCCCAATAAGCGCGGCGAGGCCGTGCAAAACTTTGAAAGCGCGAAGGATAGAAGGCCGTGTCAAAGGGAAAATTATCAATCGCACCACGGGGGGCTGGAACCGTTTTTCTTCTGCCTAGCTGGATGAACCGAGTGTTCCAACCGGTGATCACTTTCAAGTTTACGACACTGCAAGTTGATTACTCACAAATGTTATTCAACTCCGTATAGGCGTGAAACTCTTCTGTGGATAGCACATTCCCATACACTGTGTGTCCAATATTAGGAAGTCTTCAACGGAGGAGTTGCACACTTACAAGTGCACAACCGAGTTGACACCTGAGTGGACGCAACCATGGAGTTGAAAACTTGCAAGTGCTCAACTACTTGGCAAATTGCAAACTTTCAAGTGTTGACCAGTTGAATACTTGGTTTGTCGGTATAATTTTGACAGAGCTGACCGTAGAGGTGCACGCGGCGATCGTAGCGGAGCGGCGACCTCGTAAAAAGTGCTACCCTACGGTACCACATCGCTAGCTTACACTAGCTCCCCCTCCACCCCTTCTCTCTCTCTCTCTCTCTCTCTCTCTCTCTCTCTCTCTCTCTCTCTCTTTCCTCCCACTAAAACTCTCCTGGACGGCGCACCGGCCAGGGAAATGGCACCGCGCTGGTGGTGATGTGGAACTAGGTTTGAAAAAGATTGACGTTGCATCCTATTCTGTGCTACTAAAGCAAGAGAGCAAGCGAGACGTTCTCGCCCCCCCCCCCCTTCCCCTCTCTTTCTACTCCAGACTTAGTGCCACAACTTGCCCCATCTGAAAGGCCTTCTTTGTCCACCGCTGTGGAACAAACGGTCTCTGGGGCACTTTCATCTTCTGTAAGTGATGAAAAAGAAGTAGTGGTGTAGCCGCTGTGCTGCTCCGCGCGGAGTCTTGTGCCGGGTCAACCATAACTAGTATTGCCGGGGAGGTTTCTGCGGACGCGGGAGACATTCAACAAGGCGAGATGGCAGGCGGTGTGGTGGGGCGTGGCGGGCTGTGGTGGGGCGCCGGCGGCGTCGGCCGCGTGCCGCAGTGCGACAGCCCAAGAAGAGCGGAAAGCTTTGAAGGCGTACGCTTCGATTCACCTATAGCCGCCTCCTGGGCCGCCGGCTGCGAAAGGCCAACAACACGTCAATCCGACCGTCTGGCTACCCTCTCGCCGAAAGTTTTGTGCCTCCCCCGTCCGCATGAAAACCCACCAAAACCGAACCTTTGGCCTAGGCGCCCGGCTACCCTCCTCGCCTGCTTCGGGGAAATCATCTTTCTCAGCAAAGAGGAAACCCATTTTTACATTTTGTTCTAAATGTGAATGTTCTTGGCGTGCAGGGATGAGACAGATGTCCAGTGTTGTTTGCAGGAAGGGGTGCTCATAGGCGAGGCTATAGGGGTCGTGTCCATACTACGTGATATTTAGGGGGTGAACACAAATATTTTGAGGTCTCTGTAGAGTCAATCGGACGCCATAATGTAAGTGTTCACCCCGAGGTACAAATTACAGAATAGGACCCTATATAATTCCAATGATTATCCTTATGAGCCCCCAAAG
>NW_026267135.1:3187419-3188180 GCF_000697945.3 Frankliniella occidentalis
AGCTGCTGCTCCTTGAGAAGAGGCTCATAAATGGCGACGCGACGCGCCCCGCCCCGCCGGCAGGTTGGCAGGTGTGTTCTGCTGTCACCACCAAGGCGGGGCGGGGCGCCTCCTCCTGCGGTAGGCCGGTGGCGCCGCCGCGGCGCAGATGCGATAACAGGGCCCCGGGACACCTCCGGCACACCACCGACCGCCTCCTCCTCCTCCTGCGTGCTGCTCCGGCTCTCCCGCCACCAAAACAACCAAACGGACTCTGCGCCAAAACGGCGCGCGTTTTTCAAAAAATAAAGTCACGGAACCACTTTTGGGGAAAATGCGCCACACAACGCTAGAAAGTTGACATGTGTTATTTATTTCGTTTTTAAATGGCTCTTGCTTCATAAAGTGGGACGTTACTTTGCTATTTATTTTCCTTGTTCTAAAACTCTACCCGCACGGCCTATTTAGTATGACGGGCAGACGATTCGTTGGCCGCACGGCTCGCGCTCCAGTAGCCAGCGCGTATAACGTCGTTTAGTCATCCCTTTTTACCGCCCACTTTTTTTTATTTTTTGAATGTATTTCTTCTTTTTTTCCGTTTTTGTTCTTCACCTTGTGCCCGCTCGCGCTGCTGCTCCAGCCCTAGCTGGCTGGACAAAGTTTCCGTGTGACAGGTGGCAGCGCCCCTGCGCTCCCCTCCCGCGTGACAATAAAGCTGCTGCAACGTCATAATTTTTTTATTTCCCTCTTCTATTTTTTTTTCATTTTTCCTTGTTCCCTCG
>NW_026267135.1:3188420-3189408 GCF_000697945.3 Frankliniella occidentalis
CCCCTCCCCCAATTTCTCATCCGCGGCGCCACCGCGGCGGCGGCTTGACGCCACAACGAGATGAGAACTAATGATTAGCGCATAGGGCTGCTTTGGGCCGGACCAGCGGATCGGTTTCCTTTATCGCACGGGGGCCATCCGGCCGCCGCCTCGGCCGCCTTTCGACTTGGCGCTGCGAGCTCCTTAGTCTGTTCGGAGAGCCCCTGCAGCGGTGGCAGCGGCAGCAGCGGCGGCGGTGGCAGCCCAGCCGGCACCAGGGGCCCCGCGCCCACCCACCCTGCCCTGCCGCCCGTCTGGCCTCGGGATTGTTCCAGGGCCGGAAACGAACACCTCTTCTCAGTCCGAGTCCGCCCTCCTTCTCCAGCCTTCATCCCCCCCCCCCCTCTCTCTCTCTCTCTCTCTCTCTCTCTCTTTCTCTCTCTGCCTCTTACTTACCCCTTCTTTTCCACTCACACACTCTCGGCACACGTGCGCATCTTCACCACCACACTGACGGCATTTCCTTTTCCGATCTCGATTGTATCCCTCTCTCTCTCTCTCTCTCTCTCTCTCTCTCTCTCTCTCTCTGCCTGCGGCTCAGCCCCCTCGCCGTCTTGCAGTTTTACGGCGTGTATCCGTCACCCGGCAGACGGACGAAGAGAAGAGGCTTCTAGCAGTGTCAATTATTTTCCCGCCCTCCACCTTTGAATCCGACCACTCTGTTATTCCGGCTCTTGAGGAGTGTCTATGTACCGGGTGTTTCTTTGGATGCGCTCCAGCGTTGCTGGTTTTGCGGGAAGGCGCCTCCTTACTCCCCTCGCATCCTGCTACTCTAGTGAGTATGCGATGCAATCCCAAAACATTGGAACGTATGTTCAAAGAGATGCCTTTGTTCGGACTGTACGTATTAGCAAAACTTTTGAAGCACTTGAGACATAGGCGCCTTATGAATAATACTAAACAGTATTTTGCCGCCTCGACAGTCCGTTGAGTCCTGGCTACCCCCCCC
>NW_026267135.1:3190133-3191847 GCF_000697945.3 Frankliniella occidentalis
CCCCCCTCTCGCCTCTCGGCCGCTTTGGAAACAAGATATCCCCCTCCCCTTTTCTCTTCGCACCCGCGGCTCCTGCCACACGACGGCTAGAGATTAACTCCTTGCGATTAATCTACGGGAGAGGTCCGCTCGCCTTGCGCTCCCCGTAGGTTCACAGCATCCTGTGCCGCTTGCCCGCGATCCTCAACGAAGGCCATCACCGGGCGTAGGTCACGGAGGTAGGCACCGAGGCCTTCGCTGAGGCCTTCGCTGAGGCCTTCGCTGAGGCCTTCGCTGAGGCCTTCGCTGAGGCCTTCGCTGATGCAGTCGCCGAGGCCGTCCCCGCATCATACGGAGAACCTGAGCGAGACCCTCTCCGAGGCCGCCATCGAGGCCGTCACCAAGGCCATCACCAAGGCCATCACCGAGACCTTCGCAGAGGCCTTCGTAGAAGCCGTCCCCGCGAGGCCGTTGCCGAGACCCTTCATAAGGAGACACTCATACTGAGACCAGACCCTCGGCGAGACCCTCGGTGAGACGCTCGCCCCTCACGGAGGCCGTCACCTGAGACCCCCGCCCGTCACCGGGAACCCTCACCGAGGCCGTCGCCGAGACCCTCACCCCTGCAGATCACCTCTGCTCCTACACGACGTCGTGCGCATCACGAGAGCGGAGGCCGTGTCCTCCTCCGCCTCCTTGGCGCCTCGATAGGGAATAAATCGAAATGATCCGCGGGGAGACGTATACGGCCTGCTGTGCGCCGTGTACCGAGAGGGGGGGAGGGGGAATGGAAGGAAAACACTGTGCAGGATAAACAATGAGAAACAGGTGCACTGTCAAAGTGTTGAACTGAGTGGGGAGCTCTCCCCCCCACTCGCCCACTTCTCTCTCTCTCTCTCTCTCTCTCTCTCGACCGTCGAGCGCTTGAAAAGTTTTCGACTGCACCGACAGAGTGTTTTCGTCAGTAGTTTGAACTCGACTGTTAACAGTGTAGGGGGCGAGACAAAGACGCGGGCGCGCCGGGCGTGGCTCACGTGAGCTCCTCTCCGCGAGGCTCGATGCACCCCGGCTTGTTTAGAGGAAACGAGGAAAAGAGAGAAAAAAAAAGAAACGGGCGGGGGAGAAGCGTTGTGGGGGGATGGGTACGAGACACAGGGAGACGAGTGAAAAAAAAAGGAAAGGAAAAAAAAAGGAAACTCTACAGTGCCATAGGGCGCTGGCTTGTGTGGAGCTTCCCTAATGAAATTGTAAGGACGGTCTGGGGTGCATGTCAGTGTTGGCTGTGCCGTGTGTGCAGAGCAGGAGTGAGTGAGAGAGAGAGAGAGAGAGAGAGAGAGAGAGAGAGAGAGAGAGACTGAAGAGAGAGGGCGCTAGGGATGGAAAGGCTGGATATGATTGAGCGCCCGAGATTAAATTGGCAAGATGGAGTGTTACAATTGCAAAGGAATAGGTTTGACAGAGATATTAATAGCGAATTCCCGCTGGTCCACGAAGTAATGCGGTCTCGCAAACAAGACCAAAAAAGTCAAGTCAAACATCAACATCATCATTTCGCAGCTTCACTCCCAACCGACATATCTTTATTCTGTCTGGTTACTCTCTGCTTTTAGCTAATTTTTTGTACCCCCTCCCCATACCTATTCTCTTCCTCCCCTCGCAGGCGAGGGGTATTCGGCCTAGCTAGCACTCTTCTCCTCCCCCCCCCCCCCTCTCTCTCTCCAATCCTCTCTCTCTC
>NW_026267135.1:3196323-3196968 GCF_000697945.3 Frankliniella occidentalis
ACCTAACGGGTTAAAAGCGCCCCGCGTAGCAGTTAACATTTAGGGAGCTGGCCCGGACGACTACAACCCTCCCCTCCCACCCCGGAACCGCCCTCTAGGCCAGGCCCTAGGGGTACTTCGCAGGGACGCGACGGCCCTCCCCTCCGGACCTCTGGCAGACGCCGCTCGCCGCTCCACTTTAAAATCTCGCGCCTCGGCGGGTCGGAGGGCCGTTTGACAGTCCGAGGAGGGCGGGGCGAGGCAGGGTACGGCGGGGTGGCCTGGAGGCGCGCCAGGCCGGCGGCTGCCATGGACGAGTCTCCACCAATCAAGCGCCTTCCATTCGGGCGACTTTGAACACGATCCTCGGCTGCTCCTCTTCGCCGCCCCACCACCACCCACCATCAACCACCACCACCAGCACCACCGCCACCCACCCCTGCGACCGCTGTGGTCAAACCAAAACCCCCAGCGCTGCGGACACGGCTCTGTCAATTTGTTTTCGTTTCCCTCTCGTTCTAATTTTTATCCCCGCCCCCTCTCTCTCTCTCTCTCTCTCTCTCTCTCTCTGCTCTCTCTGCTCTCTCCCTCTGCTCTCTCCCTCTGCTCTCTCTCTCTCTCTCTCTCTCTCTGCTCTCTCTCTCTTCTCTCTCTCTCTCTCTCTCT
>NW_026267135.1:3201543-3210305 GCF_000697945.3 Frankliniella occidentalis
CCCCCTGGGTCACCTCTGGGTCACATCCCCCCACCCAGCTCAGCCCGCTCCGGCCAGCGCCGCCACCAGCGCTACCCTGTTAATTTACTCATTCCGACTGCGATTTGCTCCGTTGTCACTCTCAAGAGCCGGCGGCGGGCTGGGCTGCGGCGACTGTCTCTCTCCGTGCACATTGAAAGGGAACGTGTCAATCGTACTGAAAGTTCTGTCAATGTGCACATCGACTTACTTCTGCAAATGACTTTTGTTTCCTTCAACAAGACTGTATGTGTTAAAGATGGCATGGCACTCTCTCAAGTTTCTCAGGCGTTGCGTTGGAAAATGTCTATGCAGCGTGTTCATGAATGCCATCACATATCACTTTGCTCAAATACAGTGTCAATGGCGATTTTTTTAAAAGAGAAAAATTGCAGATTTCAAAGTCATTACTTTTGCAGAAATGTTATGGTCGTTTTAATGAGATGTGTCCCCAGTGTTCCGACGCCCAAGACAGATGGCTCGATGTCTGCGATATATATAGAAGAATGGGTGATGTGGATTTTGGTTGGGACCCTCTGACTGCCAACTTGAGATGCCCGTCGCGTCGTTCCCTTCTAGGTCATTCTCTTTGTCGTGATAGAGCATCTTTCTTTTTAATCGTACAGAAACCAAAATCTTCACCCTTTCTTGTTTTTTACTCTCTGTGATTTTTGACTCTTGGCTGTTGGCGAATTTCTTCTTGTTATTGTTATTAGAAATGAATATTTTATGTTGTTAATGTACATATGCCCTGTAAAGGAAATTCGTCCAATTTTGATCGTTGCATGAGTGGTATGCTGAGCCTGTGGTAGTAAGTGTGGCAATAAGCAAAGCACGGGAGGCGGGCACAAGCTCGCCCGCTCGACCATCCGAGATGTATCGCATACTGAACGTTAGTCTTGTCTCTTATCTATCCACTTTACGAGAAGTAGGCCGTGCTAGATTGGTGTAAAAAGTAATAAAGTAACGCTAGATTTGTGGGTGCGGATGCACTCGGATCGGATGCCCGTCTTTCTAGTAACTTCTTTCTCACAAGTCTTCCATTTCGTACCGCACCCTTTTGATGCAGTACCAGCATAGCCACTACTACAGACTTGGCATAGCATTTCTCACTCCATGAGCCATCTGTCTGGCCCGAGATGGGGGCGGGAGGAATTCCCTTAAACTTGGACTGATAAGTTTCAAAACGCACTGTCGTTGGCAGGCGTGGGGGCGGTAGGATGGCGAGGACTACGGCCAGCAGAGGCAGGCGGCAGAGCTCAACGTCGCCACATATCAGTTCGGCAGAGCCACCATTGCGTGCAAGACAGTTAAGTGTGTGTTAAGTTTGAATCTCTCCTGTATTGGGCTCGGGGTGCTTGGTGCCCACAGTGCCCTCCCCTTTCTTCTTTATCGTCTTCTTTCCGGCGCCGGTCTCGCTGGGGAAGCCCCTGAACATTCTCATGACAGATCGTACCCCAGAGACCAGGCTCGGCCTGGCAAACGTGCCTCAACAATTTCTAAACTTGTTTAAAAAATTTCCCTTTTTATGTACCCTGATAAAAAGTATGGTTGACTCCGGGAATCATAGATTATCATAATTTTGATTGTTCCTCTTTAAATATCCTTATTCCCCGTCGTAGAGCTGTTTCTATTTTATAAACTCTAATTTTTTAGGAACTGAGACACAGTGGCAACACTAAGTGTTGCTTACAGGAAACGACTTTTTGTTATCTACCCGCATTAAACAGTGTTTTAACAGTTTTGAAAAGACGTCTTTATGCAGTTCTAATGGCATACAGACACTAGGCTGATAGTGGATTGGCTGCCAACATTATGTGAGGGTCGTTACGTTCTTCAGCCACGAACCTGGTGCAAGGTGCAGTCACGGGGCCTGAAGACTGAGGCTTTGTGAAACTGAATTTGCTACTTAAGTGAAAGTGATGATATTCACAGACATTATAGAGTTTTCATGTCATTCCAATTCAACCAAAATCTGTGTTGTTTCTTCTTGTTTTGTTGCCTGTTGTATGCCTTATTGTTTACCGTTTTACAAAAACTGTTTTCTCTAACTTTAACTTTGTGATACATTCAGACACATTTTATGAAGAGTTAGCAAAGAACTTTCAGCAGACCCACATTTGCCAGTGTAAACACATGTTTTTAAACATGTTGCATATGTCCGATATTTTTTTTTAGCGAGCTCAATGTGGGGCTGAACTGTTCTTGTAGCGACACCAAGCATGTTAAATGTGATTAAAAGGTGTGTCTTTTCGAGCAAAATATTGTAGGGTTTTTAAACTTTTATACTTGGGGAGGTGAAAAGAAAGGTGCAATAGTGCGTTTTATATAGGGTTGATAGTGCATAAATTATGACCTCAAACTGATGTTTCAAAATCCGGTGGAACTACACTGGTTCTAACTTATCAGAAGCGTAAATTTGCACCTATCTTTTCACTTGCGAAGTCTTCGCAATAACTGTTCTGTGTAAGTCCCGTGTACTTCGCTGACCCTGATTCAGTTTATTAAACTTTAATGATTGATCGGGAAAATAAATTTTCGTACACTGTGCGCATGTTTTTGTGGCTCAAGTATTCCTTTGGGTTTTAGTTTTCTATTGAAATCATATGAAAATCTCAAACCATTCGAGTTTCGAGCCCCAGTAATCAGTAGATAGGCAACTTGTTCTTCGACACAAGGACATGATCACTGTGTGTTCCTAGTAGGCATATGTCGGGATCACCCGATAGAAAATACTCGAGTGATATTGAAAGCAATGTATTGTTTCCCGGATCATCATAAAAGTGATAATGTTCAGTGCTAGACGTTTTCGTCGTACTGCGTTGCCAGTTAGCCAACAAAATTGAGATACAAAGCCAGTTATGAAAGGAATGTTAAAACTTACCTCACATTCGTTTGAAGCTGTTCCTTCCTTCCAGATTCCGTGCACAAGTGTTTCTGCGCTGATTTATATTCTTGTTATCGTAAATGCTTTTGTATTTGGCGATGAAAAACTCGTCGTGTAATGCAATGATGTGATACATTTTTCTGTCTACAATGGTTCACTTTTTTTGTATTTTGACTGTTCTGTACTTGACATCGAACATTACCAGTATCGCATTGAAGCAGCCAAAGAGGGGGCGAAAAGGTTGCGTCTCTAAGTCGTGTTACTTTCGACTCCCTGACCAATCCCTGTTACTATGTTACTAAACTTAAACCGGAACTGTCTGTACTCTGCTTCCCAGCTCCAGGACGATCACGTTTAGCAAGCTGAACTCGACGAATAACATAAACTAACGAGTGGATTTCTTCGCTTTCACGAATTTTGTACCTCCTGTAGTCTTTAATTGTGATATTATTTTAGCTTTAAAATGTTCGTGAGTGCGAAGACATTATTTGGGTCAAAAACTAGGAAGGTTCTAATAACGGTAGAGTATGACTTTATGCTTTTGGGTTTGTAAATAGGATTTTATGTGACCTCGTGGCTCTGATTGTTCTAATCCTGATATTGTATTTAACGAAATGTTAACTAGTGCATTCTCAGAAATTTTGAAATTGTTCTGTATTGTTTACGGGTACTGCGAGGCAAATGGGTTGCACCGACTTATTCCTCCTTTAAGGTTTATGATGTTTGTTTTTTGTTTTTGTGTTTTGCAGATACGTTTTCTGTTGCGTTTCACTGTTTGCTGCTTACGGTAAATTTTGAACGGCAGCCACGTCATTCACTTTGTTCATGTGGTCTTCGTTAGGTAACTCATTCGGAATCTTGTCAGTTTAGGACCAGCCGTTTCAAACGGATGTGTATATTTTATCATGCTCAAAATTCTTCGTTCTCTCCCCTACCTCTGTTTGCCTTAAAAAACTCTGATATTTGTATAGTTGTGCACCCATTTATTCTCGATATTGCGCGACCAATTCTGACTTGCCAAGAGTATTTCATTGTTAGACCGCTTTTTATTCTTTCGACCCTCGTGACATCTTCTCCGATTATTTTCCCGGGCGGTTACTTGCCGGACATCGTTTCAAACTTTTTTACTGTCACTTTTGTGGTTTCGTATTATGTATGTTTAAGATACCAGTTGATTTTTGTAAGATGTGGCAACCTCAAGTTATTTTGTTGATTATTGGTCGCTCGAGAGGAATTTATTGAGTGTTCGCTTCCCTCTTGTGTGAGTACCTCTACGTTGACAGCAAAACTTGTTCACTCCAGGAAACTTATAAATGAGAAAATAGATTATAATAAGAATTCAGTGTTCCGTCCAGCCTCTCCACGTAGAGGCACTTCGACAGCGTGCCATGATAAGAAACTGGCAGGCAACACGAATGGAAGACGGGGATATCAATCAAGAGAAAACCAGACTTGAAGTATAAGTGCACTACTATTTCATTTCTCTTTGAATATACATTCTATATATTCTCTGTGTACCTGGTGCAATGTAAGTCGTACGAAATGTCTCCGTTTTGACTGGGGAGTGGAGCCTGCTATGTGTTGCAGGGTACGGCATTTGACTACCTGGTACGAGATTGAGTAGGAGACAACTGCCATACCCCCAATCACCCTCTCAGTTCGTAACCACAGAAACTTGATGGCCAGATCGATATGTCGCATTGCCGTGATAATTATATTTATTGCCAAAGTCGCAATAGTTATAATTTTATTCCCATCTTCTAAATATTTGTAAGCCTGCTTCAATCTGACGATATCTTATTGCTGGAATCGCAATAGTTGTATAATTGCCCATCTTCTAAATATTTGTAAGCCCCATTCAATCTGACGTTACCTTATTGCTAAAATTCGCAATAGTTGTAATTTCCGATCTTCTGAATATTTCTATTCCTCATCCAATCTGAAGATATCTTGCAAATACTTGGTTACTGTTTGTTTACAAATGTGCACAATAGAGAACGCAAAAAACAACAGTAATATTTCGACTGTAAATTATCAGTGGCGAACAAGAGGGACCTCTTTTATTCTTTTCGTGTGTATAGTTATGTATTGCGTCGGAGTAGCTGAAGGGAAGCTGGAAGTACCCATCCTCAATCTAAAGTAGGAGATTTCAGAAGTTTGTGATTAGATATTTCCTATATTCTCTAACTATTTAAAAGTCTTTTTTAAAAATTAGTCTATTTAGTACACCGTTCCTCATTGCAAATCTCCTCTTGTAGGAAAGTGGTAGACATGGGACCTTGACGAATTTTCTTAATCATACGATGGCCTATATTCTGAGATGACTTAAAGTGATAAGTACAAGTTATAAGCTTTTGGATTTACCTCTGGCAACTCAAGTGTTCTCATCCTCCCACATGGAAATTGCAAATGTTCGCTCATGCGTGTTATGCTGCCAAAGTTGCCGAATGCAAATAATTTATCGCATATTTCTTGTCTTGTTTTACAAAACATTGTAACAGAGCATTTATATGGTGCTTATTTTTCAAAAAAAAATATCGGTAAATTGTTGATTTAATGTGTCCCTACAAAATTGCGTCTGACAACTTTTCTCAATAATTACTAGTATTTAAATAGTATACTAGTATAACCACGAGAAAGCATATACATTCTGGTCCTGCAAACATTCCAAGCCATTCATATATATGTTTTGTGTTATTTCTAAACTGCTTTTATCTTTTTCCCCGAAAGAATGTGGTCATGGGAGGCCGCTCGACACGGTTGAAACTGAAGTGTGCAGTAAGTCTATAAGAGCGTAATGGCGACAGAAGCACACGACAGAACAGGGGCGACTCGCGAGTTGAGCATAGGAGCCTGTCCGGCTTCGTTTTAGGTGAAAGGCCAAAAAGAAAACAAAATTCGAGTACGTTCTCCTTGTACGAATAGAATGTTCCCAGCAATCTTGATGGTCTTGACGTACACAGATTATTACAAGTGTTTCTCTGTGTATGAATTTGTTGAGAGAATGGTTTGATTCTTGTTCACCACCACAGCTCACATTGTCTTGCCTTAGATACAAAGCATGTGATCAAAAGTTTCCATGTGGGGGCATAGCTAAGTCCGAAGATAATACATAACCCTTGCCATCACTGGATTTTTTTTCTCGATCAAAATGTGTCGTCAAAGTACTGCCAAAATCCATTTGATAACATCTATGCAATAGATGACACGGAATACACCTGCTTGCTCCAATAATTTGATCATTCCATTTCATATGCGAATAAATGTTTCGGCCAGTCCTACCTTGTTGTAAACACAGCCTTTGTGTTGACTTAAACACGCCGTCAGTGCAGTGTTTGAAGTTTTAAAAGTAATGAATCTTTTGCGAAGGCGTGTTTTCTGTATTTAATGTCAGAGAAAAAAAAATTATGATTCAAAAGTTTTAGCGATAGAGAGAAGGAATTGTAACAATCCACGTAATCACTCACCCAGCTCAACTATTTGCTCCGCTCCGTTTGCTCTTGGTTGAATTGGAATGCTGGTGTTTGCGTGGGGTCCGTTTCCTTTTAAATGTCTCTTTAATCGGGAAGTTATTTGTTGAGTCTCGCCATGTTTTATAATTTACAAGTCTTTACCTAGTGTTATTTTTCAATTACGTAAAAAATGTGTTTGACTGTTATCCGCGTACATTTTCTATGAAATTATTGTAATTTTACTGCGAAAACTGTTACTATTATAGTTGCCTTTCATGAAAATAAAAAGCATGAAAGACAGTACTGTGTGTTTTTCCAATTACGCCTTACCGGGAACAGCGCACTGTGAAAGAGAGATTTAACAAACAAAAGAAGAAAACACGCCAACTCTATATTGAACGAGAAAGGGGGGGGGGCATTCTTTTGGACTGTCGAAAACAACAACAATCTGGCGTGCTTCTCTGAACTGAGCGATGGCAGGTGGTCGCATCAGCCTGTGGGTAGTGAGATAGGCAGCGGGCGGGCTTTGCGGCGTGGCGGGTTTGCCTACCTCCCACTACACAGGCGCCCTGCTCCAGCACAGACAACACCGCGGCAACCGGGACATCCGCCTAGGGATTTAAATTGCCCAAGAGAGTAATTTCGGAAAAAACTTCGAGAATTTTTTTTAAGCCACTAAATTTTTTCCGAAAAGTTTTCAAGAAAAATTTCAATTTTTCTGGAACATCTTATTTTTTTCCAATTTTACTACAAAAACTTCCGTATTTTAAAATCCCTAGCACTCACTCGATATCTTGCTTCAGACGCAAGAAAAACATTCCTCGACCATACCCGGACAAGACTGAAAAATGAAAATGGGGGAGTACGCCCCTTATACCGCAGTCGTTGGCCGTTGGCGACTTCTGCGAGGGCGCGGGAACAGCCGCTTCCAACCTCAGCGGTCAGAACATAACTTTTCGGGGGTAATGAGACAAAGTGTGCTGAGCCACCACAGGGTGCTGTCAAAATAAGATACCGGTGCAGCTAGATTATCCGTCCTATTTTTCTCCGACCTGGTGATTTTTCTAAATTTCCCAAAAGTTTTTCCGACTTAGGTTTTAGGTTTTGTCTGGCCTATTTTTCTCCGACCTCGTCGATATGCTGAAATTTGGGAAGAATGTTCTTTAAAGACGAACAAGGCTTCAGAGGCCATTAAGGGGTACTTTAAGTGCAGTGAGGAAAAGACCGCGACTTTAACGGAGTGCAGCCCCACGTCACAGAACAGTCAAAAGTCCGCTCGGCGCCGTAAATGCTCAAACCCAACTGCCCCCCCCCCCCCTCGCGGTAAAAATAAAAAATAAAATGGGGGTGGTTAGCTTACTCCTCACCAGAAAGGTAAATAAGATCTACTGGAGAGTCCCCTGATTTTTTTTGGTATGATTTTTTAAAATTGATTTAGTGAAACTAGTTTTAAAACTGGGCAAGAAAAGGTGTATCTTGCTTTGATACACAGAAATAAAAACGAAACACAAAAAAAGAGAGCTCTACCCCACCCTCCTGCCCGGGGGGCCCCGCGCGGTACTTCGGAGTTCGGATGGGATCCGGTGCTTGTTCGCTTAAACGGACTGAGGGGTAGATTGTGGGTTGTTGGACTTACAGGTGTCGCAAGGTGAGCAAGACTGAAACCCAGATTCCGAGGCCTTACCTCCGAGGGGACTGTTATCTTTTTCTGTCCCAAGGGGTACGCAGGTATCGAACCCACAACCCCGAGTGCCGAATCCAATCGTCAGTGACAGCGACCCTGCCACCAAAGCTACCAAGCCAACGGAGTTGAGCCGTGCTCCGATTCTACTTGAACTTCAGCTCGGCTCTGACGCTGTACAGCAACGCCACATGGAAAAGCGAAAAATCTTGCGGAGCGCGGAGCCTGGAGTCGAACCGCCGACCTCCCACGCTCTGGGCGGGTGCTCTACCGACTGAGCCATAGAGGCGAGATACAGACTGCCGCACCAGGGAACCATCCATTCTACGCAGTCGCTGACGGCTAAAAAAAGTCGAAGTGGGAAAGAAATTTTTTGTTGACACAACATGTACTAATTTGTGCGTTTTCAAGTGCTTGGGACAACATATCAAAAGATGGCGATAACTTTTGGGGTGTTTATTTGGTGAGAGCCAACGCATTAAATTGAAGGTAATACATTTTACACACATTTAAAATTTATTATCCGTATTATATGCGCATGAAATGCGCCTAAAATGCATTACCCTCAATGCGCGTTTTAATGCGCATTGCCACTACTAGGGTTGGGTCTGTTTTGACCTCTCACCAAATAAACACCCCAAAAGTTATCGCCATCTTTTGATATGTTGTCCCAAGCACTTGAAAACGCACAAATTAGTACATGTTGTGTCAACAAAAAATTTCT
>NW_026267135.1:3210355-3211678 GCF_000697945.3 Frankliniella occidentalis
CTCCCTCTGCTCTCTCCCTCTGCTCTCTCCCTCTGCTCTCTCCCTCTGCTCTCTCCCTCTGCTCTCTCCCTCTGCTCTCTCCCTCTGCTCTCTCTTACCGCCCTCTCTCCTCTCTGCGCACCCACAGGCCCAGAGGCATCCCATTATGGTTTGCTTTTGCCTACTTTTCTTTTGTGCCGTCTAGTCTGGACGGCTGGTCGGGGCCCAGTGAGGCTGGGCGGGTTGGTGTGGGGCGGAGCCGGGGCACAACCCACATGGCTGGCTAGGCGTCTATATCACCGGCAGGCTTCCATTTTGACAAACTATCCTCGGCATGCAGGGCGTTTGGGTCGAGTCGGGTAGGAGGGGTGAGGGGGGGGGGGCTAGGAGGGGGGATGCAGGGCGTATGGAGAGGGTTACGCCGCCGCTCCCTCGCCCCCCGCCTCTCCACCAGCCTAGAGATGCTCATTTTTGCTAGCTATTTCACGGGGTGCGCGCATGTGCGCTAGCAGGAGCAGAAGGGGTGGATCTACAGACATAAGGGGAAGGGGTAGAGGTAGAGGGTGGTCGCGCGCGTGCCCTTCTGATGCGTATGCCTCGGTGACGTGTACAAAGAGTACCGGGTACGTATACGTAATCTAGCGAGCTGCCGCACCGGCGTACCGGCCCGCTCTCGACAGACGTGGGTAAAAAGTAGGAGCAAACGAAAAATTCACACAACTGAGGGTAAGCCCGAGGTGAAAAAAAAACACAACAAATGGAATTGAATTTGACTTTATACAAAATGTAAAATTTCATTCAGTATTTCATTCGTTTCAACCAAATCGCGGAAAGGTACGAATTCCCCCCATGTACTATACACACAAAACTCTTTAAACTTTTCTTTGTCATAGCTTACTGAAATCTGTAAACATTCTCAGCTTATCCTCTTATAATTACGACAGCAGAAACAAATTTCCTCACAGTGGCGTTTTAAAAATTTCGTAATCTGAGCATGTTTACAGATTTTAGTAAGGCATGAACAAAATAAAAGTTGAAAGAATTTAGTGTGTATAAGCCGGTGAGGCTTTACTTTTTTTAAAGCCTCCTACCCTTTTGGCTGTGTACGCAGTGGGGCGGGGCGGGGCGGGTCCCTCTCTGCGGCTTGATCCCAAAGGGGTCTCGGGGCGCGGAGCACTCGCGGCGTCCCCGCACCGCCGCGGCCCTGGCTGCTGCTGCTGCTGGCTTCAGCGGGCTCCAGCGGGGCCCTACGCCATCTGACATCTGAGGCAGCGGGGCGGGGCGGGGCCCAGGACGCTTGCCAAAGCCTTGAGGCGGGGGTAGCGGGGCGGCACTGGGTCATGG
>NW_026267135.1:3216642-3217321 GCF_000697945.3 Frankliniella occidentalis
AGACCGACAAGGTCGGAGAAAAATAGGTCAGAGAATATGATCTCGGACAAAACCTAAGTCTGAAAAACTTTTGGGGATTTTAGAAAAATCACCAAGGTCTGAGTAAAAAAAGGTCGAACAGTCTAAATTCACCCATATAAGATACGCATTGTCCCGCAGACCGACCGGGGATGTCACCGAGTGCGCTACGCGCCCGGCTCGCACTGACCGCCCGCCCGCCGGGTAGGCAACACATTCGGCGCGCCGACAGCGCGGGGTGCGGCGGCCGAGTCGGGCAGGAGTCCACAGCACAAATTAGTACATGTTGTGTCAACAAAAAATTTCTTTCCCACTTTGACTTTTTTTAGCCGTCAGCTAAATCCGAACTCCGAAGTTTACCGCGCGGGGACCCCCGGGCAGGAGGGTGGGGTAGAGCTCTCTTTTTTTGTGTTTCGTTTAAAAAATCAGGGGACTCTCCAGTAGATCTTATTTACCTTTCTGGTGAGGAGTAAGCTAACCACCCCCATTTTATTTTTATTTTATTTATCTTTTTACCAGGTGGGGGGCAGTTGGGTTTGAGCATTTACGGCGCCGAGCGGACTTTTGACTGTTCTGTGACGTGGGGCTGCGCTCCGTCATAGTCGCAGTCTCTCCCTCACTGCACTAATAGTACCCCTTCATGGCCTCTGAAGCCTGTTCC
>NW_026267135.1:3225191-3243866 GCF_000697945.3 Frankliniella occidentalis
TCCTCTCGGCTGCGGCTGCTGTGGAGGTAGTAGCGGGCTGCCACCGCTGCTGCGGGGGCTGTGGGGGTAGTAGTAGTGGTAATCCTACTGCTACCTCCACGGCTCCGGGACAGCTGCTCCCGAGACGTCCGTGACGTCACTGCTGTAGTGGTGGCAGTCTGCTACTACCTCCACAGTTACCACAGCTTCGAGCTAACTAGGTGTATGAAATCAAGTAAAATGTAGTAGTCATTTTTTATTCTTTATTGTTTTAAATCATTTACATTATAAGAGTAAAGTCTTCCTCAAGTAGCCGGCTTGTTTCTGCTGGTGACTTGGAGCGAATCTGAATACCTGAAAAAAAAAGATAAAAATCTAAGTTAACTTCAAATTATCTCAGAGTTCAAATCAAACGTATTCTGGTCCATATGTATCACTATGACGCCAGCTCATTGAATGAAATTTCTGTTACAGGTGGCCAGCATCAAATCCAGGCACATCCCTTTTGACAAGAAGCAGCATCACTTCTTATTTTACAACAATTGTACCATACAAATGAAATAAATAGCAGCATTACTGTAAGTGACACTCTGATGATTTGCCTCTTCCACTTCCCCCCACTAAAATCAACACACAACTACATATTTTAGGATCAAGTAATAAGCCGTATTATATGGGGGGAGCATAGAGACAGTAAAGATATGACAAGAGACCCCCCAATAGACACAATTACCAAATTAAACTTTTATCTATCTATGACTCTAACACATGTATTTATATTTTTTTTGATAACATTACATAAAATTAAAAAAAAGTCAAAACTTACCAAATTCATTCCTGAGATCATGAGAAAAAGGGGCCATTTCTCATGCTGTGTGCTGTGACGATGACTAAGTCTTCCTCAAGTAGTCGCCTTGTTTCTGCAGGTGACTTGGGCCGAATCTAAATACCTGAAAAAGAATGAAAAAATCCAAGTTAAATTCAAATTATCTCAGAGTTCAACTCAAACGTGCTCTGCTCCATCTGTATCACTGTGATGCCAACTCATCGAATGAACTTTCTATGTTACAGGTGGCCAGCATCAAGTCCAGGCACATCCCTTTGGACAAGAAGCAGCATCACTTCCTATTTTACTACAATTGTACCATACAAATGAAATAAATAGCAGCATTACTGTAAGTGACACTCTGATAATTTGCCTCTTCCACTTCCCTCCACTAAAATCAACACACAACTACATATTTTAGGATCAAGTAATAAGCCGTATTATATGGAGGTAGCATAGAGACAGTAAAGATATGACAAGAAACCCCCCAATAGACACAATTACCAAATTAAACTTTTATCTATTTATGACTCTACCACATGTATTTATATTTTTTGATACCATTACATAAAATTAAAAAAAGTCAAAACTTACCAAATTCATTCCTGTGATCATGAGGAAAAGGGGCCATTTCTCATGCTGTGTGCTGTGATGCCAACTCAGCATACATCGGGTGACACATAGGCTGCTTAGCTGATGTCGAGCACAGATGCAACTATTGGACAGTCTTCCTGCAATAATCACAAAAGGTACCAGCATTCACAGAAACAAGATAAAGACAGAATTTTGGTGCACAGGTATCACAGTGACATCAACTCCTCTCTGGACTCCTTACAGTTTCAGGTAGCTGCATAACATTGACGTGCCATGCTTCGAAAGCACTGCCCAGGACAAACAATGTCAACTCAATGTCAAATCTCAAATGTTCACAGGTGGAATATAATAAATATTCATGCACTTTTAACTCTGTTTCCATAATATTTAGATTACATTCGTTTCAGGAGTAATGAGAAAAAGCATTCCGTTAGTACAAACTGGAATATTCCCGCCTTTCAGTAGTAAAAAGCAATAAAAAGTGATAATATTTGATTGTAAGATTTCATGAAAATGAATAAACTAAAACTTAGCGGTTGTAACAACAACTGGGTACCTACCAAAAGGGGCATTCACTTTTTTGCACAGGTACCTTTTGTTGGATGAAAGTGATACATTAATGGCACAGGACAATGGTTCTAATATTTATGCGTTTTCCGTCGAAATTTCACGCCACATTAATGGCACAGGACAATGGTTCTAATATTTATGCGTTTTATTAGAAAATACTGATTGGTTAGATTGTGGTTACATTTAGTAGAAGGATGTAGATTCACCATGTCCGATATCTCTTATGTAAGAAATAAAAAGTAATCAATTCTACCTACTTACATTTGTTAATTTTATTGTAAGACCTTTGCAACAACAGCAGTGGCAATTTTTCTCTTTCCCTCTCTCTCTCTCTCAAATCTTGTGCAACTTGTATTGGAAACATTATCCCAATGAGACAAAACATACGCCAATAAGAAGAACAGAACTTGCTCTATTGACTATATTGATTTAAAATTTTATCATGACACTATAAAAAATCACTGTTTTCAAGTACTGGATGCAAAGGTCTACTAGTTCAGAACCAATATGTCATTTTAAAGCCTGAAGAGTCAATAGGGGTTTCCATTGTACTAGCTTGTCTGACAAGTCTTGATTTTGAACCTCTACTGCCCCTGACAGACATAGACCGGCGTGCAGCCGAATCAAAAGATCGATTCAAAGGTGTCAGAGGCGAGTCTTCTTGATCTGGAGGGCCAGGTAATTGAAGTGCAGTTGGTAGTGTTGCCAGTTCAAAATTTTCTGACACATCACACAAATCGTCATACGACTCCTTAGCAACTGGTCTGGAAAAAATAAAAATAAAAGGGAATAAATTGAGAAGCAGAAATAAATTTGTTGGAAATCAAAGGCAGAACTTCAAAAATTTACCTCTTCGGAATACACTGAACACAGTCAGCCATGCTCCAGTCTTTTCCAAATTCTTCACCCTCCTCCACAGTCTGGGGCAAACTGTGATGCAGTGTCTCTGGAAGTCTTAATCCAGTAAGTCCACCAAGCACAGATATAGCTCCCATTATAACTAGAGGCAGTACTAAATTTTCCCTTCCCTAAAAGTAATGGTTGTTTGTTAATGACTGATTACATTTTATTATCAAAGAACGAAATCTTCATATAAATAACACAATACACACCAAATATGTAATAAATGGTATCAAAATTAGACCAAGGCCAGCTATGTAACCTGAAGCTCCAATTCCAACACCCCTCATCTGGGTTGGATAGAGTTCGCCAGCAAATGGGTAGATAATTAAAAATGAAGCCGAAATAGCAAATTTAGAAAATAAGTAAAGCACTAATGTGGCTGTGACAGCATCTGGAGGAGTTACAAAAATTTATGAAACAAACAGTAACATATTTTTCATTGGTGAGCATACACAGAACTGTTGCAACACAAACCTTCTGGCAAAAGGACTGTGACAATACAGCTTATTCCACTGAGTATCATACAAATTGAAAGGGGCCATCTTCTACCCCACCAATCCATGACAACCCAGCATGCCAAGTAGCTTGGAATTTCAACTAATGATGACAAAAGGAAACTTAGGTACTCATTATTTCCTAGAGCTGGCCCATAATAGCTCAGACCAACATACACCATGTTATTAGCAAACCTAAAAAAAATAAAATGAAAATATAGGTAAAAAAAATACACTTACTGCAAAAAGAATGAAAAGATAAATAATATGCCACTTGACTCACCAGTTCAGTGTGATGAGGGTAGTTTTCAGACGCATATTAGGGGTTTTGCATAATGCAAAAACACTGGGACCCTCTTTAAGTCGCTTTTCTTCACTTTTAGTTCGATGTAGCATCATTCTTTGCTAATGAAAAAGGAAATTGGTAGGTCAATTAAAAAGCAATTAGCAAAAACTAATGTGGAATTTTAAAAAAAATTGGTTTAGCTAGAGAACGTACTTTCAACTTTTGTTTAAAGCTTTCAGGAAGTTCATGTTGATTGACTCTTGCTAGTGTCTCCAGCACCTTTGAAGCCTCCTCTAGACGACCTTTGGCAAGAAGCCAGCGAGGTGATTCAGGAAGAAACCTTGACAAAAATTTTGCTTATCAAAATAATTCATGTGCCTGGTGTGAGTGTGTACACCACTAGACACATTTATTCAAATTTATGTAACTTACCACCAGTATATGAAGTACACCAGAAATGGTAATGATGTAGCCAGTGCAAGAGTGACCCAGTTACGCACTAAATAAGTCACCCCCGCTAGGAGAACCAGCCCCAAAGTGTAGAAAAGACAAGTCATAACAGTGACAAACGACCTGTAATTTGGGCCTACTAATTCCAATGCTGCTTGGAGGCAACACACAAAGGAAGTGAGGCAAAAGGAAATACATACAAATAAGTTGAAACCAACACAAAGAGCAAAGTACACATAAATGAATATCAACATCGCTCACATATAATAAAGGGAATTTGGTAGATAGCAGGTATTGTGAGCCCCACGACAATTCGTGAGACAGCCCAGGACCAAAACTCAGGGGCTGCTGCAGTAAATATACTTCCAATAATCAAAGTTGCCAGGCAAAGGAAAAAAGACAACCTTCTCCCAAGTCTGTAGAAAGAAATGAGATGAGATGGAAGTTACGCTATAAACGAGGTGGATTGTACATTTGTACACTCACCTATCATTAAGAACGCCGAACAAATAAACTCCTACTGGTCCTCCTGTATTGAGCGCAGCAAGTCCTATAGTAGGGTAGATATCTTTACTGCAAACTAAATCGAACTGAAAAATTTATAACAACTTTTAAAAGACTTCAGATATACCAAAATTTGTTTAACTCAATGGATAATTAGTAAACAAAGAAATAAAGACAAAAACAATACACACATCAATGACAATTGAGGAAGTTATCTCGGATGTGTCATACTCCCATCCATCATAGCAAGGCTCTGTCGCCCAGGATGAGTTAGGCTCTAAATCATAAGGAGACATGCTTTTTAACAAAGCAGTCCAATTGACAGAATAGCGAGCACAGCTTCTGTAGGTGCCGTTTGGCCCATCCTGGTAAAAACAAGAAAAATTGAGTACACTGCACAAAGTTCTTGAGCGTGTGTAGAATATTGCAAGAAACTTACTGCAGGTATAGAGAGCATTTTTCTGTGCTCTTGTGAGATGTTGGGCAGTACATTTTCTAACTCCAAGTTTCGACACCAATGAGGTGGAGTGTCTGCCATGAATAGCTGATTGAAAGCACAAAATCCACAAGGAATGCAGGCAGGCAGACACACAAACCAAAGAAGTATCTTTTGGTACCGCCCAAACTCTCCCACCTGTGGAAGTAGGTCATCCAGATCCATCTCCTAATTGAAAAGCAAATAAATATTTAATAATACTAAATGAATATTTAAAGCAGAATAATTTAAAAAAAAATTATGTGAAGGCCACATTTAACAGCATAATCTAGAGGAATACATTTGTCATTTGTAACTGGAATTAGATGACACTAACACAGTGAACATTTGTGGTACAATAGAAATCATTATTGGAAATCTCTAAAGATGCAGAAAAATAATAAAACTTCCCAAGGATCAGTTACAAAAGATTCCAGAGGCCAACATAGTTTCTTAATTGTGCCAAGTTCAGTTTTGGTTGTTACACCTGCCCAGTGAAAATTCGGATTGGACTTCTTCCTGGTAACTTGGTGTAAAACAATTTTAATAAAAGAGAAAAATATCACAAATTCAGCGCACTCTACATCCAACTACAGCAATTTTATAGCCTGCAGTGAAATTGAATAAATCGCCTCTGCTCTTAGTAGGCGGGGTACATACAAAAAAAAAAAAAAGGAAAATTGAAATGGACTTTATCTGTTGAAGTGTTTGATACACTTCCAAGCCTTACCTTGCTGGGCTGCCTGTGCAGCGCCAAGCGCTTCTTCTCCTCCTCGGTGAGTCCCCTGCCCTGGATGACGGGGTCGTGCTGCCGCTGCTCGGGCGACACCAGGGCCTCCTCGGCCGCGGCGCCGTCGCCACCCTCGCCGTCGTCCGCCCCCGTCATGGTCGCGGGCGTCGCGGGCGTCGCGGGCGTCGAGGACGGTCGAGGACTCTCCTCCTAGGCGCGCTGGCCGGGGCGCAGAGCCTGGCCGGGACAGCACGGGCCGGGCCAAGACATGACGGGACAGGAAGCCCGCCAAGTGGGGCCGAGGATCGAACACCCTGCCGGGGCTAGGGCCCCGCTCGCCATCATACGTGCCTTGACCCATCAGAGTAGGGGACCCCGCCGGGCCCTGGGCCCGGGCCCCCGCCATGAGCCCGAAGCTCCGCCCAACGCCTGCAAAGTGATAGTGTCACGTTACACTCCGTCGCCCCCCGCACCACCTCGGCTACTTGGGCTGTCACTCTTTCTTCGTCCTCGCACACTGGTCACTTACAATTTTCCTCAGACGTACAACCACCGGTGATTTAAACACCAAAGTGTCCCTCCCCGTCTCCTAGGGCTGGGTATACCGAAGCATAGCGTTTACACCATTCCATCCCCTAATTTTCGCGCTCAAGTTTATCAGGGGCAAACATAACGTGACGGTCGAGCAAGGTGCGGTTCTAGTAAGCTTCTCAAAATAAGGGGAGATGAAAAATAATACAGCAAGAGTTTTGAGTATGGATTTAATTAAGGATACAGAACAGATCGTCATGTCTATCCTTGTGCCACAGCCCTCAGCACTTTGGTAATAAGTCACTGGAAAATTTTGCCCTAAAACTAGACAATTTAAACAAAGAAGAAAATAACACTGAGGACCTCTACCTGTGAATTGGCACCTAATGACAAGAACCATATGTATGTGGAAAGTAAAAGGGCTAACAGAATTTTAAAAAAAGATGAAAGGACGGGCAGGCATACCATCATTTTGATCGACTCTCAGTCATGGCACACAAGAAATACCAGTCACTCAAGTAATTTAAAAAAATAACATGCTCTCAAAATTTGATTTTAATTCATCAACAATGAAAATGTTTGCCATAAACATAATTTGAGAAGAGGCTGAAGTGTATAACACTAACATAAAAAGAACCACATTTACACAGAATCATCCAACATTCAGTCAAAGAGAAAATAGATTCACTCAAAATCTCATTTATTGCTCATTCATTCATTCATAGGACACAAACACTCACAGAATCATACATTTCCATTGATACAATGCAAACAATCATGCCTTTAGAAGGTCTCCTGGACACTTCCACCAGCATGAATCTCTCACACATTTACAAGGGACGCATGTTATCACACAGTCAGGTATAATGAGAGCGTCTGAGCAGGTTCACCACAGTTTGAAGAGCCCGCCCCTCAACCTGTTTAGAATATCCATTTAAAATGGGAACTCAATTCCCTAATTTTATCTGGACCGAAAAATCAGTCAAGGCAGTTCAAAATTGTTCAATTTTGTGCCAAAATGTGCTCAGACACCCCCAAATCACAGTTACTTTACTTCTACACTTCCTACACTTACAGGTATGTCAGGGTTAAGTCAACAAGTTTCACAGTGCAACTGTCAGTAGCCGCCTGCCAGTTGTCTCCACCACAGGAATGGTAATTTGTAGCTTAGGACTATTTACCACATCATTCATTACAGTACGTAGTATACAAATCATTCACAAAGCATCAGTTCTGTCAAACACAATTTAAAAGAAAAAAACAAACAAATTGCAACGGAACTGAAGGGGATAAATGTAATCCCAGCTTTGTTATCAACTCATCATATGGAAGAAAGCAGGGAACTGAGCAAGAGACAAAAATCTCTTCAATCAGAAAACAGAGAAGAAAAAAAAATGCAGTAAATAAGCAGCAATACTGGTTACTAACGTAGGATTATTGAAGGGTAATTACTGGTTTTAAGTGAGCAGGCACTGTGTATAAATGAAAATAAGATGGACACATTCAGGTCATTGATTAACAGACATAAAAATTTAGATTGATTGTAAAAGAAAACCTTAACATTAATAAATAACAGCAATACCCAATGATAAAACAAAAATTACAGTTCCAAATCTCAGTTCTGCAAAGTAATGCCTATCTCTGAAATCAGTACTGCTGCAAGAGACATCTAGAGTTTAGCACCTCCGATGGAGGATTAAGGGGAATGTAGTCCACAGCACTAATTCAAAGCACGGTAACAATAATGACCAGCAGATATGTGAGTTGCAAATGCAACGAGCATTTTCCCCTTGTGCCTTCCACTGGCTGGGTGTTTGCCAACTTACACTATAATTCCTGAGAATGAAATTGCATAACATTTAACTTAACCTGTTTGCTGCCAAAGCAATGGCATGCAAAAAAAAGTTTCCACATTCATTCAAATATTGTCAGTTGAAGAAATATCTTGTGTTTCTGGAAAATTTCCTCTACATTAAAAAAAGAAAAAAGAAAAAAAAACACAGTCTTCATGTAAAGTCTTGCAGTCGATAGTCTTGAGTCCACTAATTCACTCTCACATGCACACTTACAAGTGCGTCCCTCAGCCCTTGCACACCTTCACTCTCACTCACACTTCACGTTGCTTCTTGTAGTCACTGTACACACTGTTGCAATGAAGCACCAACTCGCACCGATATGTTCATTCACCCAGTCGAGACTTCAGAGCATGGAGGGGTTGCAGTTTAAGTCAACCAAAAAGAGGATTATAACGAATGAGAGAAAGAGAATTTGCCTGATTGTCTTCTGGCTTGTTAATACGACCTACGATGCATCTGAAAAAGGAAAATTACTTTGTCAGGATTGAAAAGGTAATGCTTAACCCCCAATGAATTGAGCAAACTCCTCTCCAAAAAGTTGAGTGCAAAACTCAAATAGTGAGATGAAATTTTGGAATTTTAATTATATTTTCTAATAGTATAGCAGTTCTTTTCCTTTACAAATGTGTCTGAAGCTAAATTGCACTGTCTACAAGAATGTCTGCAACCAAGCAACTGAGCCTTGTAAGTAGTGTGGAAGTCATAAGACAACAATTTCATCCCCAGAGCAGAGTCACACATCACACAAGCATACATGTCATTCAACCACTCGGACAAGCACACCTTTAGGCAACAAATTTTTTGTGTCAGAAAGGGTACTAAACCAATGCAGGAAAAATAGCATTGAGTAAATTCTAGCCTAGTTTATATTTATAGTTAAATAGGATTTAAAAATATAAGTCCCAATGTCAAAAGGCTTTATGAAAGATGTTCCAAATAATGGCAATGTAGACAATTAGGTTGAATTTTGATAGCATAGCATGTTAGTTAATATGCAAGTGCCGCACAATTAGAGAAAGAATTGAAGATGCAAAACTCACCAGCTTGCAGCTGCTGCCTTGAACTTGCGGATTTCTTTAGTAGCCCACGTCGCCAAGGTCTTGGTTTTGTTAACCTTGGACCGGCGGGCAGATGTGAGAAGCTCGTTGATGGGATCCACATCCAACAGGTGGAGGATTGTTGCTCCAAAAGCATTACATAAGTCACTGGAAAAAGACAAAAGTTGTTGAGACAGCGAATACATTTAGAGCACAACACATTTACTTGCACATGCCACACTCACCCAACAAGACCAGCACAGGATGCAACACAACCATCAGAGTGCTGACTGTCCTGAGCAACAACTACGATGAATTGAATAATGAAGGGTACAGTTGGCTCTAGGATATGGATATCTGGAGAGGGAGTTTCAGAGTCACCCTTCAAGCCCTGAACAATGCCAGTATATGCTTCAAGCACACCTTCTCGAAGCTCATTCAACCATTCCACAAGATCATAGTCATTCTGTTGGTATAGAAGATAAGTAGATGAGTGATAATGATTGATTTAAGTATTATTAGGAGTACAGAGTACAGATTACAGATTAACACATACATTGTCAACAGTAGCTTGAGATGCCTGTGAAAGTGTTCTGAGAACAACTTCCAGATATTTCTTAAACTCCGGTCCAATGCTGAGAGCAACATCTCCGAACACGGACAGAATTTGAGGCTTAACAGAGCGATGAACATTATTATCCTGAGAAAAATGAAGAGAGAAAATAAGATAAGGAATAACAAAGAAAATACAACGAACAAGGGGGAAAGCTGATGCAAACTAACCCCAAGGTTCTCCAGGAGAAGTGTCATAATTTCATCACAGAAAGGCAACACTTTCCCCTTCAGGGAACGGCAAATATCACCAGTCAAGCCAACAGCTGCTCCACACACCTGATAAAAAATATGAAACTGTTTCTCTTTTTCGGAACAAGAATGCTAAAAATAGAATGTTAAGACAGATTACAATACCTGGTGTTCCATGTGATTTTTCAAACCCATGCACAGGTAAGGCTTGAAGGCATCCATGTACTTTAAGAATCCTTCACCAAGGACTTCAACTAAAGTGGATACAGCCATAAGGGCATCTTCCTGTACCCCACCAGATCTGCATGTATTGGAAGCGAACATTTGCAGAAGAGCAGTCATGATGGCATCAGAAATTTGAGGAGCATCATCAGGAGCAACCTTCCGCAGCACACTTTGAAGAGTTGCACAAAGCAAGCTTTGCAGATCGTTGTACTGAGCGCGATCATGGCTTTGGATGTGGGATTCCATTTGGAGTACTTGGTTCAAGCGCTCCAAAATAACCATAGTAGTTTTCTGTACAGTGACATAACAGTCTCTGGGGGAGTTCTTCACCATCTCCATCAAAGCCTCATAGGCTGCAGAGCGCAGGTTGGCCTAGTCACACAAACAAAATTTGAAATTAGCTATAAACTTAGGAGGAAATTATAAAGCGTTTGCAGACCTCTACATACTTGTGCACCATCAGGGCGATCTGTAGTCTCAAGCAGCTGCTGAACAATGAATTCAAAGTATTGAGACAGGCAGTAGGTTTCTGGATTTGGATCATCAGAGCCATCAGCAGCTTCATATGCAGCTTCAGCCAGTCCAGTAAAAGCCCAGCAGACATTGGCAGCAACCCGAGGCTCAGCTTTCAAACCATTCACAAATGCTTCCAAGAGGGGCTTCAAGTAAGTTTCATTGATGGCAGCATCAGGAATAATTTCACAAACTCTACCAAAGGTCCAAGCGGCTGTGTCCCTTACGACAACACTGCCATCATACATAAGCTTGATGAGAGTAGGCATTGCTTGTTCGACCAATGGCTTGAGATTGGAGGGATCCAGTCCACCAAGAATTGAGCCTGAAATGGGAAATAACAAATTTAAGAGAAATAACACAAACAGGTATTTGATAAAACAAAACAAGGAGGCATGAATAGAAAATTACCAAACGCCATAAGGGCAGCATCGCGGAAGCGCCAATCCTCACTGGTGATGTTCTCCTTCACAAATGGCAAAACATGTGGAACAATGTCATCTTCACAACAAGTGGCTAGAAGCATCAAACAAACACCTGCTGCCTTGCTAGGATTCCAATCATCTTCATCATCAAACTCTTCCTGTTTAGTGAGCTTTTGCATGAGAACAGGGCATAAAAATTGCAAAGCTCCTTTTGCATAGAACTTGGAACACCTAGTTGGTGGTCTTCCTGCCTCCACTGCTTCACTCTCTTCAATTGCTAAATCTACCTCTTCATCACTTACATTAGACCAAAATTCAATACCTTGCAATGCTACCTCATCATTATCGCATTTCATTGCTTCTAAAGTTATCTGGAAAAATAAGTAATAGCATTAGATTAGATTAAAATAAAAACTAAACGCTAACTTTGGAGCAGCTGAGATGAGTTGAGATTAATACTTACTGGGAACAAGGCTTGACCCATATATGGTTCCATATATTGATAGTACAGGGACATAATTTTTACTAAACATTGCAGCGCAGCAACTCTGACTTGGATGTCTGTGGATTGAGTGGCTTCACAAACGACTTCCATGATATAATTACGCTCAGACTGAGAAAAATAAGACATTAGAAATTGTTCAGACATGATGCATCATAATCAAAAGATAGAGAAAGTAATACCTCTTTGTCAAAGTTGGCACGAGTGAATTCTAAAGAATTGTGAAGAGCTGTAGTGGCTGCAAGTCGTACATGGTTGCTGGGTTCATTTTGACGCATGCCATGAATGATGGCAGTTAAAATCATATTGGATTGTTCAACTAAAACATCATGATCCTGAAAATATTCATTAGTGAGAAATGTGTGCACACAGAAAATAAAGAATTTTGAGTTTTACAAAAACTTACAATTTCCTGACAAATGTAACCAATTGCCTCCAAAGTAGCCTCTTTCATCATTTCAGTACTAGTGCCACCAATTACATTTGATACAAGAAGAGGTATTAAATCTTTCCACTGGCCAGCTGGCAATTCTGCTACAGCAATATAAGCCACACATTGTGCTGCTGAGCTCGGCCGGTTGTTTTCAGTGCCTAATGCACCAAGAACCTGAAAAAATTAATTAAATAATAATAATCATACATACAAATTTTTCAAAATTGGTTAGGGTAAAAGGACCAACAAAGAGTATCTTACATTGTTTTTAACATAAGTCCTAATCTCCTCAGGGAAAGCAAGCCACCGCTTCTGATGCTGTTCTTTCAGATCTTGGACTTTTGACGTGAGCGTATTCTTGAAATGAAGACCAGCAGCCATACGGGCAACCTGGCTATTTCCTCCATGGTGTAGAATCTCAGACAAGGTTTTGACAAACTCCGGCTGTAACAATACAAATAAGAATGTGAGTAGACAAAGCAAAAAGATGAATTATGACAAGAATAGTTAAAATAGAAAACACTTTTCTTACAAGGTTTGTCCTGGCTGCCTCTTCCAAGAACGCCTCTGCAGCTTCTCGCTCATTTTTGTCTGGAAGGAAAAAAGGAGTTCTACATATCCTTGCGGTTCACAAATAGGTTTAAAAAGGTGCACATAGATAAGATGAAAATGTTTTCAATGATTCAAATACGGCACGGGATTGAAACAAAAAAAAGTTAGGTTGGATGAAAGATATTCATTGACCGAATGGAAGTGGCACTGATGGTGGACGACAAATTTGAATGCAACACACCGGACGACGTCAATGGCGCTCAACCGAATGTGGTGAAGGTTAGGTCATGAACTGATTCGCACAGCATAATGACGGAAAAGTAACCTGTTTCAATGGATTTCTTTTAAAACTACACGGAGGGGAAGGATTTACTACTGAATTTCGCAAATCAATTCGGTAAAGACAAAATTAGCAAGTGTTGAGGGCATGGAAGCGCGCTAGGAAAAGTTAGGCGCGCTTAGGCCGGATAGGTTAGAACTTCGTACAATGAGATGCGGTTTACGACAAGACAGTCATTCAAAACTAACGGGAAGAGCAAGATTTGAAAGCAGGGCAGGTCACACGTGAATGGGGCCACAAATTAAGTGCGCAACCAATCCGTAATTTCTCTAGAATGTAGTTTTATGATGGTGACCGTTATTGCCTCACTGACATTAACCCAATAACAACGCCAGAAAACAGAAAGGAATGAGTATTAACATGGCAAGGGAATGAAGTGAGCGAATGAAGGTTTGTGAAGAAATTCCAGGGATAGGCGTACATAGAGAGAAAAGGGCGAAATCAATGATCGATTGAGCTGCTTAGGCTTATCGCAGAGACCACGTTCATTGTTCCCAGATCAAGGCAAAACTTTTGATGGACGTAATCTTTCGGATCGACGTAAACAAATAACTCACCTGCAGATACTGTCTTCTCCAAGATTTGAGTGAGATGAAGTGTTGCTTCGGGATTCATTTTCGCTGTTAAAAAGGATTCTATCAAATTTCTACAATGGTCCTACCACTAACCGGCTATCGGCCATATGCTTTCTGGAGACAACTGGTGTATCCTTGCCCTTACTCTTCGAACTCCGTTGAACTCGCGGGCTCAGCCAGAGCAAAGATCAATTTTAAAAATTTCGAGACGTCACAAAAACATAAAATTTGTTGTAGTGAACGACAAAACAAGCCATGAGGGGCGGGCAAGTGTCAACAACTTTCGTACAGGCTTGGTAGAGGCGGGACTATTTTCAAACGCGGACGGTAAGCGTGAAATGTGGTGACTAAACGTGCACCGGTTCCACCCGCCAATACGCCACTTCGACGTTTGACCGCTAGAGGGCTGTCGTGTTCTGACGTCATCTGACGTCAGCGGTTTTAAACTCGGAGTATGGGTAGAGACGCTTCCGGTGACTTTCGCGCCACTATCGTGGCTCACCCCCCAACCCTAGCAAGTGACCGCGCCTGGTCAGTAGGATGGGTGGCCTACCACCTAGGCGCCTCATGCGGATTCTTTGGCGTCTAAGGCCTGATGTAATCTCTGATCCCTGGTCTGGGTTTTGACCGTCACTGGGTAAATGAGGAAACATGAACAGTAGCTCTGTTTTACTTAAACATTTGTTTTATTTTGGATTTGAAAACCTTTTACCAACAAAACAATGCCATTTTCCAAGTCATTATACATTTTTAGCATTTCAAAAATGTTGTTTAACTATTTAAAGAATGGAAAATACCAACAAATTTTTCCTGATAAACAATTGATTAATATCATGACATGTCAACTGTATTATTGAAATTTACTGTCAATACTTAATGATTAAGTTCACTTTTACAGTGAAAATTGCTCAGTCATTTCAAAGGTTTATTGACCTGAAAATCACTGTAAAGAAATCAATAACATAAAAAATACTGCATGAACACCACAACAAGCTTTACCAAATGCTGAATCACTAAAAGAATCGCAGTCACATCACTGAACTGTACTAGCTGTGTAAAGTACAGGATCTTTTATTACATTACATCTTTGAGAGCAACATGTTGAATATTTTACTTTTCTCAATCCTTTGGAGGCAGTGTATTTTAACTTTCATGATTCTTAACTGTTCTGAATTTACCAGAGCTGAAATCAACAAAACTATAATCTAATAAAAGTATTTTGGCACGTTCTTACAAAAAATTGGAAATATCTTGAAAAATATGTTATGATGTAAAACTATATGAAGGACTGGGTGAAAACTCTTAATTATATTGAAACGGCAATAAGTTTTTCCCATCTTGTACAATTGGCCTGATTTTCTTTGTTGTTGCTCTACCTACCTAATGTGTGTTTTACCAGGTTCATTTACAGCTAGGTGTGGTTACAATTTTCAAAGCATTCTGAAATGCTGTACGGAGAAAGTAAAACTTGAATAGGAATGTACCAGTCACAATAAAAATTCAATTCACTCAAAGCTGGAAGCAATGTATCCCCAACTCAAAGGCAGGAGATTACATGTTGAAGACCACATTAAAATTGTCTGTCCAGTTGTGCCCGATTTTGATGATTCATATCTTTTTAGGCAGTATTCTTTTTTTAAATTAAAATAGGAAGTTGTGACACTCATTTTGCACAAACATACTTTTGCTCATTAACACTCTCCAAAAATAAAAACTAATAAATACTATATACTTTAGAGAAAAATGTCTTTTTCATGAGCAAACTTGATTTGGATAATGTTCCTTGCACTTCTTTCATGTTACAGTTTGTCCAACGAGTACTCCGACATACACTGAAAAATCATGAGGAGTTGATTTTTTTTGGCATCACTTAAAGAAGTGTAACACATTAGTCGTATGATGTCTGTTGTACGGAACATTCTTCTCAGAAGGTGCAACCGCAACTTCACTCAAACGAAACAAGTTAGTCGCAAGGGCAAATCACAGGCCTTCAGCTGACACAGCTCAGGCTCTTCCCACGAGTTTGCCTATCACAAACACTAAACACCTTTAACACAAATAGCTTTCACTTAGAAGTCTTGTGCGTCATAAAACTGTCTCTTCACCAAACACTTTATAAAATAAAAATGAACATAATAAAAAGGGCGGCGCTTCAGACTGAGATCTCCTGGATGTGGACCCGCTTCTTGGTGGAGCCGGGGGTGGAGGGGCAGCCTTGGGACCTGAGGATGCCGAGGCTGTTGCACAGCTGGCTGGACGGAGGCTGCCCCTTGGGCGGCGGCGGCGGGTCGGGTATGCACGTCTGCGAGCCGTGCACGCTGTTCAGCGCGCTCCCCGCCGCCATCTCCACCCCCGCCAGGCTGGAGCACGAGCCCAGCATGGGGCCCATGGGCGCCAGGGGACCCAGGGGCCCCAGGGGCCCCAGGGGTCCCGGGCTGGGCCCGCGGCTGGCCCCGACCGCGGCGATGGGCCGCTTGGAGCCGGGCGGCGGCGAGCAGTTGAACTCCTGGAGCGGCATGTCCAGCATGGGGCTCGACGCCGTGGCGCCCAGGCCCGCCATGCTGGCCATGCTCGCCATGCCGCCCATGCCCGACGCGGCCCCGGACGGCATCTCGTCCACGAGCGCGGCCAGCGCGTGCTTGGTGTCGAGGTGGTGGCCGTCGCCCGAGCTGCTCGAGCAGCTGTCGGCCAGCTCCTCCTTCTTCTTGCGCTGCTTCTTCTTCTTCTTCTCGGCCGCGTTGGACCGGTCGCGCTGGTGGTAGATGCCGAAGAAGATGAGGATGTTGAGCAGGAGCAGGAAGCAGCCGACGGCGATGGTCACGGAGAGCGCTGTCGTGTAGCTCTGGTAGTGGCTGCTGGCGAACTTGCGCAGCAGGTTGTTGTTGTTGTTCGGCCGGAGGGTCTCGCTGACGGCGCCGGGACCAGCCGCGGCCGCGGCGGCCGCCGCCGCCGCTGCCGCCGCCGCCCCCAGGGCCGTCCCGTTGGGCGGGCACTCCGTCGTGACGGGGGCGGCGGCCGCGGGCGTGTTGGCGACCGAGGGCGCCGCCGAGGACGGCGCCTCCATCGGCGTGGTGCTGGGCGGCGGCGGCGGCGGCACCTGCGCCGCCGGCCTCTGGAAGGTCTGTGGCCGCACGGAGCCTGCAACACGACAAGCAGCAGCGCGTGAGGGGGAGGGAGCTCCGCTGCACATCCACACGACGCGTCTCTCAATGACAAAAGTTGTGGCCCCAACCCGTTCCCACCCCGTTCCCGCCCCGTCCCCTACCCGCAGCCCCACCCCTTCCCCGGCTCAACTTGCACGGTTCTGGTTCTGGCAGCCTGTGCTCTGCACTTGCCACACTGCTGCTGCTGCTGCAACTATCTCATGCAAATTCAGTCCCCCCCCCCCTCTCTCTCTCTCTCTCTCTCTTCCCACCCGACTCCCTCACTGCTGTGTGGAGCACTTTGTGGCGGATATTTGGCATGTTGCGGGAGGGAGGGGTTAGGTTAGGCGAGCGCGAGGTCTCGCGGTGGCGGGGCGAAAGACTGGCGACGACGACGACGGGGTTGGTGCTTATTAAGGGGAGGGGGGAACTGCAGGTGGAGAGAAAGATGGGCGCGAGAGAGAGGGAGAGAGAGAGAGAGATGCGGGAGCTGGGGGAGGCGGGAGTGGGGTAGAGAGATTCTTTGCCGGGTGACACTTTGAGCAGCCCGGGGCAACTTTACCCAGGCGGCGGTGGCGGCGGCGGCAGCGGTCTCTTCCGAACACCCTCCAGCCACACTCTCCCCCCTCCCCCCCGCGCGATGCAAAATGCATGAAACTTTGATAGGCGAAGATTTCCTCTTCCTTCTTCCGTGTGCGCGCCTCTTCGGGAGACACCGCGCCGCGCGCCGAACTCCACCACCACCACCACCACCAGGACCACGGGCAGGCAAGGCCGCCGCCGGCCAGCAGCCAGGTCACTGGCAGCAAATTCTATGTAAACGCACGGCCACTGTTTGATTATCATTTTTATGAATAAAACATGCCTGGTGGGGACACTTATCGCGGGGGTAGGGGGGGGATGGGGGGTAGGGGGGGATGCGCCTTTGCAGCACCATAGAAGCGCGCCGCGGCGCTCGCGCGCCAAAAATTCGGACTTTACTGCAATCATGCCATAAAGGGCGACAGACGAATGTGAGCCGGCCCCGCCCCGCCAACCCCCGCCTGCCAGCTCTGTGAAAAAAATAGTTTTGAAAAATTTGTCTAATGTTTCGTAACTTGCGATTTCGGATGCGATCGTCGTGACTCTTACTAGAAAATTTTCTTGGAGCCTACTAAGAGTTTTGTGCTGTTGTGTATTATCAAACAGTTAACAGTTCGTAAGACTTAACTTTATCCTGGTATTACTCAACATTTTCCTGGTTTTACTAAACCCTTTCCTGGTAGTACTAAACCTTTTCCTGGTACTTCTTCACGTTACACTGGTATCACTCAACCTTTTCCTGGTGGTTACTAACCGTCATAGTACTGCGCGCCCTCCTCCTGGAAGTGGTGGTGCCTCATGTTGAGCTCGTCGAGGCCCGGCCGGTGCAGCTGCGGCAGCAGGTTCAGCCACAGCGACATCTTGTGGCCCCGGTAGTGGCTCTCCGTCTTGGCCGTCGTGCCTAATATGGGGAACAAACAGAGAAAAACAACATCGTGATTTACTATTTCAACGGGACCAAAAGATATTGCATTGGAAAGGTTGGTTTAATTTTTTCCCCCCGCCCTTTTCCCTCTAACTACATCTCGCCGCAGTATTTTCCCTGCTGCTGCCGCCCTCGGCCCCTCTGGCCCCCTTAAACAACACGCTTTGAACGGTCCCCGTCGGCGCCCCTTTTCCCCTCCTCTCCCTCTTCCTACCCCCTCCCCCACCTCACCTCTTTACCGATGTTCCAGGCGCAGGTGATATTAGCGCCATAAAGAGCCACCTCTCCCTCAGCAATAGGGTTTGTGGGTGGGGGGTAGGGCGCGGCGAGGTGGGGCGTGGCGGGGTGTGTTGGTGTATTCAATCGTGGCCAGGTCGAGGTTCTCTGGGAAAATAAAATTAATCGGAAAGCCAGCAGTGGG
>NW_026267135.1:3244561-3247628 GCF_000697945.3 Frankliniella occidentalis
CCCCACCGCAGAGAGGCATACTCTCTTCCTCTTTTACTCTTCTCTGCCGAGCCGAAAGCCGCCATGTTTTCAATGAAGAGAGAGACACACAAACGGAAGCAATGTGCGGGGCCGCGGAAGGACGGCGGACGGGACGCGGTGGCCGACCTCAAAAGCTTCCCCCTCCTCCTCCCCTCGAGATCAACACAACACTTGTGCAGTCGGGCCCTTTAATAAGCCGAGGCCCCAGCAAGGTGGGGGAGAGGGGGGGGGGCGCCGCCGCCTGGAGGATTGGCCTCCTGTCGAGGGGATCTGATTAGGGGGTGAGGGGGGGGGGAGCGTCCGGGTCCATCACATTCGACCCCGCCGCCAACCCTCTCTGATAAGCAGCCCGAGGGAGCCGCAAGAGGGATGTAATATTTCGGGAAATTATCCGCTTCGCGCTGAAATAGCGTGTGCGGAAACAGCCACAAAATTATATTTACGGCGCGATTTAATTTTTCTCGCAAACGTGACTTAAAAGGTTTTAATAGACTCGATTTTGAAATATTTTAGTACAGCTTCATGTTAAACTTTAAACAAAATTGTGGCTAATTTTAGAAGTCTCGTAGACATCACGACATGGTGCTTACGAACGGGAAATGTAAAGGGACAATGGGGAGAATTTTCTTCCTAAGAAGCAGACAACGTTTTCGTGCACATCCACAACGGATGCAATTTTGTTCCTAAAACTTGACAAACTGTGTATAAAGTTTTTTAAACAGCTGTGATAAGTTGTAAAACACAATCTGTCCGGCCTGTCCGGTCTTAGGAACAAAATTGCAACCGGTGCACCAATTTTGTCCACAGATTTGGAACTGATTCGTGCGCATCTAGAAAGGATGCAAATTTGTTCCTTAAATTGGGCAAAATTGTGTAAAGTCTCACACAATTTGTCTAGTTTTAGGAACAAGATTTCATCCTTTCTGGATGTGCACAAATCGGTTCCAAATCTACGGACAAAATTGTCCCTCTACATTTAGAGTGTGCGTGGATGTACACAACAACGTTCCCTTTTAAGGAACAAAATTGTCCCTTTACATTTAGAGTGAAGAGGAGTCAACATTTTCCGAGAGGACTCCCTTTGACCCGCACTCCTTACTCGTGTGTGTGTACTCACCCAGCTCAAGGTAGATCTGGTTGATGGCGTCGTACGTGTCCCAGAAGGGCGGCGGCTCCAGGTCCACGCCTTGCCTGAGGTCCTCGGGGATGTCAGTCGGCGCGCGAGGGATGTTGTCCATGGCGCTGTTGGGGTCCCTGCGCGAGAAGGAGCCGTCGTCAGCACAGAATACAGTGTTCATATAAAATGACAATGCGCATATGTACTTCTTAGTGGTACAATTGTACGAGTTTGCTCGTCTACTAAGACTGAGTCAGATAAAAAAGAGAAATAACACAAAAAAAAACAAAAACTATGGATTGTAAAGCCCTAAAATTTTTCGAAGGAAAAAATCGGAAGAAATGAAATTTATTAGAAAAAATTTAGGATATTGTTTTTTTCACATTTTTTTTCCAAATTTTCCATAACTATACTTATTTTCCGGCAAATTCCGGCAGAGTCGCCGGAACCTGAGCTCCAGCTCCGGCACAGCGCCCTGCCACGCACTCGTAGCGAACTTGACAAACTGCACTCCGCTGCTGCTGCAGCCGTCGCTGAGGGGGCCGACGGCCGGCCTGACCGAGGAGGGCGCAAAGCGTCTAACAAGGGTCGCACGTTTGCAGGCGCGTGGAGCAGCAGCCGAGGGCCACGGCCGCCATGGCGACGCAACTTCCCGGACCAATTGTCGCCTTCCGCGCTGCTGCTCCATCCGCCCTGCCCGCTCGACATAGCGGCGGCGGCGGCGGCAGCGGCAGCAGCTTGCATCTTGTCGCGCCAAACAGAATTCCAAACTCGGTGACGAGTTGTCGACCGAACAAAACATGTTTCCCTCGACCCTCCGGCCCTGCCCCGCCCTTGCCCCGCCCAGCCCCACCGCGCCCTAACTCAACACGATTACCTCAGGCAGGTGCACCCTAAGGGCCGCGCGCGGCCGCCAGCCGCCTAGCATAGGCTCAACACCCCAAAAATCATTACCCCTCGCCATTTTGTTTTTCACGACATGATAATTTTCAACTGCAGGAGTCATTATTTGCAGGATTCTATAGAAGCTACATATTGGTCATTATTAAAGGTCGGCACTGTTTAAGTCTTACGAAGAAAAATGCCAAATCCTTTGTAATAGAAAGGATTTGGACGCTTCGTAGGGAGCAAATCCTTCGTAGGTACGAAGCATTTGGCATTTTGCTTCGTAAGACTTTAACTGTGGGTCGTAACAGTAATGATCCGGAAAGATTTTTCAAAATGGCTTTTAGCAGGCACGGGTTGAAGGGCTGCGTTTCTCGCACGGGCTGCCTTAGCGCCTGGGGTCGGGCGGGTAGGCCGGCGGCCGCACATGGCAGTCGAGCGGGTTGCATACGCGGGCCTCTGCGGGCGCTCCCCTCGAGTCCGTGCCGGCGGATAAGGAGGACATCCCGAGAAAAATGCGTACTGTGGTAATATAACTAAACTGCGATAGGCAGAGCGTACCTCCCTTCTCCCGCCCTCCCTCCCTCCTCCAGCTCCTATAGAAAGATACGCTGGCCCCGGGTCCACAACATCGAGGGCAGCAGGGGGACGGCCCGGGTCGGTCGTCCGGCGGCGATCCCCGCGGCGGCCCGCGCCGCCCCCAGCAGCCCGGCACCGCGGTCGGAGGTCGAAGCCGCGCGCGCGGCCTGCGCCGGACGGCGGCTGTATCCAGGCTTTATACGCGGCCATGGACACGGCCTTTTTGGGGGCCGAAACGTCAAGCAGAGAGCGCGAGACAAAAAGCTTTTGGGGGCCAGAAGCGGGGATAGAGACAAGCCAAGAGCGAGCTACGCGAGCTAAATGCCTGCCCCTCTGTCACCCGCCGAAGAAGAGGTCTAGCTCGCGGAGCTCGCTCGTCGTTGCGGGGCTCTAAAGCGGAAGCCGGTCGCGCAGCCGAGAGGGGGCATGCTCTCTCTTCCTCCTTCAGAATCGTGCCCCCCCCCC
>NW_026267135.1:3248720-3250045 GCF_000697945.3 Frankliniella occidentalis
ATGTAATTTTCTTTTTTCGGCCCCACAATTTACGTTAGTGAGTAAGCTTTATTAGGGACCTAGAGGTAGGGTCTGTCTTAACGTCTGTTAAAAAAAATACAATAATCCACAACGCTGAGTTATTGCGTCACAAGCAGTATTTACGACATTGTACATCGTCCTACGCATAAACGCTCAGGTTTCGCAACACAGCTTTATTATTGCGCACGAACGAGCAAAAGCTGAATTTCCCTCTGGTATATATACCCGTGAGTCTATTACAACACACACACACCGGCGGCAGCACGCTGATGTACTTACCCGCTCCGGGCAAAGTTGGCGAGGTACCGCATGAGCATGAGCGACACCTGGGCGTCCGGGCCGCTGTAGTTGTGCGGGAAGAAGGGTCGCCCGGCGACCAGCGGCAGTCCGAGCACGTAGGGGATGTCCTCGCCGCGCACGCTGCCAGACCGCTGCAACACACAAAAAATGAATTTCATCGTATGTGCCGTAAAAAACTTAAGCGTTTTTAGTCTTACATTTTTAAAATTATTTTCATTTTCAATGTTTTGCGAGTGAAGAAGTGCACGTGTGAAAGTTGTGACAGTATTTTGAGTATTCAGCAAAGTAAAACATTTTTCTCGGAAACAGTTTATAAGTAGTCCATGCACAATTATTCTTGTTGGGGAAACACTCAAACAGAAAGAAATTCGATTGATTTCCGTGAAATTATGTCGCAACCGGGGGTGTAAAGAAAGAGGGTGGGGCCGGAGGGTATGAGGCGGCAGATATTTAAGTCAAGTTCAGTCA
The DNA here is from genome assembly GCF_000697945.3 of Frankliniella occidentalis. Classification (NCBI taxonomy): domain Eukaryota; kingdom Metazoa; phylum Arthropoda; class Insecta; order Thysanoptera; family Thripidae; genus Frankliniella; species Frankliniella occidentalis. The sequence continues at coordinate 3,249,510 of NW_026267135.1, forward strand.
AAAGTGATCACCAAACTCCAATTAAACCGAGCGCCATAGAGGTTGCCGAAGCACACGGAGAAAAAAACTTTGGTTGCTGTAACTAAAATGGTGTTCTATCTGCCCTTCTTAGTCATAACCATAGAACGTTCTATCGTGCTGGCTGGAGTGTTTGGTTGGAGCGTCTGAACGCTCAGCCAGCACGATAGGACGTTCTATGGTTATGACTAAGGGGGCAGATAGAACACCATACTAGTGACAGCAACCAAATTTTTCGGCTGTGCACTGCAAAATTCTTGCAAAGAATTTTGAAGCATTGTAAGGAAGTTTGCATTGCGAACTATTTTCTTTGCATTGCAAACTATTTTCTTTGTAAGTTGCAAAGAAATGGTTTGCAAGGTTACGAATGATTTTCTTCGTAAGGTACGAAGAATTAGTTCGCAATGCAAAGCATTTTACAACGCTTGAAATTTCTTCATTATGCAAAAAATAGTTCTTCGCAAGCTTTTTACAGTGTGGTGACCAAACAGTCCAGAGTCCAGAGAAGAAATTAAAAA
>NW_026267135.1:3251275-3253018 GCF_000697945.3 Frankliniella occidentalis
CCCCCCCCACACACACACACCAACCCCAGGGGAGCAGCACCTGCCGAGAGTCGCAGCCCCAACTCGTCGAAACTTTGCCATCTGAACAGCAATGATGCCCCGGGCGTTTGAGAGAGGGCCATATCACATTCATGCAGCCACCCCCTTTCCCTCCCTCCCCCCAACCCTCCCATCTCCGCCATCCACGAACGCACCCCGCCCCCCTCCACTCCCTTAACAACCCCTCAGCAGCGCTTTCTGTGTGAGGGGTGTTTTTTATTTTGCCCCCCCGATGTAATAATGTCATTCAACTCCTCCCCCCTTTACTCCCGTTTTCTCCTATATGAAATGGTAGCGCGGATTGCCAACACGGAATAAGAGAAAAACAGATGAACAAAAAAACAACAACAAATAATTGCGCTGCACATCCTTTGCTTCTCAGATGAGTCATACTACGGGCTACGGGTACTTTATTATTTGTAACATTCCATTGATTTTCTTTTGTGTAAGATGTGTTTTCAGGCTATAAACCGAGCCCTTGCGAACATCGTCCGAAGCAGTGACATGTCGGCAGATCCTTCTACACCGTGCGGCAGATCAAACCGAGGGAGCGGTCGGAGCGGTCGCTCTGTTGGTCTGTGTGAGGGGTAGGCCCACCGCCCCGACACCTGCCCCCCCCCCTATCCCTCCGTTGCAGACAAATCTGAATATATGGCGCCTGTATGAAGAAACGTCTGTAATCGTATATGTGTAAGGGATATTTGTGGGCGGCGCTTGCGATCGTAAAGATGTGTGCGTTTTCCTCCGTGTCGAGTTTTACAAACGGCGATAGCAGAGTCGTCTGGAGCTGCCCCTCGTACTGTTAAAAATTACAACAGTAAATAACTACAGAATGGACTGGTAGTTTTGAAAACAGTGTAATCCTGTAGTTTGCAGTGTACCTTACTCTGGAGGAAAGTTCTTTTTCAAGCAATGTCAAGTCTATATCCCTCAAATACCAGTCGAACAGGTTTTGACCGAAGTATGGAAGTATACAGGACGATCTGTATGAATTCTGTTTCTGAGTGCAGAATTTTTAACAGTGCGGGAGCAGTGACACAGTACAGAGATTTTTAGAAATGATTCTTTGGCATGTAAAAGAGTGACGGCTTTTTATTATTTATTTTTTTATTTTTTGGATCGTGAGCCATGGTGCGACCTACAGATCAGACAGAAATGCTAGTCAGATCGGATGGATTACACTCTTATTTCCTTATGGACACGCTTACAGAGAATTTTGTGCTAACGAATTATGGATCATGGATCGCAGACATAATACGTTAGCACAAAATTCTCCATAACATACGGATAGCACATCCATAGGGAAATGAGAGTGTAAATCAGGGTGCTCACCGTATGTAAACCTTATTTAAAAGATAAATAAAAAGCAAGAGACAAGTCAAATAAAAATAAACTCGGTTTCCGATGATTAAGCAGTTGGTCGTCGCACTCAGCACACCCATCCTCGTCCGCCCCGCACACGGCCGAGTGTGGGGGACTAATGGCAAACATCTCTCAAATTTTAATAATATCTCCTTCGGACATTTTTTATGTTGACAAATTTAAAAAAGAAACAAAAAAAAAATGAAAATGTGCGCGCGACCTCGTGGGCTCAATAAACTGGCGCGCGGCTCGGCCCACCCCATTGGGCGGGAGGTCCAGCGCGCCGATCTCTCGATAATAACCTAATTGCTCGACCCCATCCATCACTGTGTGTGTTCTCCA
>NW_026267135.1:3257368-3258634 GCF_000697945.3 Frankliniella occidentalis
GGGGGAGGCAGGGCAAGGCCAGGGGAGAGTCATGGCCGGGCCAAAACACCCTGCGGTGGTAAAAGGGGCTAAGCGGCCAGCGGGAAAAGTGCCTGGGGTAAACTTTGCTACACAAATCTAACAAGTACGTACTAAGGAAAATGTAGGACGTTGTTGAACTTGAGCTAGGTCATCTTCCAAGTCGAAAATTGACAAACCCTGTTTGAGGACTTTTTATTCAATAGGAGCAAACTGACTGAATAGCCAAAATTACCTTTATAAATGCCGACAGTAACATTACAGGGGAAACGTAAAAAAAACTACGAGAAAACTTCTTCAATTTCCAGAGATGAAAAACATTATAACAAACATTTTCGCTGTGACGGGCATGACAGATGGTCCCAGTCGCGACGCTCTTCTCTCCACAGTGCGTGTTGGGCCAATCAACACAATGCCGAAAGCCGCTAAATAACTAACGCGACAGGCTAAAAGGCTGGGAGAGGGTTTCGCTCAGCTGCCGCGGGCCTCTCCTAAGCGCCTCCTTTCCAGCTTCCTAATGCCAAACGCCCGGCCCTAGAGACTCCGCGCGGCCTATCTTGCCACTACTACGCGGCCTCAATTTCTCTACCGGGCGTCGTGTTTGGAAACGAGCGCCGTGCGACAGAGGGAGGGAGGGAGGGAGGGAGAGGGGGGGAGGGGAGACCCGGGGCGTACCATCCCGTTTCCCGTTTGGCTGCTTAAAGATTCTTCCCCCGTGCCCTTGCTAAGAAACGACGCGCCCTGATATCGGGGCCACGTCGCTCAGGTGTGCGGCGCAGAGTCAGACTGGGGTAAACAACGGCTACAGGGGCACGCAGCGGGGAACACAGGCAGGCGCGAGGCTTTACGGGGAGTGCCACACTAATTTTACTGCGATTCACGGAATAAGTGCGCATGTATTAGTACGGCCATGGAGTACGTGAAGAAGGTGCCTTTTTGGCGCTATGTTGTGCCGGCAGGGTAAAGAAGACAGCCTTTCTTGTGCCTTTGGCGTGCCTTTGGCGTGCCTTTGGCGTGCCTTTGGCGTGCCTTTGGCGTGCCTTTGGCGTGCCTTTGGCGTGCCTTTGGCGTGCCTCTGTCGTGCCTTTGACGTGCCTCTGTCGTGCCTTTGCTTGTCCGGCGCGCGGTTTTAAAGCGGGAGAAAGTGCAGCGCAGCCAAAGCCGGCGCTTGTAAAAGTGGCAAGTGCCGCACGTAATTGCTCGTAACTCTCGCTACTTCTTCTCTCTATACTGGCGGGGCGGGGCGGG
>NW_026267135.1:3259154-3260374 GCF_000697945.3 Frankliniella occidentalis
TGGTTCAACTCGTCCCCAAAGCCGCCGTGGGCCGCGCGTTTTATTACAGTGAGTATTGCGGCCGACCTACTGATGCTTCTTTCTCCGCAGTTTCTTCTTGCCCCCACCGACCGCGTCCCCCGGACTGTTATTGTTGTTGTTTTTCGTACGAAGTCGCTACTGTATTCGTAAACATACTGGTTTTTTTTAGAGTGCACAAATAAATATGTAAAAAACAGGTTATTTTTTTTTCTTTTACACCTAGTAGCATATTGTGGTGAATTATTTTATTTCTATAAGTTTTTATACGATCACACAGAAACTCAATTCTACTATCCAAATTTACGGGCTGCAATTTTATTTTTGGGTGGGTGCCCGGTTAGGCTCGCATGGACCAGGCGCGAGTACGTGTGTGTGTGTGTGGTTCGGTCGGCCTGTCTGCCGGGCGCGGGCGTCAAGTTTCGTGTGCTATCGGCCACGCGGGTGTTCTCCCGCGCCGCTCTCTTTTGTGCACTCGGCAATACGATCTCCCTGCGCCCACAGGGGGGGGGGGGGGAGCTTGACCGCGCTAGAGGGGGCGCGCTGAGCTGCCCCAGCTAGCACATCGCCGGCCGGGCCCAGGCCGCGGCCAATTTTCCACCGACTGTCAGTCAGGACGTATCCGAGAGGAAAAACAGATATGGTCCAGTTTTCCCCTCCTCTTTGCGCCCAGCCCAGCAAGGCCCCCTAGCAGCGCAGCTCGGACGGTTATCTCTTGCAGGGGCGGCGAAATCAGTGGCGGCGCAAAAGTCAAATGGGGATCAAAGTTATTACATCCTTTCAAAAGCCGGAAGTTGCATAAGTCAACCCAAAATGTGATTATCACTTTAGGAACACGGTTTAAACCGTCTAAACAACTTTGATATGTGGCAGCGACAGTTTCCACTTACGTCATGGACGACGTATAAGTATTTTGCGAATTTTTTTTCGAATCTGTTGTCGAATTGTGTTTTATATAAATTAAAAAAAAAGGAAATGCATGAAAAACTAGCATGAGTTGAGTAAGGTCACGTTTGGGAATGTAGGCAGTTCAACATAATGCAAAATGTGAGCCTATAGAGAGACACAGCCAGGAGCGAGCTTTTCTGAGGAGATGTTGCTGCGGTGGTGGCTGGCTATACCTGCTGCCGAGGGTCCACGCAAAGGGATAGGCGGGACCCAGCCGGCCCATGTGTTGCGGGGGTAGCTGAGGAGGTAGTAGT
>NW_026267135.1:3264269-3265978 GCF_000697945.3 Frankliniella occidentalis
ACATTATTTATTTGATTATGCACTTCAGTAAATCGCGAGACTGAAATGGTCGGGCCGAAGGCCCGACCATCGCCGCCGGCAGGCCAAGCAGGCCCGGCCCCTGCCGAACGGAGTTGCCGGCGCAGCGAAGTGGAGCTGGCAACTCCGTTTGGCGGAAGGGCGGGCCTGCTTGTTTGATCCAGGGGCCGTCACGTCCCACGCACAAGCGAGGCAATTTCCAAAGAAAGAAAATTTGTGACACGCCCATAAGCGCGGCAATTTCCACACAATAGACGCAACTAGAAATCTCTGTGTACGAATGTCGCTCACACCAGATATGGAGAGCTCTAGCAACCATCGTATGGTTACCTCAGAGAGAACCATTGTATGGTCCCAACATTAACTATCATACAGTTATCAGAATCATATTTCAGACCTCATTTTAATGTTGTCTCCAGCATCACATTACGGCCCAACCTGAATCACATGATATAACCATGTGATGGGTGTAACAACTTTCCATTGTTGTGCGTGAATTGTTTTCACTCACCTACGCGTGGGCGAAATTCATTTACATATACTTGCTTTTCTAGTGACGCAGAGAGAGATTTCGTGTCACACATTTACTTTTTTCATTGTTTGCTCGAAATGTCGCGTCATTTTGATTGGTAGAGTAAGAGTGGCCTGCTGGTACCCTCCCGCGCACACAAACCCACCTACACCTCCACACACAAACCCACCTTCACACACACACACACACACACACACATACACACACACACACACACACAGCGAGAGTACATAGGTGGGGGGGATCCCGCAGCCCTCGCCCTCAGGGCTGTTTGTACATCTCGGTTCAGCCGAGGTCGCGCGCATGTTGCTGTATGGCTCGTTGTATGCGGCTGCTGCTTCTGCCAGCGCGGGAAAAAATACAAGGAACAGAAATAAAACAACTCCAAGAATAAGAGAAATTTAAAAAAAAAAACAACAACATTGTCGACGACAGAGGAAAGCTTTTCATTAACAACTTGTTTGCAGGAACGAATGACACAAAAACGCGCCAATGAGCGGGTCGCAAAAACAAAAGGCGGTGACAATATTGGCCCCGCGCAAACGTCGGACGTAAACCCGGCACTGGACTATGATGGCGAATGTGTGCGAATTGGTCGGATTCGCCAACGTGCAGGGGACTCTCTCCCAGCCCGGTGACAATTTTACCTTTCCCTTTTATTTCATTTTGCGCTACGACCAGAGACCAGGAAGATAGCGGCGTCATTACAACATGCGTCTCATTTTCCCGCAAAAAAAAGGGGGGAAAGGGAATATACGTGACATGTCGACATAATTACACTTTCGCTTGATGCTTTACGTCCCTTCCTCCATCTTCTTCTTCTCCTCCATTTTCCGTTATTTTCAAACTTGTTTTCTACCTCTCTCTCCCTCTGCACGGCGGCGCCGTAGGACCAACAGCAGCAGCAGCAGCCGCAGCAGCAGCCGCAGCAGCAGCAGCAGCAGCAGCGGAAGGCCCCCCACCGCACACTTGCTTGTTTGTTTCGCCTTCCGTAAATTTTAAATTTGCCCGCGCCGCCACGGCCGCCGCCGCCGCCGTGCGAGCATTCTTATTAAGCCTTCTGGTGCGCGGCTGCGGCCGGCCTGACCGCCCCCTCATGTGTTATGCATGCGTGTGTGTTGGGGGCGGTACGGGGCGGGGCGGGGCGGGAGCGGTGGCG
>NW_026267135.1:3266028-3267391 GCF_000697945.3 Frankliniella occidentalis
AATAATTCTTGAAAAATGTACACATTTCCGGAAAATTTAAATCTCTAAGTGCTCACCTGGGGGAAATCCCGCTCGCCGCTCTGGTGCTTGAAGTGCAGGAAGTAGGTGCGGCCGCCCCTGGCGCCGCCCCGCGCCCTGGCCGCGTGCAGGTGGCCGACGCGCAGCAGCGGGGCCGTCGTCTGCCCGTCCGAGAGCACCTCCAGGGTGGCGTCCCGGACGCTGAGCGGGTTCTGCACGGGCCGCTCCCAGTCCGTGTACTCGTTCTTGAGCGTGGCGAAGATCTCGTTGAGGTGGTACATGTAGGCGTTGCGCACGTACGTGCGCAGGATGCGGTCGCGCCGCGTCTCGTTGAAGCCGAACTCGAGGTCCTGCGCCGACAGGTCCAGGTACGACTCGGTGGTCGTGAGGCCGAACAGGAGGTCCCGCGTGGGGAAGTCCGCGAGCTCGCCGCCGCCACCTGAGCAAAAACAACAACAAAAGGAGTCAATTCGCGCCTTACAGAGGTGTTTTTACAGGCTCTAAGAAAGACAGCTTTAGCCACTGGGAAAAACATCATTGCAAATTTACAACATACTTTGTATTTTTGATTATTTTGTAAATTCACAACAGCCCATTTATTCCAAGTCGTCACAGAGTGCTTGTAATTTCACAATTTGGAACAAAGTGGAATTTTACTACACATCATGTACCGGGTGTAACTGTGAATACGCAGCAGTGTTGCGGGTTTGCCTACTCTTTACACCCGTCAGGGGCCATGGCCCCTGCGGCCATATTGAGTATGCAATCCCGCAACACTGCTGCGTATTCACAGTTACAACTGGTAGCCCACAAGGTTTCCTCGGGTTTCTCACAGTGGCTGCGGTTAAACCAATTAGTAAAATACGGGGCAACGATAATTATCTAGCCACATGTTCCATAAAATCAGCTTTGTACCAACACGATCAATTTTCAGCACCTTGGGCAAACAAAACCAAAGTTTGCGACCCGTCATCGTGGTGACCCAACGTGTCGTTGGCGCGCGGGTGTGGGCGTACACCACTTCCCTTCGCAGCACACTCTAAATGTCAAGGACAATTTTTGTAACTAGCACCGGACTTCTGCGTGCATAACTGGAATCAGATACTATATTGTGACTTGCTAGTCACTAAATGTGTGTTGGTAGTTACAATATTGTATCTGAGCTAGTTATGCACACAGAAGTCCGGTGCTAGTTACAAAAATTGTCCTTAGACATTTAGAGTGCATGCACCCCACCACGACTTCTGACGGATTCGCTATACTCGCCGCAAAGTACCCCCCGCCAGTGCGTGGCCACACACAGTCGTCGCTCCACTGCTCAACTCCCCGCCCCCGCCCCCGCCCG
>NW_026267135.1:3273775-3274414 GCF_000697945.3 Frankliniella occidentalis
GAAAGAGAGTCAAGTTCACAATCAGCCCTGCGGTGGCCTCTAATCACCACCTTTAAGCAAATCAAAGTTGGAAGTGAAAGTCGTCGCTGGGGAAGGAGGAGGTGGGAGGAAAAGGGAGGAGGAGGAGGAGGGGGGAGGAAAAGGGAGGAGGAGGTCACGGTGCGGTTCTGTTACGCGCACCCGCCGAGCTTCCATCACGATTCAAATGGGAGCGCGGCGGAGAGAGAGGTAGCAGAAGGAGGAAGAAGAAAAACAAGAGCAGCGGCATGGGAAAAGAAAACTGGAGATAAAAGTAATAAAGAGAGAGCAGAAGGAGGAAGTTGTAGGAACAGAAGGAAGAAATGCAGGACAGATGCGGCGGTTGCTGACGAGGCCAGGGTACGGGAGGATGTACCAGAGGGGGCACACGGGGTACACGCACACAAGGACGAAAGCCCGTCCATTCCCCTGCACGAGGCTCAGGATTCTTTTCGTTTCCGAGACGGATCCCAACAACAATACGCGCGCTCCGTCCCGGTTCACTTCCTGGAACCTTGAATGGGGGGGGGGGGGGTATAGGGACACAGGGAGGGAGTTGTTCGAGGTCCTTTATTTGTCCCTGCGTTATATTGGGCGTGTTTGTGTGTGTGCGCGTGGGAG
>NW_026267135.1:3274464-3276466 GCF_000697945.3 Frankliniella occidentalis
GGCGGGGCGTGGCGGGGCGTGGCGGGGCGTGGCGGGGCGTGGCGGGGTCGGACAGAGCGAGGCGGGGCACTGCCCACGGAGGCGTGCCGTTCCTTTAAGGGTGGCTGGTGGCGCGTGTCCCTCGTCAGGCTATCCGTCAGTCAGACTCGGACAGACTAACTGCTGGGCTGCTGCTATGCTGACCGCTCCCCAGTCCGGCGAAAGGGTAAACATTACGGTGGACAGTGGGAAAATGTTGCGTAGGTATTTCATGCGCTTTGTCAAATTTGTCAAATGAACTAAGGTAGTATTCTTAAAATCACCGGGCTGTTAGCCTACTTGTTATTTAGTTTGATTTTTCCTGTCACCCTTCAATTACAATAAAAATTTGAGATGTTTGATTTAAGTTAAAAATTGACGGTTCTCGATTGTTGTTAGGTTGTACACCCTCAACTATATTGCCCTTTTTTATGAACAAAATGTTTTTGTTGACAACAGCGAAAAAAAAAGTTGGTACCTGATAACAATTTCGTTGTTACCTTACGGTTGCCTAAAATTATCTATAGCAAGAAACGAAAACCTCGGCAAGAAATCTGGGAGTGTAGATATTTTTTTTTTCAGCGACATTCATCCTACTCCAGACCCACGGTGTGTACACGTATGTTGAGGAGATACGTCCCTATCGTACAACCCCCCCTCCCCTTCAATCCACTAACGTACTCCGTGATGCGAGATGCGAGGCTTCGGCCGTCACCAGCAGGCCCCCCGCTGAGCCGCTGCGCCGCCGCCGACTGACGGCTTCTCCCGTCGTCACAGGGCGCCTGCAGCGCGCGGGGTAGGCAAGCCCGTCGTACCGCGGCACCGAGCCCGCGGCCTACCCCCCCACCCGCAGGCGCTGACGTGTAGGTGGGTGAGGTCACACGTCTGCAGCCGCACTTATACACTCGCGAATCCAAAAGTGCACCGGATATAACCCACGCTGGAAAATCGAGTGTGATACTGTCTAACATTTATAAGTGTGATGGTTGTACTTATAACTGTTGGACAGTATCGGGAAATTCACTATTTTTCTCCATGAACTTTACCAATGGGGTGGGGCGAGGAGGAGAGTGGGAGTGACCAGCCTGGCGCATTGGGGCCCCCGGTGCCGTGATTGGAACCCCGATAATCACTAGATAATTCGACCCTGGAGAAGACCTTCGGCTCACCCCCTGCTGTACCGGAACCCACGGGCACCCGGCCGACGAGGCTGACCTGTTGTGCGTCACGGGTCAAGGCCGGGTCGGCGTGAACTGCGGTGAGAGACACCGCGGTCACTTACTTTCATTTCTCAACATTGCATAAGTGTAGCTAAATGTCACGTTTATGTGGGTTTTTGTAAAAAGTATACCTAAAGTCTCGCAGATTTGCACTGCTACACTTTGCTTAAAGTATACTTTTTGTATACTTCAAGTATACTTTTGAAACACGTTGGCCGATCACATTTTATTTACTTCTAATGCCGAAGCACAAAACAATTCTTTTAATGCTATTAAGAGAAGCCACACCCCCAGCCACACCCCAAAAGAGGTTCTGGAATCAAGTTAATATACTTGGAACGAGTCAATTTTCTGGCACAGGTATAGGGAATTGACTTGTCCCAAAGATATTTAGTTGATTCAAGAACCTCCTTGTTTTGGTGCACAAAAATTGGCTTACGTTACACAATTCAAAAACATATTTTTTGAACCGTTAACATCCACGCGGGCGAAGAAAAACCTTCCACAAAACAATTATCAGTCATTGGTTATTGCCTCGCGATTTCACAGCCACGACTCGCAACTTTGAACCTGTTTTTTTGTTTCCGATTGCGGAATAGGCCGGCGCTGAACCCATCCTCGCAACGGGGATGCCCTGCTCAGTGGCGCTCCGATTGAAAAGTTAACACAGCGCGTCGCGCTTCGCCGTCGTTCTCATCGTCTGAAAGGGAGCGGCAAAGAGAGAGAGAGAGAGAGAGAGAGAGAGAGAGAGAGAGAGAGAGAGA
>NW_026267135.1:3276516-3279610 GCF_000697945.3 Frankliniella occidentalis
CCCCCACCTCCACGTCACGAGGCTGGAAGGTGCCAGACGTCCAACTTATGTCGCCATCCTCTGCCTGGTTAGCATCGATATATCAAACATTCCCCTCGCTTTCCAAACGGGCGGACTCTTTGGAGAGGGGCGGATATTTTTCGTTCCGGCACAACGTGCACACGGTAAAAAGAAGGGGGGAGGGGCAAGCCGTGGAAAGGGAAGGAAGGAGAGAGAGAGAGAGAGAGAGAGAGAGAGAGAGAGGGGAGAGAGAGAGAGACGGAAGCCAGAAGCCAAGTTACTAGTATGAGAGGTAGGGGTAGGAGGGGCAGACGGAATGGGTGAGGGTGGGGGGAGAGGGTAAGTCGAGAAAGATTCCCTTACCCCAGGGCGGCACTCCACGCCATCACTTTGCTCCGGTTCTGCACTCCTCTTCCTCTTCCTCTCCCTCTCCCTCTCCCCCTCTCTCTCTCTCTCTCCCTCTCTCCCGCCTCCGCCTCTCTCCTGGAAGGCAATTAGAGAGACAAGGAGAGCCACCCCCCGCCGTGCCGTGCGCCGGTGCCATTTCCGAACACACTCAAAGGCGCGGGCGCGCGCGCGCACACAACCGCAGCAGCGAGCGCGGCAACTGTTGAATGGCTTTCTGAGGGAAGTTTGAGTTGCGCCCGGCGCGTTGAGCGCCCCTCCAACTGCACCCCTACACTCACCCCCCGCCCCTCCACCTCCCTCCCTGACGACGCCGAGGTGAGTTGAGCCGCTGTCCAGACGAACGCACTCTATTTGGGCCTCATGTACTCCGCGCGCGCGTGAGTTTCACTCGGGCGCGCCATGGTATAGTAATATGTGCGCACATGTGCCTCGGCCAGGTGAGCAAGGGGAGGAGAAGGTGTGGAGAAGGGGGAGAGGAGGAGGGGGGTGAGGGTTGCGGTGGCGGTGGAGGAGGGGGAAAGGAGGACGGGGTCACGGTGTAGAGGAGGAGGAGATGACACGCATCATTGCCTACAGACCACCCCGGCGTAGGGTAAGGGTTGGGGGGAGGGGGAGCAGACACACTGAGACAGCGCGACTAACTGGAGGGACAGGGGGCCGTCGGGATGGGGTGGATGAGAGTAGACCGGGGAGACGAAAAAAAAAATTGCGACGACGCGAAGGGAGGAGGATCCACGCCCCGAGCGAATTTAAAGAAAGACCCCCTTTCCTCTCAGCCCCCAACCTTTTCCATTCCTTCGTCGTCGCAAGGGAGGACGGGCCTGCCCTGGGGGGTCCTAGGGGTAGGGAAGGTAAAGGGGTGGGGGGTGGGGGATGGGTTCTGGGAACGGCAAGGCGCCTTTGGCCCGTGATTGAAGAGTTCACCACATTTCCAACACTGCCGAGTTTGGCGAGTCCTCGCACCGCCCCGCCCCGGCGGCGGCAGCGGTGGTCGCGCCCCACCATCCGTATCCATCCAGAGAGGGCTTCCCCCCTTGCCCGCGCTCTCCCTCTCTACACACTCTGGGCCTGCTCGGAGAGAGAGAACGAGAAAAAAAAGAGCAGGGTGCGGAGAGAAGAGCGCGGGGGCACCTTGTATTGTGTTGGGCACGTATAGTGCGCTGCGGGCGATGCGCCCTCCTCCTCTCCTCCGTCCCCTCTTCTCCTCCCCGTGTACGCACGACGCGGGCCGCCCGTGGGTGCTTGCGCCAAGCCCGGGCACGGGTTGGCCCCCAAGAGCCCCACCGGCAGCACTTGGATTCAAAGTTCCCGCGCGCGCGCGAGATTGGATGCTGGCGCCTGGCGCCTGCCTGCCAGCCCCGCCCAGGACGCGCGCACCCGCGCTGTATCGAACGTCATCTTTTCGCCGTTGCCGCTTCCCTTCCCCGTTCTTCCTATATCTTTTATCCTGGAAGTGCGTGCGTCCCGTTACTATGTCAGGCCTCGACGCCCCCCGTCGGCGCTCTCGTCCGCCGTCGACGCCATCTTCACGGATAGCCTTCGCGTCGTATCGTCCTCCCGCAGTCACCATACTCTCCACTCCCCATCCCATGTCGCCGTCCTCCCCGTCTCCGCCCTCGCCGTCGTCGTCGCCGTCCTCGTCTTTGCCGTCCTCCCAGTCACCGCCCTCGTCGTCGTCGTCCTCCCCGTCGCCCTCCTCCCTCCTCATCCTCGTCACCATTGTACTCACCCAGGTCGCCGAGCGACGTCGACCCGGTGCCCATGAGGACGGCGCCGTCCACGAAGGGCGCGAAGCCGGGCAGGAAGCGCGGCGGGTCGAGGTGCACGTTGAGCAGCTGGTGCAGCGGGCGGGCGCGCAGGCAGGGCGCCAGGTCGTCCTCGAGCAGGTCGCCGTGGCAGCCCGTCTGCTCGGCGACGCGCCGCTTCACCGACAGCGGGTCGCGCTGCAGCGCCCACGGGCTGAGCGCGCAGCCCGACAGCAGCACCACCCGGTGCAGCAGCTCTGCGGGGGACAGACAGAAGAGCGAATCGGGTCAGACATGGAAACCAATCGCCACCACATCAGAGCGTGCGTAACGCAAACAACCGCCATCGAGAGGGAATGGCTTTAAAACTGTGAATCACCCCTCCCTTCTCTCTCTCTCTCTGTCTCTCCCTCCCTTTCACACACACATTACAGACCCAGTTTCTGGCCCACTCTATTGCCCCCTCTTTCTCCCCGCATTAAATTAGGCATGGGCGTGGAGTCGCCGCCGGGGGGCGGCGAGTTAAATAAACACACAGCTCTAGCGGGACGGACGGCTGGCCTGGCGATGGGAGCCATCACCAAAAGTTTAATTTCGTGTCAGTGAGCGCGGCCGCCGCCGCCGCGAGGGGCGAAGCCGAGAGCGAGAATTAAGGATTTCGCGAGGCCCGAACTCTGGCGCGCGCGCTTTCGACTCTGCTGCTGCTGCTGCGCGTTCGTTCATGTCGTTCGACGTGTGCCGAGATCGCTAGCTTTCCAGTTTTTAGCCCGCCCTTCTGCTTTTAAAAAAGCATTAAAGCGGGCTTATGCAACCGCTCTCGTGTCCGTCTGTCTGTCCGTCGTCCGTGTAAGAGGAAGGAGATGAGCTAGAGGTCTGCAAATTTCAGGGTATCTTAGGGGTCACTCCTGGACAACGAAACGCCTGGTGCAAATCCTAGCAAC
>NW_026267135.1:3280155-3282549 GCF_000697945.3 Frankliniella occidentalis
TCTTTGGAGCCTGTAATCCACATTGCGCCGCTTAAACACAGACCGTAATGGGTTGGTTGTACTCTGGGTTTTACTTCCGCACGCCGCCGCTGAAATCGAACACCGACAGCGCGCCGAACGACACGACGGTGACTACACTCTAAACGTCTGAGGACAATTATTGTAACTGGCACCGGACTTTCTGTGTTTGTTTTCAAACGAAATGATGTGTCGCTAACAAAACCAACGACAATTTTTCTTGAACATGCACAACAAAATGATACCAAGTAATTCCTGTTGTGGGTCGTAGTATTAGGCCAAATAGCACGGGTTTTGGGTTTTGAGAGGGTTCAAATGACAACAACATTTTTTGTTTACTCACAGCTTGTACAATCTCAAAACTGCTTGTTTTTTTTAACAACTATCTATCTTTAACAGTGCAGTTCGCCTCGGAATCCTTATGATCCCCTCAATATTTTTTTAAATGTCATAGAAACAAGAAAAAAATTAAACACGCAAAATCAACCCCTTGAAAAGAAGGCGAAATCAATGTAGTAGAGTGCGGAATAAAGGATGTCGCTGGATCCCGGCGGTGGATGCGCACCACTATAGCTATTGGCAGCTGCCCCCCTCGCCAATCCCGGTTGACAGTCGGTCCGATCACCCGGGCTAATTTGACTGGCGCTCCGCCCCTGTCTCCGATGATTGCTTTCTTGCTGCCCTAATTTCCCAGCACCAGCACAGCAGCAGCGCACTCGATGCTGCACTGAAAACGCGAAACGAGAGAGAGAGGAGAGAGAGAGAGGGGAGGGGAGGGGGAAGAGAGAGAAAACACGCATGCATCCTTTATCCGTCCCTCGCATCTCTCTCTCTCTCTCTCTCTCTCTCTCTCTCTCTCTCTCTCTCCCCCCCCCCTCTCTCTCTCTCTCGCGGCAGCCGCACTACCACCACCACCACGACACCAACTAGAACACACAAGCGCGGGGCAAAACATTCGAAATTAGCCCGTCACATGCAAACAGCCCGCGCTGTCCTCGCCCTGGGTAACCCCATCCACTCCCTCAGCACCGCTATCCCAGCGCTACGCCCCCCACCCTCCACCCCCCACCCCCTGACAGAGCTCACGCCACGCGGCTCACGCCGTCAGATGCTCGGCTCATACATTCAACTAATGCGAGCGCGAGAGCGGAGCGGAGCGGCGCTCAGCCCGCAGCTGCTGCGTGTCGCGGGGGAGGGAGAGGGAGAGAGAGGGGGGGGGTGTATGAACAAGAGAGACAGTGTGAGTGTGTGTTGTGTGTGTCTGTGATGGAGAGAGAGAGAGAGGGGGGGGAGGTAGAAGGACGCGACGTTCGAAAGGCAAAAGCAGGAGAGCGGCTGGCTATGGGCCCTATGGGGCTGAGGCTGGCGGCCCTGGCGGTATATAGCGGATTGTTGCCAGCGAGCAGTTAGAGCATTTGGGGGAATGAGGGGGGGGGGGGGGTATAGGGACACAGGGAGGGAGTTGTTCGAGGTCCTTTATTTGTCCCTGCGTTATATTGGGCGTGTTTGTGTGTGTGCGCGTGGGAGGGGGGAGAGGGGGCTTAGTGCGAGTGCTGCGAGGTGAGACTGACTCCACGGGGACAAGTGGTGAGAGTGACAGTCGAGCCGTAGGAAATTAGGAAAACAAAAAGCAACAGCAGGACTTGATAGCTTCCAAACAGTGCAAATTGACATAATCATAGGAAACTGTAACGGCACTTTTACCAGTGTGCACTTATTTGCACTGTGAAAATTGAGTTGAGGTATAGCATTTCATCGTCACGGATAAAATTTGGTTTCCACAGCCCCACAAATTTTCATCGGTTTCGCATTTGGTTCTCTGGACTAAAAGGTCTTCCGGGTGCTTTCACACTACCAACACTGACCTAGAAAACAACTAACAATATATATCTTTATTGTTTTACTCAATATTGTACGAGAGAAGGAGAGCGAGCGAGAGTGAGTCCGCTGCACCAGTTACGAGAATCAGCAGGTCGCAACTGCTACTCGGCATTCAGCATCCTGAAGCACTTTCGCACTGGGCACGGCAAAAGAGTGGGGAGAGAGGTGAGCATCCAGTGCAGTTGGTTGTGAATACTTTTACGAGACGCGAAGCGAGCGGCGATTGAAAATGCTCCGGAAGGCACGGGACCCTCCCCCGCCCCCCAGAAAGCGAAGAAAATTAGAAAGAAAAAAGAATTATGTGAGGGAAAACCAGGTAAAAGATGTAAGGAAAAGGGAAATACTCGTTTCAAAGAAACGGCAAAAGAGGTCGGTCGGTCGCGCTCTCCTGCTGCTCTTACCTTTCGGCGGGAGCGAGGTCAAAGCAAAGCCGAGGTTTCCCGCCGCCCCATGTGACCCCGCCAAAGCCGAAGGGTGGGAAAGAAGGGGGGGGGG
>NW_026267135.1:3283069-3284393 GCF_000697945.3 Frankliniella occidentalis
AATAATTATAATACACCCCATACACCCCCCCATCCTCCCTCATCTGAACACCGACAGAGGGTGGTGGCGTCCCGGTGCCACCCGGAGGGCCAGAGGCGAGTAGTTTCCCGTCAAAGTACCCTCCATGACCCTCGTCCGCCCAGCAGCCCCACTCTCTCTCTCTCTCCTTGCCGCCCATAGTGGAGCGTCGGTTCACCTGCAACACTGTGCAGAAGATATTCGCCACGCCACCAACAAAAAAAGGCGATTCCGTCTCGAAAGAGAAAACTGAGTGAGCAGATGGCTCCACTCGAGATACAAAGTAAAGTACACGAGGAGCAGGCGGGTTTTCTCGTACCCTCTACTACACCCTGCATATTTTATGCAAACGGAATAATACGCGCGAATTAGCCGTGCAAAACTAACGCGCGACAAACGCTGATGTACCTCTACAGTTGAGCCCGTGTGCCTCGCGGCGCTGGCGCTGCTGCTGGGTCCGTCTTATTGTTAGCAATTGTAATACGGCAGCTGGCCCGCTCGTGCGGCCCCGGCCCGCCCGACTGGGGCGGCTGTCTGGCCGTCGCTGCTCCCAGGGCGCCGTGCCGCCCGGGCGGACGTTACGCCAATCCCATCACGTCCCATATACCGCTACCTCTGTTCCCTACCCGTCTGTGCTGTAGGAAAAAACAAACACGGCGTGCCAGTTTCCCGCGAGCAGTTTGAAGCAGGCACGCAAAATAACATGTCACACAATTTTCAGAAAGGATTGCTTGTTCGATTGTATCTTGCGAACACTTTTGAAGAGACTAAGATAACACTGGGATTTTTTTTTTGTGTTTTGACTTAAACCGCAACCTGCTGGTGGGTTTGAAAACCCCCACGCACACACATGCACACACACACACACAAAAACAACAACAACAACAAACAACTAAATACAAAATATCTCTTACATCCCAGTCGGCCCCACATCCTGCCCCGGGACCTGGACCGCAGGACCCGGCAGGACCGCAGGTGCGCCCGGCGCGAAACACTTACGGTAACGGCGGGCATGTGAATGCCACGAGCAGCCAGCGGCGAGCACCAGGCGTCCACGAGATACGTGGGGCGTGGAGGGAGAGAGAGAGAGAGAAGGGAGAGGGAGGAGAGGGAGGAGAGAGAGAGAGAGAGAGAGAGAGAGAGAGAGAGAGAGAGAGAGAGAGAGGGTGGGGGATGAGGGGATACTCATCGTGGGGCGGTTCGCTTTAGGTTCTCAGCCAACACTTTTTCTTCCTCCTCTTCGGTTTCTCACGTCCGGCGGTGGCGGCGTCCGCCAGGTTAGGAAGGGGCGCGGAGGAGGGAGAGG
>NW_026267135.1:3285353-3287175 GCF_000697945.3 Frankliniella occidentalis
AGAGAGAGAGAGAGAGAGAGAGAGAGAGAGAGAGAGAGAGAGAGAGAAAGGGAGAGAGAGAGGGGGGGAGGGACGGAGGAAGGGATGAAGCGCCGGGTTTGCGCTAGCTACAACTGCCGGAGCTAAGTGGCATGTGAGAGGCGCGTGAGAGAGAGAGAGAGAGAGAGAGAGAGAGAGAGAGAGAGAGGGAGAGAGAAACACAACAGAGACGGGTAATGAAGTTTGGCGTGCGAAAAGGCCTGCTCAGGTTGACCCCACTCCCCGCACGGCACCCCGTATGGTCCCTGGTCTGCCTGCCTGTCTATGGCCACCGTGTGCGGTTGAAAGCCTGTCGACCCCTCCTCTCCGACTCGTTCTCACTCACTCACTCTCTCTGTCTCTCTCGCTCATGCTTGCTTTGACCACCACCACCCCTCCTCTCTCTCTCTCTCTCTCTCTCTCTCTCTCTCTGTCCCTCTGGGCGAGCGTGTGTGTGTTTCTATATATGCTCGCTGTACCTTGCGCAAAAGCGTCCCACGAGACCCCACCGCAGCCGAATGAATCGCACGCCAAATGATGAGAATTCGCCGTGTGGTTCGCTGGTGCTCTCCCGGCTGTGTGGCCTTAGTCCAACGACAATCCGTGATCTCTCTTTCTCTCTCGCTCTATTTCTCTCGCTCTATTTCTCTTGCACACACGAAACACACGAGTGCAGCGAGCAATATTAAATTAATTCGTGCGCGACGCAATCATTTCTAAACAACTCTCTTTCCCTCTCTCTTCCTTCGAGCTCCCGATAAAATGTTTCCGGCTGACGAGATTGCGCGAGAGGAAGGCAAGGCCTAGAGAGAGAGGAAAGGGGTCACGCGGAAAAAACGAGAGAGAGAGAGAGAGAGATGGGGGGGGGGATGGAATGAGAGTGAGGCAGAAAGACATGTTCGGGAGGGGGGCAGGGACACACAGAAACGCGAAATGAAAAGCGAAACAAATATTTGAAATTACTCTGTGTCAAACATGTGTGGCGGCTGGGGGGTCGCTGAGAGGGTGGGGGGTGCGGGGGTTGACACGCGCTCCCAGCCAGCCACGCGCATCGCTACGCATACGCTGGCCGAGCAGCAACACTCTGTGAGCTCAAGGCCAGAGCCCCGGGCGTCTCTTCCTGGAGGGGGCGGCTGCGAGCGGTGGGCGGGACCGGGGCCGGGCGGCTGAAGCCCGAGGGCTCTGTCCCCCCCGGCTGGAGAGACTATTTGCATATTTGGATCCCTCCCAACTCGGACCTGATCGTGTCGAGTCTGCTTCTTCCTCCTCTGTCTGTCCGAAGCGAACACAAGACCGTCCCCTCTCCTCCTTCTCTGTCCTGTCTCCTCTTTCTCTCTCTCTCCCTCCTTAATTTCTCCCTTAGTCTCATGAATGGGACTAGTAGGAGCTGCTGACTACTCCACCACACCACACAGCACACTCAAAACTTTCCTAGGGTGCAGCAATAAGGGTATAACAGCGAAATTCGAAAAAAGATAATTAATAAATATGCAGAATGTTGTTTAAAAAAAGAAAAGAAAATAAAAACCACTCGATACTCTAAAAACACGACCATTAATCGCCAACGTGCGAATATAGCAAGAGAAAAGGAGAGAGATAGATAGAGAAAGAGGGGCTCAGGGAGAGAGAGAGAGAGAGAGAGAGAGAGAGAGAGAGAGAGCGGGAGAAAAGAACAGGAGAGGATAAGTGAAAGGTTTCGAGCCGCCGGAAGAAAAATCTCCTCTTTCCGCCCACTCACCCTTCTCTCTCGGCCCTTCACTTTTTGACCCGACTTTTCTGCCGCCTACCCGAACGCCCACACTCT
>NW_026267135.1:3287270-3291054 GCF_000697945.3 Frankliniella occidentalis
CGCGCCACCCTCTCTCGACCACCTTCACAAACGCTGCTCGCTCTGGAATGTGCCGAGCCTTCCCCCCCATTCAACGCAGGTCCACGCGCTCCTGAATCTTCAGCGGCGGCGGCGGCAGCGGCAGCGGCAGCAGGCTTTTGCTCGTCTCACATGTGCGGCCTCACACACACACACACACACACGCACACACACACACACACACACGGGAGCGGCTCGTTTGTGGTCACAGCCGGCAGTAATTTCCCTTGAGCCTGCAAACAAAGATGCTGGCATTGCCCACGGGAAGGGTGGGGGGTTGGAAAAGTGACGGGGAGGAATGGAAGTGACGAGAGAGGGAGAGAGAGAGAGAGAGAGAGAGAGAGACGCATTCCCCGAGAGAAGCTAGGCGGGGGCGTAGAGTGGTGGCGAGGTGTAGTGTGCAGAATATAGATACCACCATCATGGCAGTAAAACGGCCGTCCCAGATTGTGCGGCCAACAGTCGTAAACACAACTTTTAAACGCGTGTACCGACACGTTATGCATTTTAAAACGCGTTACGAGAAAGGCGCGCGCGGCTGGCGCCGTCTCCCCCCTCCCCCCCTCCCTCGGCAACGCTACTCCACGAGGTGTGTGTTCAGCAACAGGTAAAAGCCGAGTCATTCCACCGTCCCCTCTGCGAAGCAGGTGCAAAACAAACGCGGTTATACTTTTTTCAGAAGAGAACACGGTGTGTTCTCCCTTTTGGGTGACAACAGCGAAAAGCATACGCTTTTGCTAGAGAATCTAACCGCTTACCGCTTCACACACCATCTAATCTCCAAGTTTTGTGTAAGTCAGTTTTACGAAAGGGGTGTGCAATTCGTATTTTCAAAAGTACATTTTAATCTTTTATTTGGTTTCGCACAGCTTTGCACCCGGTACGCGAACTGGTCGGCAAGTCGGTGAGTACTAGGTGAGGCTAGTACCCTCGCCAGCGTACCAGCTTTTCCTCTTAGGGAACCTCGAGCCGGTATAAAGGCCACACACTGAAGCCACTATCAGGACGGAAAACAGGTAAGCTCGTTACTGCACTGGCTCTGTGCTTTTTCAACAGAAGATGTAACTCCAGTTTAAGAACAATGCTTGAGGTCTGGTAATGTTCTATACAGTACAGGAATCTCATTTCTCTTGAAGGTAAATTGGCTAAGGTCTAACTGCGGAACGTGTCGTTGTTTCAAGTCGACGGCTCTTTGTCGGTCTAGACCGCAGCAAAGCACACACTGCCCTTGTTTACCACCAGGCCACCTCGGCGGCGTGCGAAAACTCCAAAACTCTTCTCTCTCTCCATATCTCTCTCTCTCTCTCTCTCTCTCTCTCTCTCTCTCTCTCTCTCTCTCTCTCTCTCTCTATTCCACCAGCATTGACTCACAGTACAAGAGAGACAGAGAGCGCGCAGGGGGACTCACTTCACGCATCAATCATTCATCAAGGGACCAGGTTAGGGCCAGGCCGGACGAGGTGTCGAGTGGAAGTGACAGCGACAAGTTTAGCCAACACACACACCCACACCCACACACACTCGCACAAAGTGGTGCGGACGACAAGCCCGTCTCTCCCTTGTGGTTTGTTTCGGTTAGCAGTGCTTCCATAAAATAAACATTTTCGACACCGACAAAAATGCCCAGGAAAGCGTGTACAATTTTGAAGAGCGACGCTTAAAATTTCATCTTAAAAAAAAAAGAAATATTTCCTACTTTAAATTGGAAATAAGTTCAGGCTTGTGAGATTCATAAGGCGCAAAACGTGTGTCTATTCGTGCGTTCACACTTGCCTTTTCTGGGTCAGCCGCCACACCAACGCACACACACACATGTTTCGCACGACAGCGCCAGAGGCAGGCAGAGCGGCAAACGCGATGTTGTGCGAGGCTCGTTCGATGTAACTGACAGCTGCAGTGAGAAAGTGGAAATTGAAAAGCAAGCGCGGGTTGGCGGCCCTGTGTGTTGGGGGAAGAGGGGGGAGGGGGGGGGACAGATCCATCTTCTGGCCGGGGTTACTTCCTCAAAGTGCGCCTCAATTCCGCACCCCCCAAGAGCACCACACGGCGAGCGTGAAAACAACAAACATATATATAAATAGAGGTCCGACACTTGTGAGTGAGCGAGGGATAAAAGTGTCCGAAACGTCCAAAGAACTAGGGCATGTTTCATTTCTCGTTTTTTCTCTAAACGATCGAAAAGAAAAAGAAAACAAATCGCAACTTTAATGACCAATGAAATTAAAATAAAAAGCTGTCGAGAGCTATAGCGCGCCCGTTCCCTCGCAACTCCACTCAAACAACTTAACTCCTCTTCCATTCCGCGCGCGGCAAAACCGAACGAAGTGCCGCATAAACGCATCGTAAGCCCAAATTAAAAAAAAAAAGAAAAAGCGGGAAGGCAAACGAATTAATAATGGGGGACCGCAGCAGAACGAGGCGGGGGGAGATGCCGAGGCAGTCATTAAAACATTCCACTAGCTAGCTGGAGGAGAGAGAGGGAGAGAGAGAGAGAGAGAGAGAGAGAGAGAGAGAGAGAGAGAGGGGGGGGGCAGAGCATGTACACAGAGGGAGTAAAATACTATTTCGGGGCGCACGGTGTGGCGTTAGTCAGTTGTTGTTGACGTCCGGCGAATCATCAAAGGGACCAAACCCGAGCGCGTTTAGCCCGAGCACGCCCTTGCCTGGCCCCCCTCTCTCTGTTGTTGGAATGCCCTCCGCCCCCCCCCCCAACCGCGCTCTCGCTTCCTCTCATGGAGTGTGGTGGGGGGGGGGGGAAATCGTGGCATTAGTTCACTTGTGGTCGGAGCCCCCCGCGCCCCGTCACTGGGAGAGAGCGGCGGCCAGCGGGGATCCCGGCTAGAGCACCAACCGTGCCGTGCTGCCACCGCCACGGCCGTTTGGTCCGTCCCGCCCAGGGATCAGCCCCCAAGACCATCCCTCGCTATTCCCGCGCTCCGCAGCTAGGATTTCCCTTATCACTCCAACGACGGCGACCACACCGCAGCTCCCGTCGTCTTATCAACATTCAAATCGGCTGCCCGGCCAAACCTGGCGACGTCCGCTCCTCCTGTTCACAAATACACCTCCGATCCCCCTCTCTAATTCACCTATCACCCCGCCCCCCCCCCTCCTCTCTCTGTCACACACACACACACACACACACACAAACACAGCGATTAGCATCGGAAGGTGTGCAAACATACGGTAAAGCGGTCAGCACCGCCAACACCATTGCAAATTTTTTTGTGTTGTGTTTTTGTAGTCTTTCCTTCGTTTATTTTTAATCTTCATAAAAAAAGCTAACCATGGCGTTGTAGCGACTGTTTGCGTCAACACCACACGCCTCTCCACACCAACCGCTTGAAAGATCTCCCGAGCTGCCGAACGCCGAATGCGGTTGTACTGAAATAATAATTAAAAGCCGTAACTTTCATATAATAGGTACGAATTTCGGGGCGCGGCGAGCAGTGAGTTGAAGTCCAGGGCACACAATTGTGACAGCCGCGCGAGTCAAAAAGCCTCCCCCCCACACCACCACCACCAGCGGCCGTACGGTCCCCGACCTGGCCGCGCATATTAACGCACGTATATGAAATGACCGACCGATTCCAAACATGTGCTCCAAAACGCTAAATTCGTAATTGTGTAATCAATGTAAATCATGACGGTGTGGGGGACATTCTCCGGCAGAGAGAGAGAGGGGGGGGGGAGGAGGGGGAGAGAGAGAGAGCGGGTACGGAGTGGGATAAAAATGAGGAGGGGGCGACATGGGAGAGGGGCGTGA
>NW_026267135.1:3291582-3293187 GCF_000697945.3 Frankliniella occidentalis
ACCCCTCTATCCCGCAGCATTAATGCACCTCCCTGGGACCACTACTGTCTTTTGCGCTCAGCCATCGGCTCGTCTTTGTCTGAGAGGCCTCTGGAACCGAGCCGAGCCCAGCCCCCCCCCCCCACCTCTTTCCTCTACAGTGTCGAGCCAGGGGGACTTGTTGAAATTCTTTGCAGGCATCCCACCTATTATTCTGCGTCCTTTCTCTTTTTTCCCTCACCTCTCTTTCTCTCTCCCTCTCTCTCTCAAACCTGCCCCCTGCTTTCCCATCTCTACTCACCAGGTCGGTCGCGGCAGACCCGTCGTCGTCGTCGACTCGACCATGATCGTGGAGAAGAAGCCCCCTTGCTCCTGCTCGGCGGCAATGCTTCCCGAAACCGGTACTAAAGTGCAGATTAGGTGGAGGGGGGGCAGCACCCGTCCCGGGGCCAGGTCTGCAGACAGCAGCACCCCGAGGGGGTGCCCCTTCCCTCCGCCCAAGAAGGAACGCTAAACCACCACAAAAGGTCGCTCAATATTCCGACTCGTTTAGCCACTATCATCCCGCAGCAGGGGAGGTACGGTGCACGAATTACGTCATTTCCCTTAAAGGAGGTAGGAGGGTTGCTTTTGTTTACGGCACCCTAAACCCAGTTCAGGGCGAACAACATAAGCTGCTAGACAGACACGCTGGGTTGTAAAGTCACGCCATCATGCAAACGGGTATGAAGAAGGCAATTATTTTCCTGAAACTTCTGTTTGCACACCTATGTTAAAATGAGCAAATGGTAACGCCGCGAAAAGATAACTAAATCAAAATTACGTTTGTATCGCAAAAGCAAAAATGTCATCGTTTTTGGTTTCTTTAGATTCGACTAGGTTTTCTGGACATGTTTCGCTGTCGTATAATTGTTGGAAAACTTTACATGATGTAGGTCGTGGAATTACAATTTCAAATTGCAAGTTTACAAGGACTTGGCACCGGCAAGCAGGAACAGGCTGTCGTAAATGAACAACAAATTTTGTAAATCAAAATTAGAAAAAGTGTCGAGCCAACTTACGACCATATTTTTCACAGTGTTTCCGAGCAATTTGCGACCCTTTCGAAGCACCACGCCCCAGCGAGGAGGCGCGCGAGGCATCCGCGAGGCTCACACATTATTCGCGGGGGGGCCCAAAAGTTACATAAAGCCGAAATCAAGGACGCGGGACGCGGGGTCCGGATGCGCACTAAATTGCACGGGATGTGTCATTTCGGGCCGCGACTTTGCAAAAGGAAGAGAGAGCGCCACACATGTGAGTGGGGAGAGGCGAAGAAGAGATGGAGGGAAGGGGGCAACTATAGCAGCAGAGAGGGATCCGGAAAGGAGCTTAAAGAGAACTCGGGACGTAAGAGAAGAAATCTACAGAGAGAGAGACGGAGACAGAGGAGGGGGGGGGGCAACGACAGTGTAGAATTTCATTAGGAGGTTTGCCAAATGAAGTCGGAACTGAAGGCGTCTCGTCTCCGTCCGTCCCGCGGCGCCCCACACCACTCCGCCGCCCCCGGCGCGGCTCGTCCGGCGGCGCGGTGGCGGCGTGCGCGGAATGGGGAATATGCGGAAGAGGGGCGAGAGCTGGAAGGGG
>NW_026267135.1:3293267-3295466 GCF_000697945.3 Frankliniella occidentalis
TATACGCGAGTTTGTCACACCGCCGGCGTAACAAGTTATACAAACCTGAGGCGGCGAGGCGGATGGGGGTGTCTTCCCCTTCCGAGATTCGGCTCTTTCTTGTGCGTCCTTGTTAGAAACTGAGCAAGGTGCAAAGAACGCGCGCACGCAAAATTTTCAACGCCAAAATTAAAATTGGAAATCTCAAAAATTTTCCGAAAAACTTACAATTTACCTAAGTTAACGAATAACCTCAAAAGTCTTCGAAATCCTCATTTTCTATCCTGAAATTTCCCGTGTTTTCCGAAAATTTCCCTCAAATTTTACGTGTTTTCCAGAAATTTTCGGAACTTTTCCGGGAATTTTCATTTTCAACCCTACGCAAAATCCTCTTGGTGAATTAATACCATTCCCTTCAGTTTTTGTTGTATCGTTTCCCTTTAATGTATTCCCTTGATGCTTTAATAGCGCCTGGTAGGTAGGCAACATCTCGTCTGCAGCGCATGCGTGTACTGCGGGCTGGCCTACTGCGAGTCTCGCAGGCGCGCCGGGCTGCCGCGATGTGCCGAGTGAATCTGAGAAAATGGGAACCAGACCTACTTTCAGGACGATCCCCTAGCGGCTAGGCGGGCGAACAGACGGAGCAACGCGGGGTCGGCTCAAAGCCTCTCCCCTCTCACACTGCGGTGCCACTAGGCCGCGCACTAGGCCGACCATGTCCTGCATTTAAGTGGACCGCCATAGCCGCGTATTTGGTGTGTGTTTGTGTAGGAGGGTGTTGAGAAGAGGATGGGGGAGAGAGCAGAGAGAGAGAGAGAGAGAGAGAAGGGGACAGAGAGGAATGAGAGGGTTCGCCTCGCAGTTTGCTCTATCCCTCTTCTGTTACTCTTCCCTACACACGCTTCTCTCTCTCTCTCTCTCGTCCCTAACGGAAAGGGGTCCCCACTAGAGAGACAGGCCCTCATCAGTCAGCTGTTATCTTTCGGCTCGCCCCCTCCCGAAATCTGTCGCTCCTCTGCCCCCTCCCCACTTTTTCATCGCCCCCCCCCCTCCTAGCTCCCCGTCACTGTCCTCGATGACTGCAGCAGCAGCAGCAGCAGCACAGCGCTTTGCCGTGTCGTGTAGCGCTGCTCAGCGCGTGCAGCAGGTTGCGCAGATAGAGAGCCAAAGATTCGTCTTCGCTTTCACTACTCCGCGCGCTATGGCGCGCTGCTCTGGCGGCGCGTGGACTGCGACGCTTCCCGCCGCGCGCTGCTGTTGCTGCTGCTGCTGCTGCTGCGCCTCTCCCGCAGCCAGCTTTGTGGCCTTGGCAATATCTGCACGCCAGGAATCCCCCTGCATCTTTCCTTCACTTTTCCCCGGCGCACTTCTGCCTTTTTCTATCCCCTCTTCCCTTGCTCGCTTTCTCTCTCTCTCGCCCCCCCCCCCCCCCCGTTGTGTGTCGCCTTGCTGCCACTGTACCGTTCCCTCCCTTTTTTATACGCCCCCCCCCTCCCCCGACTCCAATCTCTCTTTTTCTTTCTCTCGTTTTCTCTTTCTCTGAGCTGTGCGAACATGATGAGATGCGGTGCAGCAGCAGCAGCAGCGGCAGACTCCCCCTAATCGTCGAGCCCATTGTCAGCACGCCACAAAGAGCGTGGTTGTCACACGTCAGGGGGAGAAACCCCAGCTGAACGAACGCCCGGCGCGCGCGGCGACAGAGGTTTTATTTTGTTCCGTCACACACACTATACTGCTGGTGGTGGAAAGGATTTGACTGCACACGACACGAACCGCCCGAAGCATTCTCTTATTGTACTTTACAGTTGCAAAAAAATGATGGCATTATTCACGGTATTAGCACGGCAACAAACGGCAGAAAAACCTCTTGGACGGCGGCAGGGGTTCTTTTTCTAATGAACCATAAGCCCTTTGCCCCCGTCACTCCCTTGTCTGTCTCCGTCCGTCCGTCTGTCTGTCTGTCTGTCTCTCTCCCACCGCAGGGCACACAGCCCGTGACAGCAGCGTGACGCTGAAGCCGGCGCTGGGCGGGACAGAAGACACTTGTTTTCCCCCTGCCGCTCGCCCCCCTTTAAATTGTTTTCTAAAGAGGTACGGCGGCGCGCGCGGCACAGGCGCGCAATTTCCGGCCGCAGAAACCTCCTCGTCCTCCTCCTCCTTCTCCTTCTCCTCCTCCTCCTCCTCCTTCTCCTTCTCCTCCTCCTTCTCCTCCTCCTCCTC
>NW_026267135.1:3295516-3297665 GCF_000697945.3 Frankliniella occidentalis
CTCCTCCTCCTCCTCCTCCTCCTCCTGCTGCAGCAGCTCCCACTTCACTCAAAGACCGTCCTGTTCCTGAACCGCGTGCCAGCGCCACCGCGGTCCTGCTAGACACTGAAGCATGCCTCCTCCTTAGACAAGCATGCAAGAAACAAGGCTATCCCATATACTAAGAAAAGCTTACGTGGCGAATTTCGCCAAAAGCTACAGCGAACCCTGCAGCATCGTAACTTACGGTGAATTTTCACCGTTAGCTGTACGGTGAATATCACTGAAAGTTAGGGTGCATCCAGATTACGCAGGCATTGGCCATGAGTAACTATCAGCTTTCTATACAGAGAGTGCAGCCAACAAATTTCTTAATCTCTAGTCTCCAGGGTCTCCAGAGAAATTATTTAATACGTAGAGTAATGTGTGGGTAGGGAAGTCACACATGGGTACGATGAACACACAAGAGTAAGAGTGATTGACACAATGTGAATAATCATGCTCGTCAACTTGTCAGTCAGCTCGTCATCGTCACCCTCATTTCATGAGCCAACGTTTATTTGCTTGCTTTGCTGTGGAAGTCTGGAACAGTTCTCTCTCTCTCTCTCTCTCTCTTTGCAAAGCGCTCGAGGGCAGAACGCGGAAATTGTTTTAGCACCACACGCTCATCACATCTCTTTGACACATAGTTGCCCGGCACTATGTAGCGCGCGTTCGCCGCGGATCCAGCAACAAATCGGAAAAACACGCTAGTTATCAGTGAGCGCGCTCGTCTGTCGGCGGGAGAGCCGCACAGCAGATAGAGCGCACAGAGGCCCCCGCCGCTGAAAGCTCTCAATCAGAGATACCCTCCCGCTCAATCCAGTCTCTCTTTCTCTTCAACCAACGAACCACCCCAATTTTTTTCTCATTTTCCTTCTTTTTTTTTGGTGGGGGAAAGTGGGCGCTCTCGATTCTCCTACTTTTCTTCTTCTTCTCTCTCTCTCTCTCTCTCTCTCTCTCTCTCTCTCTCTCTCTTTCTCTCTCTCTCTCTCGGCCCCCTTCCTGTCTTATTGAGCATCGACTAATCAAGCCGGCGATCCATTCCGCAGCAGACCCGCGTTGCTTGTTGCCAAGGGCCTCCGGGCGGCGTGCCCTGGAGTCCGCCTGGAGTCCGCCTGGAGTCCGCCTGGAGTCCGCCTGGAGTCCGCCTGGAGTCCGCCTGGAGTCCGCCTGGAGTCCGCGGGGTCCCGCATGGAGTCCAAACACCCTGCTGCAGGGGGGACTGGCGAACCCCCTGCGTCACCACCATTCTATTCATGGGAACGCATTGATCGGCACGACACGCATTAGCAGGTGAATGTTTTCAACACACTATGCGAACAAAACAACAACATGGGACTCCGCCTCTGAATATAACAAAATAATAAAAATAAACCGCAAATTCAAGACATGTGCGTGTATCCTGAAAACCTCGTGCTGTAGCACACACGAAACTGAAAAAGAAAAATCTGCAATTAAATAACTTCCCCCCACTTTGAAACCGATCAGCAGAAACATGCTTAACAACTGTAACTGTTTTAGTGCCAATTTAATTGTGGGGTGAGCTGGGGCAGAGAGTAAAACAGTAAAAAGGTGTCAATTTAAAGTACAGTAATACGACTGTGTTTTAGACTTTTTCTTTTTACAGTACGGTTGCGACATGCGCGTCATGCGTATACACGCGCGACCTGTTCTGCTTCGCCTCACGCTCCACACCGCGACGACCGACGTCCCCGCAGATCGAAGCCGTGTGCGTTTCCTAATGACGCAAACTTGCCGGTCGCAGCAATCAAGAGGGGTGGCAGGGGGAGGGTGTGTGTGTGTGTGTGCGTGTGTGTGTGTGTGTGCGTACGTGTGATCTGGCGTAGGTGTGAACGTGTGTGGGTGTGAGACAAACGCCGCGCCGCGCCGCCGAGCCGCGCCCCCAAGTCGCAATGTCTCCCTCGTTTGGTGGCGCTAACTTCCCTCCGTCTTATCAAATTCCCATGCGGCGTAAGAGGAGTGGTGGTGGTGGGGAGAGGGATGAGGGGTAAGATGGAGAGGGGGGGGACGTTGAGAGGGGGTTAGTGGGACTGCTGGTGACTTATCTCGAGCCGCTAGCCTCGCCGCAGGACCCCAAACACACACCCCGCCTCCCTCTTTCAGCAAG
>NW_026267135.1:3298215-3301109 GCF_000697945.3 Frankliniella occidentalis
AGAGAGAGAGAGAGAGAGAGAGAGAGAGAGAGAGAGAGAGAGAGAGAGAGAGCAGAGGCGTCTCAGCGCTTATTTTTCTTCCCTTTTAATTTGGAGTGCAGAGCACAATGAGACAGAAGTAAACACTGCTGATGGCGAACAACATGCAGTCGACCCCTTTTGCTCTGCCTTTTCCCTCCCCTCTCGTTCCTCCGCATCCCGCCTCTCTCGTTTTCTCTCGCTCTCACTTCCCACTTCCATCTCTCTCGCTCTCGTACTTTTTTTTATATTTATTTTAACTGTGCTCGTCTCACTCCTTTTATCCCACCCGCGCTCCTTTCTTCTCTCCCCTCTTTTCTCTTGTGCCTTTTAATAACGTTGATGCCAATTGTTTCGGGCGGCACACTCTGCAAGACTGTTATGTTGCCACTCGTCTGCTGCTAGAGAAAAAAAAGTGAGGGTGAAGGCGTGGGCGTGGGCGGGCGTGTGTGTCTGAGAGAGAGAGAGAGAGGGAGGGAGAAAGAGAGAGAGAGAGAGAGAGAGAGAGAGAGAGAGCAACGAGCATAGAAAGGGCATTGCCACTGGCTACTGCAGGTACACGCACGAAGGATAAAGTCCGTCATTCGAGCAGTCTGCCTGCTAGGACCCATCAGGACTGCTTTCGCGTCCGCGGGGACACCGGAGCCGGCGTGACTATACATTACTGTAATATACGGGAATGTATGGCCAAGCCCACGGGCTATACCTTAGTAATTTTTTTCTATTCGCCTCGCACACATATGCGCGCGTCCAGAACCAGCAGCAGAGGCGTTGCGCTTGCATCATGATGATGTAATTGTTTAGCGGGGCCCAACCCATTGTTGTGGGCTTGTGGACAGCCCGACAACAATGCACACATACACACACACACACACACGCAGTGCACGGCCACGGTGGACGGCCCCGCAATGATCTCTCATTTCAATTCACGTCTCCACACAAGCACTACGCCAAAAACACTGCGAACTGTAATTATTTGATGTAACAATGTAACACTATATAGTGTGGATTTAGAGTTCACGAAATGCAAGCAAAATTTTTATGCCAGGCGTGATGATCGCGCTCGCGTTTTGGAACCCTAAATATTCTCTTATTTGTATCATCATGATCCATCATCAATCACATCATCATCAATCATTATCATCATTCATCATCAATCATTTCATCCAACATCAATCACATCATAGTCATCAATCACATCATCGATCATCATTACCAATCATCATTCCAATCATCATTTCAATCATCATCATCAATCATTATCATCATTCATCATCAATCATTTCATCCAACATCAATCACATCATAGTCATCAATCACATCATCGATCATCATTACCAATCATCATTCCAATCATCATTTCAATCATCATCATCAATCATTATCATCGATCACCATCAGTCATCATCATTCTTATTTTAAAAACACACGGTGCAAGGAAGTGATATGCGTTTCTCTTGGACGCACTCTAAAAAATCTTACAAGTTCTAGTATCAATTTTGAAACAAAATTTTGTAACCTTGGATGCAGATTCAAATATTTGTAATGTTGTGACAAAATTTTGTAATTGTTTCAAAAAATTGTAACAGACGTGCAAACTTTAACAATACGAATGCAAATTTTTGTAACTGTTGCAGGTTTTTGTAATTGTTACAAATATTTGTAACATTGTTACAGTTCTTCATAATCCTGGTATTATTTTTCGTTAACTTGATATAAAAATTTGTAACATAGGATGTTACAAATTTTTGCATCCACGCATTACAAATTGTTGTGTCCCAATTACAAAATTTTGTACCATTTAGTTCAGAAATGTGCTGTTGCACCCTTCAAAAAAAAAAAAAAAAACTTGTACACTCTCATGTAAACTTAGTGTGAGAGCAGAGAAGGGCTGCCTTTGCTGCCTACCATAGGCAAATCCTTTCGACTCGAGAGATTTTAAGATTTTGTGTGTCGCTAGTAACTGCCGCTAGATGGCGTAACGGTCAGAGCGTCTCTAACAATAACCATTTCTTTGCATAAAACGCAAATTTCGTCACGAAACAAACATTTAATTTTACGCTGTATGCTCTATAAGACAATGACCTTCAGTGAATATAAAAGTTTTTGTTGAAAAAGTCAACCATGCGTCAGATATAATTGGTTTAATACCAACGCGCGCAGGGTACCTGCCAACTCTCCTCGGTTGGGTATGGCAACGTTTTCCTCATATGACTGTAGCTTTTTCTACACGCTACTTCATTTTTGTATCAGTGACTTGCACTTGCACTTGACTTGGTTCCGTCCTCCTCGGAACAGTCATTGCTGCGAGGAAAAGGCAAGATTAAGAAAAGTAATTTTGCTAAAACCGACTTTTGCAAAACTCAGATGGGTAACTCACTATGCACTTCTGAGGAAGAGGCAGTGGCAAACTGATATGACCCTTCCGGAAGGGCAATGAGAAAATACTACTAATTTTTGGGTGTCGGCAACTACTGCACACAACAGCACAAAATGTTATAAAAATTTGTAATCAGAAAATAAATATTTGTAATGCGACGTTACGAAAATTTGTATCATCTTATGTTACAAAATTTTGTAACCAGGAAGCAAATACTTGTACTCCGTAGTTACGAAAATTTGTAACCTCGTATGTTACAAAATTTTGTAATCTTGTTACTGAAAAAACTTCCCATCGATGTTACAAAATTTCGCACTGATTTTTTTTAGAGTGCGGGTGTCCCATGGTGTCCCATAAAACACGAGAGCCGACGTCATTAGAGTCGCATGGAGTGGTCGCACTGCACAGTAAGGACCGTGTGCCTCTCTTACTGTAGGCCGGCTGCGGCTCGGCTTGCCGGAGAGGGCAGGGGAAGGGGAAACGGGGTATTTGGATG
>NW_026267135.1:3301269-3308536 GCF_000697945.3 Frankliniella occidentalis
GCGTGGCGGGGCGTGGCGGGGCGTGGCGGGGACGGGCTGATGGCTGGGCGCAGCGCCACGCCCCGCCACGCCACGCCGCGTGTATATAGTCGCTGCACGTAGCGTTATTTGCCCTCCTGCCGCCGTAGGCCAACAGGGATGGCTTGTGGAAAGAAAAAAGACGCGCGCGGGCGAAGGAGAGCAGCGAGAGAGAGAGAGAGAGAGAGAGAGAGAGAGAGAGAGAGAGAGAGAGAGAGCGACGACAAAGAGTAACGATGAGTGGGAGAGAGGAGGGGAGGGGTAAAGGGTAGGAGAAGGGGGCGGGTCTTATGTGATGGCAAGTGCCACAGCCAGCAGCCCCCGCCCCGCCCCTGGGAAGGAGGAACATCGCTCGCTTCATGAAATACGCAACGCTCTAAATCGTGGGCAGCAGTAGTGGGGGCTGCAGCGCGCACGGTGGCGGTGGCGGTGGCACCGCAGGGGACGGGGACTTAAATCCGCTCGGATTGGCTACTTTTATCTCGTACGGAACGCGCCGTTGAGTTAAAGTTTCTCGGCCGCGCGACCCGCGACGACTGTTTCAGGAAAAAACGAAACATGCTACCGCGGAAAAAAGAAATGTTGTGCTTTTTGTGTATTTTTAGTAGATAATTCCTAAAACCACCTACACGAAACAAATATTAGATGAGGTGCCAGCTAGCTTTTACTGTCAATGAGGGCGAAGGGAAACCAAGCGTGTGGGCCAGCATACATTATTGGGTGCTGGTGGAGCCGTGGACTGACTAAGGTGTCGCTCCGGGCCCAGCTTTGCCCTCCTTTCGGTAGAAAGTTGAATTCATCACACTCCTCATTCAAACCCTACTGAAAGTTTCTGGATATCAGGGCGAGTTAAAGCAACACGTGGGTCTCATGCTACTTCCTAGACCCTACAGAATGTTGTTAAATAAGAGAGAAAACTAGAGCACAGCCCCACTTTCAAATTTGTATCATCTGCTTTCAACATCGATTCTGGCTTGATTAAGGTTTTTTCTTAGCGATGCGATGCGTAGCGATGCAACGAGTCGCGGTGAATACCTGGGGCTTAAGTCCTCACAGTTCGCCGTATCTGAGCACCGCTATCAGTCGCTATCGCCGCGCGCCGCGGCACGACGCCCAGTCAGACACAGAAGGCTCGGCGGCTGACCGGCAGGACCAACAGAGTAGCAACGGCCCCACCGCCATCATGGAGTGCGACATCTGCCTCGAGGACTACAACGAGGTGGAGCACGTGCCCAAGATGGTGCCGTGCGGGCACACCGTGTGTCTGAGGTGCCTGGAGCAGAGCGACAGGAAGGAGTGCCCGACGTGCCGCTGGGTGAGTCCGCGGCGGCTGGCAAAGAGTGGACTTCCGATCTACAATTTCGACCGAAACGCCATTTCTGTGGCCGCTGCATACATCTCTAGGTATCCAAAACAATTTCTATTCCCAGGAGTTCGAGGTCGCCCCGGACGCACTGCGCAATAACTTTGCTCTCCTGCGGCTGATTGAGCGACCAGACAGGTGAGCACCTTTTCTACCCGGGTAAAAATGGTTTGTATTTACAAATTTTATAACATGCAATAAAAATTTACAAAATTTTAGAAACAGGTATACACCGTTATAAAAAATTAATGAAATTTTATAAATGTTTATTATTATAATTAGTAAACCTTTATACAGAGGTCTGTATACACTTTTATAAAAGCTTATACAAGATTGTACTCGATTTTATAAAAGCGTATACAGACCTCTGTATACAGTTTACCAAATATAATAAACGTTAATAAAATTTCATTTAATTTTTTTTAACGGTGTATACCTTTTTATTACATTTTATAAATGTTTATTACATTTAATAAAATTTGTTGTATACATACAAATTTTAACCGGGTAGGATCGCAAACACTCGGCCACTACCGCATCAGAGGCAGAGGACTGCACCTTGTGGCGTCCACTGAGTCACCACATTGCTCCTCGACAGGCCGTCCCGCGGCTGGTGCTCGGACTGCCGCGCCTCCGCCGCGGCCCGCTGCTGGGGTGAGGACCACGACGTCCTGCCCGAGAGGAGGGCCCTGAGGCGCCACCTGCAGGGCGCGCTGCAGCAGGCGCCTGGGCAGCTGAAAGTCCTGCAAGACCAGTGCCAGGGGGAGCAGGTCGTTCAGGCCCTCACCCTGCTGACTGCAGAGTCCTGCAGCTTGACCCTCAAGGCCGGCAGCCACGAGCTGACGGGCAACGTGGGGAACACGGAGGACCCCCTCACCCAGCTCATGTGGATGCTGGTGGCCGCGAAGGCCGGCCTCACCAAGGTATGCATCTAGCCGCGAATAACCGAGAGTATAAACAGCAAGACAAGGTTTAACATTGTGATTTCAGGTAAGGTGATCAACACGCAAGACCGTGTACATTTTCTCATATCCGGATGTTTGTCAAAATTATTTCTTTGCTTTCGCGTTTTCTGGCTGATGCCGGCGTTTAAGAGCGTTACTTGTGTTGATGCGTGGGGGCAAGAACTCCGGGAATCATGTGTACTTTTGCTTGGGAATCATCAGGATAAAATCTAATCGAAAAATTACTGAAACTAAGCGGGAAACTAGTGGAACTGGTATAAATTAGTCGAAATAAGCGTTTTCTACCTCCAGAAAATCTAAGAAATAAATAAGATAGGACGGGAAACGCTGGGAATCAAGTATTTCAGGTATCATGTGTACACATCAAAAAGGAGTTATTGCTCCTTGTGTTGATGCGAACCAGTTGCAGGATTGCATGGTCGCTCGGGGCGCAGGGGTCGTTGGTAGGCCAACACTGCAGCGCTGTGCAATGAAACACTCGGCACCTACTCTCTTGAATGACAGCACCATACACTTCGACTGTTGCAGAGTCGTGTCGAGTCGCGGGGTCCCCCGCCCGCAGACCCGGGCCCAGCACCTCCAGAGGCGCGGCCGGTGCGGGAGATGAATGTGTGTGATGTCAGCGCGACCGACCCCAATGCCCAGCAGCAGGACAAGGCGGCCCTCCTCTCAGCAGCGCCGGGGGTGAGTGTGCGGCTGGACAACACGGCGACCAGCCTCGCGGGCGGCACGTGGCCGAGGAGCGGCGAAGCTCAGCGGCAGCCAGGGACGCTCGCGGTGGCGGTGGCGGTGGCGGCTCGCTGTGGCTCAGTCTCTGGCG
Source organism: Frankliniella occidentalis (assembly GCF_000697945.3). Classification (NCBI taxonomy): domain Eukaryota; kingdom Metazoa; phylum Arthropoda; class Insecta; order Thysanoptera; family Thripidae; genus Frankliniella; species Frankliniella occidentalis. The sequence goes on from NW_026267135.1 coordinate 3,304,436, forward strand.
CCACCCTGGCCTGCCGACAACCCCTGAGGTGACTTGACTCTGTTCTGCCGCAAGGTGACCAAGCTGGCCAGCATTCACTGCCACGCGGACCCCGCCTGGAGCCTCCAGCTGCTGGTATTCGCCGCGCCAACGCTGGAGCGCCTGCGTGTGCTCAACCCCCGCGAGGCCCACCTGCGCGCGGTGCACGCCATGCCGCGGCTGAGGAGGCTGGACATGGATGGTGATGCCGCCCTGGACGCCCAGACCCCCGAGCTGCCCTCGCTGCCGCCGGGACACGCCGGCCTGCAGTGGCTCAGGGTGTCGTGCCACCTCCCCCGCGCCACGACACAGTCCCTGCTGCGGGCGCACAGCAGCACGCTGGAGGAGCTGGAGCTGCAGGTGGGCACGGCGGGGAGTTATGGGTGGCCACGGAACTGCAGCGACCTGCACTCGCTGCTGCAGCAGAGCGGGCTGCGGGCGCTCAGGAGGCTCGTGCTGCGGAGGTTACCGGGCTACAGACACGGGGCAGCCGACTGCAGCGAGCAGCGCGCCGAGGTGCGGCGGGTGCTTCCCGGGGCCGAGGTGCTGTGCCGCACGTGTGACAAAGTGAAACTTGATTCGGTCTAGGAGAGCAGTGCGGGCCGGCATGCGCACATGCGTGGGCCAAGGCCCTCGTCTTAAGGAAAGGGAGAGAAAGGGGGAATACTATTACTTTACTGCATGTTCAATATATCTCCATTACCGTCCATTACTTAATTTTGTCCTATTTTTTTTTCTTTTGATGATGCCTGGAACACTTAACACTGAACTCGAGGACAACGAACAACATGTGATCGTATTTTAACGGTTAGCAATATTTATACCTATACTGCGGCCGGGTGAGCGCTAAAGGCTGCTGGCTCGGCGCGGCTGGTGACCGGCCTCTCCGGCCTTCGCAGCGGGTAGACTAAACGCCTTAAACTTAAATCGATAAACTTAAATGTGGCATTTTCCTGAGGGGAAATTTCTCGTCTTTACCGGCAGTGTCTATGGCCACTTCAAAAACCGCAAATAGTAAGGAACGTTTCCGGGAATTTTTAAAGTTTACTCATTAATCGGAATTTATAAATTATACGTTACACCACACGTCCGCCAACCAGTTGACGGCGTTCACCAACATCCACCACACCAACCGGCCGCCATGAAAAAACGCGCGGTGAGGAATCGGAAAACTATATCATCCTCACGGCCTTTTCAATACAGGACGCACCCTCACGAGGCAACGGCGGGCGGGGAGAAATGATCCCTGGTCCGCGGGGGAGGAGTAGGGGGGGTGGGGGGCGTCGCTGGCAGGTGGCCAGGAGGCCCGGATATCTCCCCCCAGCCACCCGTGGGCACCACCACCACGCCAAATCCGGCCCTGATTTGTTGTTTGATCTCAAGCACAGCAGCAGCAGTAGCAGCATAGCACTCCCCAGCCGCGCGCTTGCACCTCGTGCTTAATTAGAGTACTTGGATTATGTGTTTAATCTCGCCCTTACCCCACCGCTTCTCCCTTGCAACGGCACTCTAATTATGTCCCGAGCAAAGCTGATTGGGTGCGAGTCCTGATGCCAGGAGGCCGCCCGCCGCCGTTTCGCAGCCACCGTGTATTTTTCCACCCCCCCCCTCTCTCTCTCTTTCTCTCTCTCTCTCTCTCTCTCTCTCTCTCTCTCTCGCTCGCTCTTTCCGACAGCCAATTACGAGCCCGGGTGGCGCGTTCATTCGGTCCGTACGGCGGGAGCAGGGCCATGATGATCCACCCTTTACCGCCCATTAGAGCCCCGTCAGGTACGGCCGCCCAGGTACCGCGGGTGGAGCGGGAAAAACAAAATCAATGGCAGAGTTACTCGGTAACGGTGCAAGCGACACGACGGCAAAGTGGCACACGCGACGAAGATGTGACGTAATAAGATCGCTAACACACCCTAAGCCCGCTGGAATGACAAATTTAAACATTCCTTTTGGTATGTCAAAAAAAAAAAAAAAAACATTCCGTGGTCAATTATAATTTTGGTACTCCTTTTAAAGACTTTGAGCATTTTTCGTTTGAGGTTCTTAATCTTTCGGGCATTTTTTTTTAGAGAATGTAAATTCTTTGGACATTCTTTTAGAAATTGCAAATTTTCGCTCCCTTATCGGCAGTCTCTACGGACAGGAAATGCTCGCCGCGCCGCTCCGTCCGACAGTTCCTCGAGCTCTTTTCTCGTCCTGAGATATTAGACTGGTCAGTGGTGAGTGAGAGGGACGGAGAAAGAGAGGAGGAGAGGAAGAGAGAGGGAGAGAGAGAGAGAAAGGGGAGGGGGGGGCTAGTTAATCCAGGCCCTCTGAGTCTCAGGAGGGAGCGGGCGGCGGAGAGTCTCGGGCAGCAACCAAAACCACTGCACTGTAAATTAACGTCATAGTCGGCGACCGGCTTTACAGGGCAGCCCTTGATTAAATTGAACCCGTCCGCGGACTTCGTCCGCCGCCGCCGCCGCCGTGTCGCCGTCAGACACAAGTTTCTCTGCCCGAGTACCTATTGTTTGTGACTACACTCTGCGAATCAAACCGTGTGACAACGCGACACGTTTCAGACAGCTATACTACTAAAGTTGCGAGGGGTGACGATTACCAATGACGATTACCAATGATTACCGGTGATTACCAGGGATTACCTACTCTGTGTACACCTGATTACCTCAGTTGGGCACCCCTCGTAAAGTTGCTACTGTTTTAAACTGTAAAAGCTGATCACTGTGAAATATATCCTCGTGAATTTACAACATCCGCTGTAGTTTTTGTCTATAAATTATGTTGTAAATTTATCGCAGCCCATTCTTCGGAGTTCGATCACTTCCAGGTCGATGCAATGTGCTCGTAAATTTACAACTTCGAACTATAATCTTAACAACAAAACACATCATGGAAAATTTTCCCAGTTTTCACAGTGGAAAAGTAACACAGTTTCGACAATCAAAACTGGTTCAAGTACGCAGTTTGTAACGAAGGAAATTGGCGTAGTTTTTGCATATATAGGTGTCATGCTGTTTTTGGAGGACCGTCCATGCCATACCGCACCACACAGTGGAAATCATTGACTGTGTAATAATTACACTAATTTATTTTTCGCTTTAGCGTCGGGTGCACTCACAGGGAAGGGGGGTGGGCGGTGACTCGAGATGTAGATGCCGAAGCCCCTCGATCGCTGTATGATCCGATCGCAGAGCGCCGCCATACCACCGTCCGCCCCGCCCACCCCGCAGCCCTGAGGTCCGGCAGCGTAAACTAAGCGAAACAGCCAGCGCTTTACTGCTTCGTCATTCTTGAACGCCCGAACATGTCCCCCGCCCCGCCCTGCTTCGACACCATGCCCCGCCCTAACCGCCACGCCCCGCCACGCCCCGCCACGCCCCTCGTATCAAAGCCGTCGCGGCGGGCGCACCACGAACCCAAGGCTATAGGGGACGCGGATGGGCGTCACGGGATGTGAGCCGAGCCGAAGCCGAGCCGAAGCCGAGTCGGGACGAAGTCGGGACGAAGCCGAGCCCAGCCGGAGTAAAGCCCCACAATGGCCCCCCGAGTCGTCTTCGGCCGCACGCACGCATGGGAGATGTAAAACCTCGCCCTCCGCCCGCGACAGTACAGAAAAAAAAAGAAAAGGAAAAATGAGAGAGCGAGACAGAGAGAGAGAAAAAGAGAGAGATGCCAGAAGAGACGGCATCGTAAATAGTGAAGGAGTGGGGAAGCGCCTCTGCTGCAGTATACCGTCCGTAATGGCGATGATAAAGATTGTCTCCAATCGACTCTGCCTCAACTTCCTTCTTATACACGGACGGCGACGACGATCATCACTAATTCTAGGCGGAAACCGACAGCATAAAGAATTTACCCACCATTTATTTTTTTTTCGCTTTTTTTTTACCTTTGTATTTTTAGCCCGCCCTTCTGCTTTTAAAAAAGCATTAAAGCGGGCTTATGCAACCGCTCTCGTGTCTGTCTGTCCGTCTGTCTGTCGTCCGTGTAAGAGGAAGGAGATGAGCTAGAGGTCTACAAATTTCAGGGTATCTTAGGGGTCACTTCTGGACAACGAAACGCTTGGTGCAAATCCTGGCAACCACCCCT
>NW_026267135.1:3312656-3315853 GCF_000697945.3 Frankliniella occidentalis
AAACATTCACTCACACCTCTGACCACAATCGGTTCATCCCAATTAATGCTCATTATTTCTTTCCAGTCATTTTCGTCGTAACAGCACGAACAAATGAGCGCGTGGAGACGCTCCTTTTGGTCTCCCTCTGCCTTCGTCGCTGCCTTATTTCTGGTCAATTTTGGATCATTTCCATCCGGAATCACAACGTCAGCAGTCATTTGAACCGCCGATCGCTCGCTGGGCTGCGCGGCCTGTGGCTGCCGGCCCCCTCTCCCGACCACCGTCCATTCACCTGGTGTCGGGTTCGTGCGGGCAGCGCCCCCCGTCTGGCTCGGGCCCGCACTGGGCTCGGGACCCAGCTGCGACTTGTTACTATCCGCGCATGTATCCACTTGCTTTGCAATGCTTTTGGACCTATCAGCGTATGCCTTGAACGTCTCGATCGGCACCATTGCGTCAATATGACCCGACGCTATGGGACCCGTGAAGTTCATGACAACGCTTGCTAACGGCTTACCAAACCTGTACTGAAAGACTTTAACTTCTTTTTCTACAATCATTTTAATGCTTATCTCTAACGCATCTGCTGCTGCGTGCATCTGTACCTCGGTTGCCATCTCACTCTTATTAGTATGCAAAGTAAAGTAATCCCACTTATTAAAACCTATAATATAATCTTTAAAATAATCCCAGTGCTCGAATACATACCGAGCAATTACCATTCGCAGTGCCATACTGCCATTAAAACTACCATATAGTGAATAACTCAAACTATGATAAAAGCACGCCCCGTCCCTTGGGGTTTGCACTACCACGTAACTGTCGTTTGACAGTGTACCGGTTTTAACTACACTATTTTTCAGAGTAACTGTTCTTATCAAAGGCTGACTTACTGCCGAAAATTCTGCAATTTAGGGCATGAAAACATACGGTGACCAGGCTCATTGCACAAGTAGCAGTTCCCTCTACCCCCTCTCTGGGAGTTCCCCTGGTTACCTTGGAAACCATTCGCTTGGTTCTGTTGTCCACCCTGGTTACCTTGGAAACCACTTGCTTGGTTTTGGTAGCCACCTTGCTGACCTTGACTTTGCCAGGTTCCCCCCTGGTTGCCACTTTGGAAAACCTGGTTTTGGCCCCAACCATTTGCAAAACCGTTGGGTCCATTTGACGGCTGATAGCCGTAATTTTGCCCCTGAAAGTAGTGGTTATTACCGTTATTTTGGTAATACCCTCCAAAATTTTGCTTACCGCGCCCAAAATAATTGTTCCCATTTCCCCTGAATCTAAAATTGCCACGGCCTCCACGACCATTGTAGCGGTTGTTGCCCCCACGGCCCCTGTTTGTGTTGTTTCCCACAAACAAAGTATTACTTTCGACATTCAGCTCCTTAAACTGTTTCAAAAAATTCTCAAATTTTTCTTCTGTTACTGAAGACACTGCAGCCAAAATTTTTTCCTCTTTGGCCTCAACAAGTCTCTTCAAATTGCCTACCTCATCCTTCCACTCCTTCTCAAAACCGCAGGGCATACTCCCGGCGTCAATCAAATTTTTGTCTGTAATTGATTCTTCTAAAATTTTGATAAAATCTGAAATTTTGTCACAACTGCGACCTACAAGCATCGACGAAACTGAGGGTGGCAAGATTTTTAACATTGTTCGGCAAACCTCTTTTTCCGGGAGGGGTGGGTTTGACCTCCTTGACGCACTGTACAGCCTGTGTGCAAAGGCCCTATAGGACTCGTTTTCCCTCGGTCTCATGTTCGATAATGAACTCAACACTGCACTCATGGAATTGTCAGTTTGGAACGCTTGTACCATTTGTTCCACATAATCGGCCCACGGCTTACCTTGGAGCTCTTCGTGCTTCCCTCTGGCATACGGTGGGAGGAAGTGCAGCACATACATATGCAGATCCTCCTCCTTGATTGAGTATTTAGCATAGACACGCCTTGCGTTCTCGAACCACTCCCTTACCGAACTTTCATCGAAGTTCGGCAGGGTTGGTTGAAGAGACAGTGGTAAAGCCGTCATTGTCTCTCGGTGTTTTCTCTCTTTATCTTCTTCCTCTTTCCGCAACCTTTCCTTTTCTTCTTCTTCTTTCCTTAACTTCTCTCGCCTAGCTAATTCCCTTTCTGCCTCTTTGACCTCGCCGAGTGCACACGAAAATTTAAATAGTAGATCACCAACCTTTTTGTACGTATCTTCCTCACTGACTACTTCTCCAGCGTCTACTAGGAGTTTGGTAACGAAAGCTTTAAAGGTAATTACCGGGAATTTGCAGTAATTTGGCTTGTATGCCACGAGGTCGTCCCTCGTGCTCAGCACTCGAACGCACGGGAGCGGACAACTTCTGTAGTGATTGGTAATGTATATAGTATTATAATTTTTATTGCGAAGGACTTTTGTCTCTAGTGTCTCAGGAAATAAAGTTATTTTTTCACACAGTTGTTTTGCCAAATCAGTCGCGTCCTCTAAAGTCCAACTACTGTAATTATCAACGACAAATGCCGGTGTGGAGTTATCATCCGTTAAAAACGCTTTAACCTCTTGATAATTATTCATCATCCATTCTACAAGGTGAAGAGATAGAGTGAAGGGAAGGACCGCATGGAGTTGGCGTACCTACCTTGCACGTTGGTCGATGTAATCCAATCTAAATCCTTGTAATCCTTTTGAATTTTTGCACAAAACTTTTTCTGGAGATCACTAATAATCACTTTAAACTGGCTTTATATATATTAACTTGAAATTTAGCAAGGATGGTTCACAATCACAGATTTTAGAAGCACATGTGGCACCACGCGGTGCGCACACGATCACACGAAGAAAATTTTCGGAAATTCGCGAATTTTTGCAAAATTACTACCCAGCAACAATTATCCTGACACCGGCCGATGCACCACTTGTTGTGATAGTGGGTTTTACGGGTTTGTCAGGGAATAATGGCTGACTGGGAGTATGGTCTAAACACGTGTATTATCGAGTCGCTAGTAACACACACGAACCTCCAACTTCCAGCTCTACGGGGCGACTGATGCGCCTGGCATCCCCTGCCCCCGGCCAGGCCGCTGCCCTTCCGTCCGGGCGGCTGGGGTGAATCCCTTAGTCAGCTGGATTGCAGTTCCGATCGCGTCTCTGCCCGACAGATCGGCGATGTTCGCTTGTCCAGCTGACTAGGGGCGCCATTATTCGAATCTTATTCCTAGCCACAACA
>NW_026267135.1:3315903-3320888 GCF_000697945.3 Frankliniella occidentalis
GTGTTGTGATAGTGGGTTTTACGGGTTTGTCAGGGAATAATGGCTGACTGGGAGTATGGTCTAAACACGTGTATTATCGAGTCGCTAGTAACACACACGAACCTCCAACTTCCAGCTCTACGGGGCGACTGATGCGCCTGGCATCCCCTGCCCCCGGCCAGGCCGCTGCCCTTCCGTCCGGGCGGCTGGGGTGAATCCCTTAGTCAGCTGGATTGCAGTTCCGATCGCGTCTCTGCCCGACAGATCGGCGATGTTCGCTTGTCCAGCTGACTAGGGGCGCCATTATTCGAATCTTATTCCTAGCCACAACATCCGCGCCGCATGAGATTAAGTCGCCCCCGACTCTCGTAAAGAAAAATGACTTGAAGTGAAAAAGAATTTGAATTTAAACACAATTGTTTACAAAGGCAAATGGCAAAATGAAATGAATTGAAACATTGGTCCCTGCATGGAAGTTGGAGTGTTACCTTAAAACTAATTTATTACATATCTTACGTGCTCTGATTATATACCTAGTTCTGCATAGCAAAAAAAATCAACAATATGAATCCAAGACCTTTAAGTCATCAGGTTTTTTTTTTGTTTTTTTTTTCCTAACTAATATTAAATTACGCCCTTATATCTAGCAATAGCAGAACTTCCTGGAAGTGCTTTTCTTTTAGTAAGAAAACTAGTAATGAATGAAGAGAAAAAGAAAACGGGAAAAGTGAGTAATAATCTACATGACACAAATCGACCTACTCTCATTCTTCTAGTCCGATAGTGCGATGCTGCTGGAACCTTTTCCGCCGTATGACCCTATTCTCCGCCGCCGCCTTGGCGTCGTCTCTTCATGCCAAGTGAATGGTGACGATGGACCACAACCCGGTCCTGGTGTCGCACTGCGCACCAGGTGGGTCTGACTGGCCGGTGAGTGCGAGTACTACTCAAACGGAATCGCAGTCACTGAGAACGTTCGCCTCGCTAGTCGACTAAGAATCGTTCCCAGGTGGATTTCCCTCGGAGGGCTGGTTGAGTAGATGTTGGCTTACTACTCTGGTCCATGCTTTTTAATAATTTTATTCTTCTTTTTAGTATTGACTGTTCTTCTTAAACTTTCTCTTTTGGTTTATTTATTTTCTTCTTGACGTTCCAAATTGTTTCTTCTAATTACTTAGTACCACTACTAGTGGTCTTTCTCTTCTTCATTAACTGGTCTTCCCCTAATGTAAGCATGGACCACCAGCTGCTGTTGGCCCGGCACGACGAAGAACGACGTCCTCGGAGTCGTGCAGTAGACAGGCACCCTGGCGTCGCAGTTGGTGTAGTGTCGGCGCAGGACATAGTGGTGCAGATATACGGCGAGGGTCATACGGAGGTACGGCTGCCTCGCAGTGCACCATCGGACGCCCTAATCTAAAACCTTAAACAATACAACAATACAAAAATACAAAAATAATTAGTTTCTCTCTCTTAATTACAATTACAAAAAAAAAACCAAAAAAAACAATGAACAAAATTCTCAAACCAAATTTCCCGCATCTGCATAAATAGGTTCACTATTTCTCCTGCGGCGAGGCCGTATGGACGGACGTCGATTCATCATGAAAGTCTCAGGTGCATCCATTTTTGGTCCATTGACACACCAGTTGATTGCCAGCCACGGCAATTTAAATCGCAAATACAAATACAATAGTCCGAACAGTAAGACAAAAAATATTGATTAAATAAAACAGATTAAATAAAATTTACATTGTAAGCAGACGCCCAGCAAGAAGTGGAGGTTCGGTTCATTAGACCAAGTGATGAATGTAAATCGTCACAGGGTCATGTTTAAATACACGTTGTATAGTCTGAAGGACCAAATCGTAATCCAATTTCTCCAATCCACTCCCTAGCTCCGGGATTGCTAACTCTTTAAAGTTATTAAAAATCAAAAATTTACGAACATTCCGAAGAGATTCTTCGAAATCTGTGATTGTAGGCAAATGGAAAAACCGTTCCTTAGTGATCAAATTAACAATGAACTTCTCTCCACGGCGCAACGCCACAACTCCCCCTACGCTTCGAGAAGCCAGCAGGAAATCGTCCCGAAGATTAAATTGGCGGTGAAGTGTTTTCGCCAGCCCAGCCCCCATTTTTCCGTCAAAAGAGACGCAATGAGCAATTGACATTCTTTCGGGGCACCGGAGAATATCCCCTTCGATATGCACCAAATGCATCTTTTGAAAATGAGAGAGTTTGAATATTTTTATCTGCAACAATAAATACGATTGGATTAGAAAAACATTGACACAACAAGGTAAGTGGCACACCAACTCCGTAAGATAGGATAAGCAAGATTAAAGAATGGATTAATCTACCTCCTTCTATGCAAACAGGTTAAAAAAAAAAGTGTCGCCACTTTTACTACATTCAAATTGAAACAAGGAAGAGGAAACAGTGAGCAGACGGTAGCCTCACCGCCCGCTCGGAAAATACTGGGTTGCCATTCCAGTACACAGGAAAAGGAAAAAGAAAGGAAACAAATCAAAATAAACAACTATCCTCTGTTGCACTACATGCAAATTCAAGGTAATAACACACACATCCAGCATTTGTCGTGAAACACACCTCCTGAATCTGCATGATAATAAGATTTGTGTACTTCTAAGGACATAATGAGAGAAGTGAAGTAAGTAAAGTAGTTAGTGTTCAAAGGAAAAATTATAACCCCCAAAAGTTCTATCGCCCAATTAAATTCTTTCAATGAGAAGAAAAAAAAATATCAAGACTCTTTACAACTTTCTATCATAATTGCATAGTGTGTCCTCGTCATTTATATATATTCAGTTCTATGTCACTGAATACCCATATTCATTTTTAACTTGTTGAACCCCCATGTTCAATGTTAACTTCTTGAACATTCATGTTCAATCTTAACTATTTGAACACCCATGGCCATGGTAACAACAAAACCTAGATTCTTGGCTTTAACATCAAAACTCCCCAAAACGCCCAAAATTGGCATTACTCTAATTCAATTACTAGTATAGGCCTTCAGTCTTTTACCTCTCCTTAATTCTACAGTTTGGAAGTTTAGCCAAGCCTTCTTGTTTGTTGCGGTTCTTAAATAAGTTAATCAATTTTAATTTTCACTCTGTTTTGTACAACACATTTTTGCTCATCTTCAATCTCATTCTCACTAATGCTCCCCTCCGAACAATAGTCTGATTTAGTGTCAGTCCAGGAATCTGGGATAGACCCCAGTCCCACCGACATCAATAATACCAATTCATCTTTATTTTCCAAATGTTCTGGTCTTTCATAAAATTTCTTCATGTGTGCTACATGGCACCTTCTTCTCCACACCAGTCCAGTGACTGGACGTGTGAAGGAAACGATGTAAACTAGGCGCGAGATTCTCTGTCTAACGCGTCCTATTCTAAATTTTGGTTGAAATTTGACTGGGTGTGCCTTTGATGCTTTGTTTTCAAATTGTACGTAGACTCTATCACCTACTTTGAAGTCTACATCTTTTCGACCTTTGTCGTATTTAGTCTTGTATTTACTGCGAGCTATTTTCCTCGCTTCCATTACATTTTCTCTGATAAATTCTAGTGTTTTGATTCTTTGTTGCAGATTTTTATTTTCTGGAAGTGTACTTTTCAACGTGGCTGGTGTTTCTAAAAATTTCCCAAACACGATCTCATTAGCCGATAATCCGCCTGTTGAGATCTGAGGTGTATTGTTCAAGTGGAATTGAACCAATGGAATGAACGTATGCCATTTCTGCATTCTAACTACTTTATTATCAAGTAAGAATCTCAAGTGAGTAACAACTCTTTTGCATTGGCTTTCCACTCGTCCAGCTGAAAAATGTGCGCTGCTCGGACTGACCGACAGCTCTACTCCATTTCCCTTTAAAAATTCTTGAAATTCTTTATTATTACTCTGAGGACCTGCATCTATATGCAGTTCCCTGCACAAACCATATTTACTGAAAAAATCTGTAAGTGCGTCCATCAGTTCTTCCGCTGTAGCACTCTTACAAGGGCGTAAATACACTAAGTTAGAGAAATTGTCTGTTAAAACTAGACACCATTTATATTTTACATTACTACTAGTGACAAAAGTAAAGTCAGCCTCTATCCTCTGAAAAATATCACCTGCTATCCTACTCTGGAGTTTTCCATATTTTTCATATGCTATCTTATATTTATTACACTTTTGACAAGACTTGATATATTGGTCCGTCAACTTTTCTAAATTATTAAAGTAGTAGCGCTTACGTATGGTCATTAGCAAAATTGTTCGACCAGTATGTCCTACTAAATCATGATTATATTCTAAAATCAGTGGGATCAACTTACTTGGTACAACAGTACGAGCAGGTTTTGTGTTTGTACACAGTAAACCTTTTCTCATCCTGTATTTTGGCACATTTTCAAACCTCGGTGTCATTTTTGTTGGCTTACCATCATTACCAAAGGTTGCAATAATTTTTGCAAGAAAGGGGTCTTCTCTCTGCAATTTAATGAACCTTTTCAGTCCTGGGATTTTAACACATTCTTTATCTTTTGTTAATGTATCATCTTGTGGTTCCACTTTCTCTTTAACTTTCTCCGCAATAAACTCATCTCTGAGTCTCATCAACTCAGTGCCCAAAACATTTTCTCCCTGCTTGTCTTGGCAATTATTGCACAGACAGGCACCTGTAAAATTCTGGCAGGTGTGATTACTATACACAAGTAATCGACCTTCTGTTTCCATTAGCTTTGCTTTAAGTTCTGAGTGTGTGCCAAATTTAGCTTTTATACCTTTTCTGATTGTTTCAGTAATATTTTTCTTAACTGCATTTTCCATTTTTAACCTAATACCTTGAATTAAGTTATTGGATGTTTCTTGCACAAACGTTTGTTTTTCAAGTGATCGCAGCTCATATTTATTTAACAGATCATAAAGTGAAATAAATCTTTCCCCATCCACCTCGAAGTCCGAAATGTGGTACAACGTAAGGAACCCGT
>NW_026267135.1:3328488-3329640 GCF_000697945.3 Frankliniella occidentalis
CCGCCCCTCGGACCTGGAGGCGTGGGGGCTGACTTTGTGTAGGGGGCAGCGCGGGCCACGGGCCTATAGCGGACGGTCGGCGTTTGGGTGGAGGATATGATATGTAAGGCAGCAGGGTGTACTACACACCTGAATTAATTCGAGGCACACAAATGTTTGGATTCCAGCGGCGCAACGGCCGGAGAGCTCTTCTATCCGCGCATAGCCATTCTATATATCCCCCCTGGACGATCAGCCGACGGAGCCCACCGCCAGCGACCACCACCGCCAGCGACCACCACCACCACCACCACCGACGACCCACGGGGCCCGCGAGAATTCCAACGGCACACAACATTCGGGATAGAAACGTTTGTGGCTGCCCAGCCGGATAACAAGGTCGTATAGGTAGGCGCGGACGGTGACCGTTTTAATCGCCCTTCCCCATCTTCTCTCTCTCTCGCTCTCTCACTTCCCCTATTGCTCGCTCTCCCGCCATCAATGCAGCATTACCTCCCCTCCAGCCACCTGCTGCCTTCCCCGGGACGACCGTGGCCAAAATTTTCTGTGTACAGTTATAACGCCCGCTTCTGCACAAAGACCGCATGTACAAATTGTTTGTTAACAAGTACCCTTGATAAAGTTCGACGGGTGCATCTCAAACAACGATCCCCGGGCACCAGCTCAAAAATATAAATTCGCTAACTTACAATATTTTCGGAGATTTATGATTATTTACAAACGAAGTTGTAAGTTTGCAATCGGTGCCGTTGATGAACGACAGCCAAATTTTGCTCGCCTAATAATTTCAAGTGGGTACACATTGTCATGAAATATTGTAATTTTTCAATTTTAAATCGTTATTGGGTCTGCATTACCACTGTTTAGTAAATGAAGCCATAAAACTGGAAAAAAACGACATTTCTTACCGTTGACTGATGGGCACGCTGCGTGCGACCGGGAAGCGCATGGCGGCACGGCGGGGAGACGGACGAGCCGTGTGGCCCAGATTAGGGAGCGGTAGCAGCGGTAGCGCTGGCAAGCAAAGAGGACCCGATACGCACACCAAGCCGGGGCACACCGCAGGGCCCTTCCCCTCCAGCGGCAGGTTGCGGTCGGATCACCGATTGCTTCCACCATACCCCCCACCCCTCTCTCCCTTTTCAACTCCCT
>NW_026267135.1:3331380-3333554 GCF_000697945.3 Frankliniella occidentalis
GGGGAGTATCGGGGACGGCGACGGGGTGGGTGGCATCGGCCGACCTTTTGGACGGGAGCCAGGTGCCGCAAGCACGCAGCGCGGCGACTAATGACAAAAAGCCATTCAGTCGGATCAATTTCATAAATCTGGACCGTGGAGCGCCACGCCGCCGACGCGCGGCGTCAATTTTCACGTTTTCGCAGTAAAATGGATGGAGGAAACGTCGGTCCGTCAGAACTTGGGGGGTGGAAAACGGCGCGGAATCCGCATGGAAAAACGTTTTGTCATATTGCGGCCAAGTAAGCAGAGAAGCTCTCGGAGGTGATGGAACAGCTCAGGACGCTGATCAAATAACGCTCCGCTTTAGATTTCCTGTTGTTATTGGTATTGACTCTTTAATCTAACACACTGAAATACTAACAGCATGCGCCTATCTAAAACAGAAAACGGAAACGGCCCACTGCCAAAATTTTGGCAGTCGATAACGTTGGTTGAAAGTAAAATGACATCATTCGAACGAATTCTCTATGTGAAAACTTTCATCCAAGCCGGGGGCATTACATCGCAAAAATATTGTTCCTGCAATTTGCAAGCATTTTTCTACACTCTCACTCTCACTCACCGAGGATGCCCAGCCTGAAGTTGAGGGTGATGACGATGAGGCGGCCGTGCGCCGCCAGCACGCTACCGTCGTACGGGTTGCCCGAATTCCACTCGTACGACTCGCCGTGCACGTAGACCACGGTGGGCAGCGACGCCGAGTCGAAGTCGGCTGCAAAGCAAAGAGAAAAACACACGTTAAGGTCGGGTCGACGATAAAGTAGACATATTACACTCTATAATGTCAACGAAACATTTTGTTCATTATAAAAAAAACAAACAAACAATTTATTTGGTATGGATGAGCATGAAAACGTACAATTTTTAGGAACAAAATTGTCCCTTTCACATTTAGAGTGTATGTCACACGGTGTATACATTTGGTGGGCCTTTTCGCATTTTGCGAAATGCGGTAGAAAAGGCCACACTACATCCACTACCACGTCTTGCCACCTTTTCACACGCTCCGCTTTTCGCGGCCATCACCATCTCCCGCCCGGAAACCCGCCATGGAAACATTCTTAACTTTGGGGCTCCTCCTTTATTCCCCACCCGCCTGCTCTCTCTCTCTCTCTCTCTCTCACTCTCTCTCTCTCTCTTCTCTTGCACACACTCTAGTCTCCTCAGGCCACTACCCTTTCCCTGCCCCCCGTCCTTCCTCCCTTTCCTAACTTCCAACCCCCACGGCGAACGGAAGTCGTTGTGCACATGGCGAGAATGGCGCGCCACGGAGAAGGATTTTGAAAGAGTGGGATGCAGGGGGGAAGGGAAGGGAAGGGGCGGTAAAGGGAAGAGGCAGTCAGTGGCAGGAGGATCAAGAGGGGGGTTGATGGTACAGCATCGCAAGGCGGCGCCTGCAGGAGTTTGAGCGGGCAGCGGCGGCAGATCAGATGAGAAACGTCTGGTCAAACACAATTGCACCGACCGTCTCCAGAGAAACAGCTCTGAAAATCCAACAGTACGACGGTGCGACAGAGCGACAGTGCCAGAGATTGAAAAGAATTCGTGTATTGAAAAAAAAAAAACGTTCATGGAATTCTTATTCCTTTGTTGGAACAGTAGGACTCTCTAACAGTTGTACTCTGATGAGTATTGGAAGATTGCTTGTCTCTTCATTGTAACAATTTCATCTTCAATTCCCTGATGCACAAGAGACTAAACAGACAGACGCTCAGATATAAAGATGGAGAAATTGATGGCGATATGGACGCACAGCACTTCGATGGCCGGTCGGCGAGAAGCTGTACAGGGCGTTATATGGGTCCTTGTAACGATATTACTTTTTCACGTTGAAACACACTTGGCGCGACAATGGGCACGCTATATGGTCAGCAGCACCAGCCGATTGCTCGAGAGGAAGGAGAAGGGCGAAGGTGAGGAGGAGCACACTGCCAGCCATAAATAACTGGCCTGTGGCCGTCCCCTGCACCCCCTGCCGGGTGCGGCACTGCCCCGCCCCGCCCCGGGGCCAGCAAGACGCTGCTGCCGCTGCCGGGGGACACACGGAGACAAGGGTGGAGGTCGGCGCGGCGTGGCGCGGCGGGTCACCCAGTTGGTGCGCCTGCCAGGACGAGCAGCCCCCTCCCCCCCCC
>NW_026267135.1:3333604-3335353 GCF_000697945.3 Frankliniella occidentalis
CCCACCCAACAACAACAGAGGGCCATCATCAAAGGGGTTTGATGGAGCGGTGTGAGCTCGGCTAGGCCGGCCGGGCCGGGCGGCAGTGGCCCCCATAACCTGCTTCGTTCACGTTCTCTCTCTCTCTCTTTCTCTTTCTCTCTCTCTCTCTCCCTCTCTCTCTTCCCACCGGACCCCTCCGGACGTCTCCAACCGTGACATAACGCGGTGCAGGACAGGGGAGAGCAGGCAGCGCCTTAAAATGCCGATAAAAGCGACTCCAAAATAATGTCGCGACATAATTTGTAAAAAGGAAAAATAAGTAAACTGATTTTCATGATCTATGATCCTCGATATGACAAAACAACTCACGAAAACCTGATGCTCACTCGGGAAAAAAATCGTGAAATACTCGCGCTAATTTGCCTAAACGCCTACTCGCGAGCACTCGCCGTACTTCACTGTACACCCCACATGGAGTGTGGGGGACCCCTCGTTCTTTGGTCTACAAACTTGGGTCGATTTTGTTCTTCATAGGTCAAACGATGTTTCAAGTCCCCGATGGTTTATCGTATAATCAATCATAATCCAGTGGGAAAAAAAATTAAAAAAAATACACACAACGAAGTAGACGACTTTTGAGGAACTATGGAGCAGATTTGTACAGTTTTGCCCGTACAGTAACCTCATTAGTTTAGGTTCATGTCGCGGTCCACAAAGACACCGAGGCGGCGGAGGCGTCGCGAGGGAGCCCGAGGCGCACACAGCGATTCCTGTTATTTGCTCCCGAGACGGAGAGGTCGGCGACACACCGCACCACTTAGATTAATTGAACATGCGGTCGCAGCAGCGGAGGGCGCGACGGAGAGAGATAGGGAGAGAGCGAGAGAGTGGGAGAAAGAGGGGGAGAGGGGGAAAACAAATGAGCGGAGGATGAATGCACACGCGAAGCCAATGGTCGGGGCGCGAGCGGGTGCGAGCTTGTGGCCAGAAGATTTAGTTCCTGGCATCGCTAGCCGTGACCCTTCCAACCGCCCACCACCCTACTCCACCATCTCTCTCTCTCTCTCTCTCTCTCTCTCTCTCTCTCTCTCTCTTCGATCTGGCGGCACGATGCTGCTAGTAGGGTGGGGCTGGGATGGGGGCTCTAAGCGCGCGGGGTCTACAACAACGGCCGTACTCGGCAGAAGGAGACCCGATGTTGTAAGAGATTGTTAAAAGGGCAGAGCGAGAGAGGGAGACTTAAGAGCAAACCTTTTGTATAGACATGACACGTTCCCTAATCAGTTGAAGACCAAGTTATAACAGTGCAGCAAAAAATACAACTTTCTGCACCAGAATTTAAAATAAAAGTACTTTTTGGGCGCCCCCCCCCCCCCTCTCTGCGCGCGTCTCTCTCCCCCCCCCTCTCTCTCTCTCTCTCTCTCTCTCGGTTGTGCTTTATAGGCCGGGTGCGGCGGCCAGACGCGTTCAGGGGCGACTCGGCCAGGATTGCGGCGACGCTCCGCAGACAGGCGCGCCCGAGTGGACCGTGGGCATCCGTCTGCAGCGACACTCCGGCCACACGGCCTAGGCGAGCTGCTACAACACCACGCCCATTCGCCCACACGACTACTTTCCCACGCCTCTCTCTCTCCCTTTCCATCTCTCTCTCTCTCTCTTCGCCGCCTCTCCTATCCTATTTCGTCCTTCGCCACTCTGCAGTTTCGCTGCGGAATCCCTCAGAGACCGTCGTAACGAGAAAACATCACTTTATTAGAGGTCTCTGCC
>NW_026267135.1:3335403-3340311 GCF_000697945.3 Frankliniella occidentalis
CCCCCCCCACCACCACCACCACCTTCACCGCCATAGCACCGCGCCTCTGGCGGGCCCCAACCGACTTGACCGGCCGGCCCGAGGGGCCCGAGCGAGCCAAGCAAGCAGGACACACGTCGTTGAACAGTGTGTGTGTGTGTGTGTGTGTGTCTGGGATTGCAATCAGTGGTCAGGGGATCACCAACGGTGGTGAGCGGTGAGCGCGCCCGCCGGCCGCACCCCGCCCACCACCGGATCACCACGGCGAGATCAACGACCGGACGGCCTGCAATAACCAAGCTCGCCGGCAATACCTACGCGCGTGAGCCACCGCTAAAACCGCTCTCTGGTCTGGCGCCGTAATCTGTCTGTCCGTGCCTGCCTCTCTGCCACCGCCCTCTCTCGCACTCTCTCTCTCACTCTCCCCTTCCCTCCCTCGGCCTATCCCTATCTCACTCACAATCTCTCTCTCCCACGCACTCTCTATCACTCACTCGCTCTCACTCCCTCTCTTCCCTCACTCCTCACTCTCTTTCTCTTCCCTCTCACTGTCTCTCTCTTCCCTTCATTCCCTCGGCCTATCTCTATCTCATTCTCACACTCTCTCTCCCTCGCTCTATCACTCTCTCTCTCTCTCTCTCTCTCTCTCTCTGATTCACGCCTGCGGCAGCGGCCTCCCGCGGCGGCGGTGGTGCCGAGTGACAAGGACAGAGCACCGCGCTCTTTTCTCCGTCCACAATTAGCCGGGGACCCGCCAGGGCCCGGTGCGGTGGTAGCGCTGCCGCTGCCGCTGCCGCTGCCGCCGTTATGGCACCCGAGATATATGGCAATTTGAGCAACTTGAGCCTCGGCGGGGGCGGGAGGGCGGCGGGGAGCAGGGCCCCGACCAGCAGCAGCGGCAGCAGCGGCGGCAGCGGCAGCAGCAGCAGCAGCAGTGCTACCAACCGCACGCCGGCACATCTCTCAAGGGCGGCCGTGCGGCAGCCTGCGCCCGGGCGCGGGGGCGCAACCACCACCACCACCACCGCCAGCGCGGCCTCGCCGGGCATTTAGCAAGTTGGCAGCACTGGTTGGCTCGCCAGCAGCTCCGTTGCCGCCAGCGCCGGCGACCGGCGGCGTGGCGTGGCGTGGCGGGGCGTGGCGGGGCGTGGTGTGGCTTTGTTAACAACTCACTCACGCCCCGCTCAGGGGGCCGCAGGCAGGCAGGCAGGGGGTCCCAGCACCCTCTCCTCCACACACCTGCCCCTTGCAGCCGGAGCGAGGGTGCTGGTGCTGGGTGCTCCTGCTGCTGCTACTGCCGCTGCTGCTGCTGCTGCTGCTGCTGCTGCTGCTGTTGCCGCCGCTGTCCGGCTCGCCTATGCTGCTATATATAAGCCGCCAGCAGCACAAGCCCCGCAAGGAGCAAAAGGGCGAGGCGGGCAAAGCCGATATCTTTTATTCGGGCCGCAGAATGCAAGCCCCGGTAAGCAATATCCAAGCTCGCCTTGCGCGACACACTGTTCTACACAAAGTTACAAAACAAAAGAGAAAAGAGAGGGAGATTTAAAAACACAAACTGGGCTGTTTTTGAAAACATATGAAAGTGGCAATACTTTTGTCATAAATATTGCAATACACCTATCGAAAAACACTTTTTTTCTGATGTGTTGCAGGGTGCGGGTTATGGTGGATCGGCGGGGAATGCAGCAGGGGTATCTGACCCCGGCAGGAGGTTGGAAGATGGCGCGCTGGAAGGGAAAAGAGATCGGAAGGCTCGTGCGGCACGGCAAGGGCAGGAGGAGCTTCTCTCCAGCCCCGGCGCCTTTGTGGAGGAGCGCCTCCGCAATGTATGCGCTCGGCACGCGCCCGTGTGTACCCAGCTGCCGCGCAGCAGCCGATGTCGGTAATAACGATAACAGGACGAGGAAAAGCGGCGGGACAGGAAGGAAAAGGGGCAGGAGGGAGAGAGGGAGAGAGAGAGAGAGAGAGAGAGAGAGAGCGAGAGAGAGAGAGAGAGATTAAGGAAAAGTGAGATTGGGGGATTCGGATTTAGACGACAGAGCGAGCGAGAAGAGAGAGAGAGAGAGCAGTTACACTTAGGGGCCCAAAGTCGATGAGGCTCACGCCCGTGGCGTCGTGCGTCCTGCGCTCCGCTGTCACGCAGCCGCCGAGGGGCGGGGGCGATGCTTTCCCTACACGAGGGAGCCCCACTTCGTTCTAAAGCGCCCCCGCGCTCACCGCTCTCTCACCTCCCAGCGCGCTCGCGCCGGAGCCTGCCCCTCCTCGCCTCCTACAAGGCCGCCACGAGCGCGCCTGCAGCAGCAGTGGAAGCAGCGGCAGCAGTGGAAGCAGCAGCAGCAGCAGCCTCTCCCCTGTGATAATGAAATAAACAGCACCTCAACCTCTGCCCTGTCAACCGCAGAGCGGAAGGGATTGTCGCCAGGGGAGTGGGTAGGAGGCAGTGGGGGCGGCGGGTAGGAGTGGGAAAAAAAATTAAAAAAAATACACACAACGAAGTAGACGACTTTTGAGGAACTATGGAGCAGATTTGTACAGTTTTGCCCGTACAGTAACCTCATTAGTTTAGGTTCATGTCGCGGTCCACAAAGACACCGAGGCGGCGGAGGCGTCGCGAGGGAGCCCGAGGCGCACACAGCGATTCCTGTTATTTGCTCCCGAGACGGAGAGGTCGGCGACACACCGCACCACTTAGATTAATTGAACATGCGGTCGCAGCAGCGGAGGGCGCGACGGAGAGAGATAGGGAGAGAGCGAGAGAGTGGGAGAAAGAGGGGGAGAGGGGGAAAACAAATGAGCGGAGGATGAATGCACACGCGAAGCCAATGGTCGGGGCGCGAGCGGGTGCGAGCTTGTGGCCAGAAGATTTAGTTCCTGGCATCGCTAGCCGTGACCCTTCCAACCGCCCACCACCCTACTCCACCATCTCTCTCTCTCTCTCTCTCTCTGTGCTACGCACCCGTCTATCGCCGCGCACACTCCCATTCCGCAGCTCGCGGGAATCGTCAGCCGCCGAGGCAGCGGCGCCGCCGCGGGGTCTTAATTTCCACCCCCTATCTCGCATTTTAAACATTTATGAACACTTTCGTCCCCCCGCGACGCCCAGTTTCAGCAGCACTTTGCACCTCTGGTGTTTTGTCCCAGCGGTGCCACCAGCCCCCCGCCCCCGCCCGACCCCTCGCGCCGCCCCCCCCTTCCGACTTCCGGCACGACCGCCGCCCCCGACACACAAAAGTCTGTTTATAGAGTGGCCATTGGCCCTAGTCACCTCGCCTGCCCACTCGGCCACTGGGGCACGCTCGTCTGGCTTTCCACTCCCATTGCACTGGGAAAATAAATGTCTTGAAATCAAAAAGATCACGGCAAAATATTTTTACAACCATGTCATTGTCACACGAGTATATTGCGATGACAACAAAATCACACATGTAAGAATCTTTTTGGCCAAGATCTTCTCATTTGTTTAAACAATTAATTGTTTGTAACAGTGCAACGCGCGAAAAATGCGTGGCCGATCTCCTAAAATTCAGTGGCGGTCGAGTAGAGCAAAAAGTGACCCCCTGCCGGTCGTCCCCTTCCCGCTCAAAAAGCCGGCCTAAACAAAAGTCCCATATAGTAGTTGAGGGGCCGAGTTTTACACGCGCATTCAAAAAGTTTCCACAGACAGCTCGGAATAACGAGTATACTGGGCCGGATACACTGCGCAGCAGCATTGGAAACTTTACAAAACGAGGGGAAAAGAGACCTTAAGAAAATATCGTATAAGTGTACCTTGGTGACAAACGGAATATTGAAATCCATTATGATTATTCAATAAAAGTGACACTGAAGAGAAGCAGTCGTGGGGAAAAGGACGACGGGTGTTCCTTCTGAAGTAGGCCTAGGACACGGAGGAAAAACAAATGTCTTTTTCTTTCCACGCGTCAGCATATTGCAATTACAATATTTTTTCCAGTATCCAGCAGCGTTCATCACACGCGTTGCCTGCTGCTGCTGCCAGCGGAAAGGGCTCAAAGTTGGCGAGAGAAATATTTTTACATATCTCCTGCTGCGCCCGGGCCAACTCTGGGCGCATCGACCGAGCGTCGCAGCACCTGGGGGTTTTTCTCCATATTCATGTTACCTTCTGCTCGACGGCGGTCGACAGGCATCTACGTTCCCGGTTGGTCCACATGTAACACCCACGACGCTCAACTTCGCCGCAGGGAATTTCCATCTGCTGCGTGCGCCGCCATGCCATGCTGTATCCCAAAACGCTCAACGGCGCGTCAGATAACCATAAGGCAGGAAAACTAAGTTTTTCACTTTTCTCTCCCTCCCCAAAAAAGTCTCACAAGCTCGTAACTGACACGTGCCGCCTTAAACTTTAACATGATTATGGCTTAATTTAAATTAACACCCAGTTGAGGCGGGAAAGTTTAAAAGTGCGCACTGACCCGTACGAAGGGACGCGGCTGTACTTCTTCTTTGCTTCTTCTCTTCCGGGTCGATCGTCTTTACCCGCCCCTTACCCAAAGTCCCCCCT
Organism: Frankliniella occidentalis; assembly: GCF_000697945.3. Lineage (NCBI taxonomy): Eukaryota > Metazoa > Arthropoda > Insecta > Thysanoptera > Thripidae > Frankliniella > Frankliniella occidentalis. Next base: position 3,339,905 of record NW_026267135.1, read on the forward strand.
CTCCCCTCTCTCTCTCTCTCTCTCTCTCTCTCTCTCTCTCGTTATCTGCTTGTCGAAGTTGTCCTTTGCCTCCTCTGAACTCACAGAAGGGTACTAATCTAATCCGACGAGAACGGGTGCTAAATTAACGGATGTGTTTGTGCCCCATCTACGCCAGGCATCACCCGAAGGGGGGGAGAGAGAGTGTGAGAGAGAGAGAGAGAGAGAGAGAAGGGGGGGAGAGGGGGTGAAGGTGGTGGTGGTGGTGGGGGGGGGCTACTTACTTAGTTCATCCTCCCCCTACATCACCCAAGTCTACTGCCTGCTGCTCCCTCCCGCCACCCCTCTCCACGCCGACCCCATCCTGTCCCCTTGCTCCCGTGCACTATTGCCTCTGACCCCCATGCCACGCCACGCCCCGCCACGCC
>NW_026267135.1:3340969-3344993 GCF_000697945.3 Frankliniella occidentalis
ATCCACTCCGCTCGAGCGCCTGCGATGGGTCGGGTAGGCCATCCCGCACGACGCGGGTGCGCGGCGGGTCGGCCTACCCACTACGTCGCAGGGGCGCTGGCTGCCCCGGGCTGTCCTAAAGACGCAGCAACAACGCAGTTGAAACCTTCATAAGCAAAATGCCAAATCCTTCATACCGACGAAGGATTTGCTACCTACAAAGCTTTCAAATCCTTCGTACCAACAAACGGTTTGACATTATTCCTTGTAAAAAGGCCTTAACAGTGAATACACCGTCGATAAAAGCAAAAAAAAAGTGCCAGCAAAATTTTCAGACCAGTCACTAATAAAAACACATCACCAAACTATCCCCTCTGTCTCACCATATCCCCCTCTCTCTTCCGCGGTGAGATCGCGCGCCCGGGGGGGGCAATGGATATGACATTGGGGCGGTCCAGCCGGGCCCCCGGAGTGATCGGAAACGGCGATATTATGCACGGCCCGAGTGATGTACGGCCCTAACGTCGGCCGCCGCGCGATTCGTCACTCGCAGTTTATCTCTCTCTCTCTCTCTCTCTCTCTCTCTCGGCCAAAGAGACAGAGAGAGAGAAACAGTCCCGCTCTGCGCTGCCAATCCCGGCCGGCTGAAGTGATCGGGCGAAGTGATATGAAGGATGCGGTCGCGAATCCGATCCGATCCGCGAGCAAGCGAGCGGCGGCGTGGGCACTCGGGGGAGAAATATAAGGATGCGACGTGATGTGAGGTCGTAGTAGTCTAAGCCGTCCGTGTTACGAGAAGGGACTGTTGTGTGTGGCAGACGAAGAAAGTAGTGTGTGCAAAAAGGTGGGTATGCATTTCAGATTCAGCGACAAAAATTGAGGAACTTTTAAGGCGTCGTTATTTGTCAAGGGAAAAATTCACTCATTTTGTACGACCCTCTCAAACCATTAGCTTTTTGTTGAGACAATTTTTTTTAAATTCTAGTAAAGAAACTCAGATAGCCAGCCGAGATTTTTACGAGGGTTTTTGAAAACAAGATACTCGACGAAAAAAGCGTGTACATAACAGTATTACTGTGTATCAACGTAAAATTATTAATATCGATCTGGCGTTTGGTTGCGGAGGGTTATTGTCATGGATACTGCACACACTCCAAACCAGGGAATAAGACAGACGGAAACGCATTCTACCTGCCTTTATGTAGGGGGCAAAAGGGTAGAGCCCCGCAACGAATGAATCGTTGAGTCGCGGAGAGAGAGAGAGAGAGAGAGAGAGAGAGAGAGAGAGAGAGAGAGAGAGAGAGGGGGGGGGAGAAAGTTAGAGAGAAACAAAGGAGAGAGATGGCAGCGGTGAGAACAGAGCACAAACAATGACAGCGCACCCCCTAGTCTTGGATGGCGCTGCAGCAGAGTGGTTCGGCATCGGAATTCGGTCTCGGCAGCTGTCGCAGCTGCAGTGCGCCTCCGCCACACCACAGAACAGCCGAACACAGCTCGCGGCGCAGCTTCTGTTCCTGTCGGTTTCTGCGTTTGCGGCCTGGCCAGAGCAGCCCGAGCGCACGCTATACTGCACCGGAGTGAGGGAGAGAGATAGGGTCAGTACTGCTGCAGCTGCCCGCAGGGATGATCAGCCTCAGCAGCTGCAGCATCTCTGAGCACCGCTATACTACTGCGGAGGAGGAAGATTTTGGGGCCAGTGCTGCTGCAGCTGCCCAAGGATGAATCAGCTTCAGGAGCAGGTACCTCAGCTGCATCAGCTGCAGCATCCCTGCGCACATAATACGACACCGGAGGAGAAAGAGATGAGGGCCAGTGCTGCTGCAGCTGCCTTGGGGTCAGGATCAGCTGCAGCAGGTGCCCCGGCTGCAGCAGCTGTCTCTGGGCGGCCAGTCGGGCGGGACCGTCGTGCCACCAAAGGCCGGCCGCGCAGCCAGCGATATGCCGCCCCCCAGGTCCGCACAGTAGTTGCGAGACCGACCGCTGAATCAGGCCCCGGGGCACGCGGGGAGAGGGGAGGGAGGGGCAGGGCAGCACCACCATCGCGACGGCACGAGGCTGACGACGTCGTCAAAGGCGGGCCCCGAGGCCATGGTGAGAGAGGGGTGATGGTGAAAATGATGGCCATGCTGGGGCGGCGGGTGGTGGGTGGTGGTGGCTGGGAGGGGTCGGCGCGTGGTACTCTCGGCGGGTGATTACCTTCCTCTGATGATGGTGATTCGATGGACGTCGTGGTGGTGTGGCATACCCCCCCCCCCCCCCCACTGAAGTTCCGGTTTCCGCGTAATAAAGCCATGGCATAAAAGTGAGAAAAGAGCCACCATACCAGAAAAATAATTACAAAAATGTGCGAAATTTATGAAAAACAAAAACCCTAAGGGTTAAACATCATATCTAGTTGTGCCAGTTTTTTTTTCTTTTCACAATATTGCGAATCGTTTGGTGGGTGACTGACGGGTGAAGGTGAAGGCGCGCCCCTCCTCTTTCCCTGCTTGGTCTGCTGGAGGAGACTTCCAGGGCCGCCGCCGCCGACGACGGAAGGAGACGCAAAGTTTGTCGCGCGACGACGACGGTGCCGGGGCGATTGGAAGAGTAAACTGCAGTTTAATTTGGGCGCGACGGTACGCGCTGCTGAAATGACACCCTCTACCCCCAATTTCTCTCTCGCTCTCTCGCTCTCTCTCTCTCTCTCCCTCTCTCTCCGTAGCATCTCAATCTTCTTTCTTTCTCTCGCTCGCGGCGTCGAAGACCAAGCAAGCACCGCCGCCGCGCACACGGGGGGAAGGAGTAAGAAAGTAAGCGTCATCTCTCAACTCGCACCAGCAGCCGCAGGATTTATGTGTTTTGGGTAAAGCGGCCCACGCAAACAATATGTCTTGTCTTCTTTTCTCCTTCTCTCTCTCTCTGTCTGTCTCTCTCTCTCTCTCTCTCTCTCTCTCTCCCTCTCTTACTCCCTTGCCCATGTGCCGTTTCGTCGGTAATCTCGCACCACACAAGAGGCGCTTGCACCTGTCCGCTTCGCGGCAAGGCCTCCCCCAGTCCCCCCGACAATCCGCTTGTTTACCGAGACTCTGCAGGCCGGACACGGACAATAAGGACATAAATAAATACGGACACGGACGCCGAACGGACGCGGTTACGGACGCCACTACGGGACACGGACATACGGACGCCCAACACGGACACGGGCATGGGACGGACACAGGCCAGAAAAACCGCCAACTTTCCGCATCATTTTCGCCATGCACATTAAGTTTACAGTCGTGTGTATTTTCAACGAATACATTTGATTTTTTTTTGTAGTTGGTCGCCGCCAAGTCAAGAGTGGGAGACAATTCTATCCCCGCGCCGGGATGCTCATTGGAAGAGGAGAACCCCACCCTAGTTCGACGTAGTTGGCATTACGTCACCCGCAGGGCCTGCTCGTGGCGCGGACAGCCCCCTGCAGCCAGGCGCAGCCTCCCACTGTATCGACAAGGCGCCGCCGATGCCGCAGACCAAAAAAAAAAAAAAAAAGAGAGAGGCAGAACAAAAAAAAATGCGAAAAGGGGAAATCCGATGCTGGGGGCGTATGTTTTCCGCTTTCTTTTGTACAGATCAGGGCGGCTGGTGAAAAATTGGGGGTGGGGGTGGAAATACGGAACAATCAAGCAAAACCCAAGCAGATGAAGGGGGATTGGGAGGTGGGGGGAGGGAGTGTGGGGCTCGCGCGGGCGAAGCAGCAGCAGCGGAGAGAAAACAAACTTGGCAGCGCATTTGAGCGGGAAGGAGGACGACGAGAAGATTCAAGGCGTGGCGGGATAAGAGGGGGGCGGGGTGGGGCAGACATCGGTCCGCAGCGCGCGCTTTTCAAACTTGAATGGACCACCGGAAAGTGAAGTTGGAAGGAAAGCCTCAAATAATGGAAGCCACCGACATAAAGAGAAGGGGGTCTCCGCGCGCCGAGCCCCGCGGGCGGCCAAATATTTCGCCCTTCCAAAGGCGCGGCTGACAGGCCTGCGGGCCCTGTGGGCCCTGCGGGAGGGCCGCCGCCTGCTGCTGCGGGCCT
>NW_026267135.1:3345193-3348502 GCF_000697945.3 Frankliniella occidentalis
CCCCCCTCTCCCCGACCACCGCTCCTCCGTGCAGACGTGACACCATTTTTGAGCTGAGCAGCGAAATATAGCAGAGAAGAAGCCGGGGACGAGGAGGAGGGCCCACCCAGGTGGAGCAGCAGCAAAAAAACTTACCAGAAATGAAAATACCAATGATTCAAATATGAAAAAAAAAACCACGAAAAAACTCTTCGTTAGTAATTATTGTTGAAATGTTATTTTTTTTTGTAGTTTACGATTTACGAAAACACGAGGAGGGGAAGTGGAGAGGGAGGGGAAATGGAGAGGGAGGAGAAGTGAAGACTTTACCTTCTCGCCTACACAGTCTTGGGGATGGTCAAAATGCTAAAAAGAAAAGATACTTTTGTTTTAAATATATAAAGATATATGTTTGTAAAAGCATTTGTTAATCTTCAGAATAACGTTAGAATAGCGTTAGAATGCTAACGGCGACACAACTGATGGTGCAATAAGTCAATTTACGTTGACGTTTAACAGAAGGAAAAACCTTTAACTCATGCACCAACGACGCAACGGAGGCATTGAATCACTACTACGGCAGCTCAAGGTTCTGCCGCGCCGCGCGCCCCCGTCACCCCCACGCCGAGCAGCTCGCTCCCTCCTCACCGCCACCGGGCCGCCCAATTTCGCGCTTGGTATGCATTCAGGTGCACTCCTCTCTGCAGTGCCGGCGGTACGTGAGGACAGCGGTGCCTTTTTCTTCTTCTTTCTCCCCCCCCCCCCCCCGGCCGCTCCGGTTCGCTCCATCTCACTCCTAACCAATGCGCAATGCACCCCACTGTCTAATGCGGGACTCGCGCTGAATTTCCCAACCCCCGCCCCGCCACCCTGCCGAGCAGTCTCCATGCTGCATTTTTTTTTTTTTTTTTTTTTTGCAACCCCGTCAGACAGCCGCAGCAGTTTACGGCTGTTCTTTACTCCAGTTATTTTGCATGAGAACAAAAACTTCTCGACACTTTTGCCAGCGACTGCTAAACCAAGTCGGAAATGGCCAGTGTGCGATCTCGTGACGCGGTGTGCGACATTCCTATGACCTAGCACGCTTTATTTGATATTAATATTAACTACCGAAACAAATTAAACACGGAAATCCAGCGAAAATGACCAGTGCAGCCCTGGCATAAACGTGCAGTCACGTTGACCAAAGTTCAATGCCCTGCCCCCTCCATTGCGCCGAAATGTTGAACCCGGAAAATTTAAAACGGAGTGGCATGTCAAACGACAAAAAATACAACAACAACACACGACAGTTTGCTTTTTTGGGATGGCACCAGGGAAAAGGGCAGCAAAGCAGACGGGCGCTTTGATCACTCTCCGACAGCTCTTTCTATATAGTGAAAATGTATTTGAAGCTGTGCGGCGTTTGTCAGCACGTACACAGTGACGCAAAACGTGTTTATCTCATATTATGTCATTGGCAACTTTACGTCCGAAATTTCCCCACGCGAAACTCAGTTCTACAATTAATTAAATCTACCTACGTCATGTTGAAACATCTGCTACCCGTCATATTAACACGCTTGAATAATTTCCGCCTAATTTAACGATGTATTTTGTAATTTTTATTGACATAGACATGTTGAGAATTTATGACACCCCAATCTTGCTTGTTAATGAATTCCAAGACGCTACATTTAGTGCTAAAATTACAATTATAATTTTATAATTTTGAATTGCAGCTGAACGACACGCTTCCTGGAAAAGTTTCCCGTAAAATCTACAACTTTTTTTTAGAGTTTGTTGAAAATGTGTGTAAAACCGTAAAACCTTATTTCTTGTCGCTTGCCAAACAAATTGACCCCCCTGGGCGGGGGCGTATATGGCCGGGCGCAGGCCTTTCCGACGGCCCCAACCCGCTGCAACAGCAGCAGCAGCAGGCTGTGGGGGCACTAATCACTCGGCTAGTTCATAAACTAATAACTCCGCCCCCGCCCGCGGCCGAGGTGCGCCCGCGAGACAAAAGACGCCACGCCACGACGGCCGCGTCCGAGGAGGCGAGCCGCGCCCTTTTGTGTCCTCTCGCTGCTGCTGCTCGCGGACCCCACGACGGACCCCCGGAGGAAGCCGCGCAGACGCCGCCACCGCACACAAAGTTGGCAAAACTGCTCCGCGCTCCGCCGCCGCCGGGCTTGGGGTATATGGGAGGACGAGGACGGGTACAGATGGAGGGGTAGATGGGTGGGGCAGGTCAGGCGAGCATAGCGAGATGCCGCCCGAGAAGCCAATAAGTCCACGCTGAAGCCCTGACAAATGGCCCGTCTCCCCTTACCCCCTCTGGCCATGTGTGTGTGTGTGTATGTGTGTGTGGCGTGGCGGAGCGTGGGGACGAGGGGACCCAAAATCGCGCATAGCCCGCGCAAAACCCCAGCAGGTCGTTGAGGGGGATAAGGAAAACTATCGGTTACGTTGACGGGCGGGCCAGCCGGCTGGCCAGGCAGCCAGCCGGTAGAGGTGGTCCCCCCCAGCCAGGCGGCGTCCCGCCCAAATCCATGCGCACGGATGGCTACCGCCGCCCCGACTACGGCCGGCGCCGGGCCATTCCGCTGATGCACGCGATGGCCAGCACTTTTGTATCAGCTAGCGAGCGAGAGAGAGTGAGAGAGAGACAGAGAGAGAGAGAAGCGCAGAGCGAGGGTCCAGGACCGTTGCTGGTACTGAGTTGTCGCTTCTTTTTTTGCACGGCTCAACTTTGGTAAAACAAATGCAGAACGGAGAGTGCCCCTCGCGGAGGGAAGTAGAGTGTATTTTTTCAACTCGCCTTAATCCTCCAAAGACAATTTCGAGCGACCACAAAAGGAAACTTCAAAAAAGGGTATACCCGTCTCAAAAAACTTCTTGAGCGACTTCATTAAAGGTGCTGAACTTTCGCTGTGACCTATGCGGGGTCCTTTGGCGACCACGTTTTGAAAATTGTAAATGAGATCCGGCTTTTCTAATGCCCAAACTGTCGAAGAAAGGTATTTGAAATCGATCGGCGCCGTTGTAGGTTTTTGGCACGCACAATAAGAGCCGTGCTCGTCGGCCACCACGCTCCCCGAAGCCGTTGTGCCCTGCTGGAGGACGGTGGTGGCGGGCCTGCGCAAGGCTCTGCCCCAGCCAGCACCATCTGTCATCGGTGTAATTGCAGCGAGACCCGTCCACGACCTTCTTGCACGCCTCCCCCCCCCCTCTCTCCTCCCCTTTTTACACTGCCAAGAGCAAATACCAAGGGAGATGGGGGGGGTGAAAAAAACGACCCCTACCTCTCTGTTCGACTCTCACAATGCTTCTCATCACAACCCCCCCCCC